>NW_013530970.1:576962-820273 GCF_000836235.2 Papilio xuthus | reverse complement strand
GCTTCAGTCTTAAAGATAATAACACAGCGCCATTAAACTGGGCCACTGCTATGGAATATCTGTTGTTCAGAGATGGACTTATGTCTGGAACTGGTAAGTTTGCTTCTCATGCTTGATGTTTGCTACAATTTTTTTTTATATCATAAGGTGGCAAACGAGCGAGCGGCCACCTGAAATCGCTGAAATAGCGAAGTGACCGTTGCCCACAGACATACGCAATTGCATATGCGTTGCCTACCTTTAATCGACGGAGGAGAGAATGCACAGAAAGAAAATATCTTCCCTTTCCATGCATCCTCTCATCCGGAAAGTCCACTTCCACTTCCCATCCTTTCCTTATAAGAAAAAGGGTGGGAAGGGAAATAGGACTAAATTAGGCCTCCGGGACGCACACTCATCAGACTGTACTTGGAATAGCTTCCACTTGACGCCTGTCTTCTGTGTGGTCGTGGTATTTCACCGGGCGAGTGGGCCAATTCTTGCGAAGATGTTAAAGCGGGCTCTACCACTGTTATACATATCACAAACTCCCAACATAAACAGGCATACGTTTAGCGAACTTGCTAGTTTATTAGGCATGATCATTATTCAATGTTCATTGATTTGTTTTGAAAAACTGACACCAACGTCGATCATTGGGTACAAAAACACCTATCCACCCATTCATATTTGTTGTTGGGTGTTTGCTGTACGCCGTTGTTTGCCAAACGTATAGAGCCGGCTTTATAATTTACTTAAATTAAAAGAAAAGTGATAAGAACATATTTTTGTCTCTTTCACTCTTCCAAATTTGAATTATTTGAACAGAGAAAACATATTTAGTTTATCACCAATTTGTACATTTCTTTCAAGGTATATCAGAAGTAACGGCTTTTATAAACACAAAGTACGCGGACCCGGCGGGCGACAATCCTGATATCCAGCTGTTCTTCGGCGGGTTCCTGGCGGATTGTGCTAAAACTGGCATGGTTGGTGAGAGTCTGGGCAACGGCTCTCGTACCATACAGATCTTCCCCGCAGTACTCCATCCTAAGAGCAGAGGACATCTGGAGATAGCTAGCAATGATCCCTTCGCCCATCCGAAGATTTATGCCAAGTGAGTTGATTGTGGTTGGAAATTATTTGCTAGAAATCATTGCAGGTCTTTGAAAATAAACTACTTATTGTCGCACACACAGTTCTTAATTGACACTAAGGAGCACCTAGAGTTTTAAATCTACATTGTATTTAGAGTTTGAATTTTAAATTAAACGTCTAAAGTCTTATCTTTTTCCAGCTATTTAACCCATCCGGATGACGTAAAAACATTAATTGAAGGTATAAAGTTCGCTATTAAGCTATCAGAGACCAAGGCTTTGAAAAAATACGGTTTAAAATTAAACAAGACGCCTGTTAAAGGCTGTGAGAAGTTCAAATTCGGTTGTGACGCGTACTGGGAATGTGCGGTGAGGATGCAGACGGGCCCCGAGAACCATCAGGCAGGGTCCTGCAGGATGGGACCCAGGGGAGACCCTAATGCGGTCGTTGATCATCTACTACAGGTATGTACAGCATTGTGATGTTAATCTAAATAAAATTAAGTAACGGTTCGTCATGATTACAAAACTGTAGTAGAACTAATGAATAAATCATAGAAAATCATAGTGACATTGTAACACACTATAAACTTCGAGTGAATAATTTATGATACAAAAGTAAAAAAAAAAAGATATTTAAGAATTTCCTTCATTTATTTTTTACACTGCTGATAAGAGAATTTAATTTTAAAATGGAATTTTTTAAGCGACATCACCAATACTTTCACCAATCATTTAAAATGTCACCAATCGTTTGAAAAATGTTGAATTTTCTCTATGGTAGGTGCAAGGTATCGACCGTCTCCGTGTGGCAGACGCCAGCGTGCTGCCCGCAGTGCCGTCTGGCAACACCAACGCGGCTTGCGTCATGGTCGGCGAGCGCGCGGCGGACTTCATCAAGCAGCGATGGCTTTCACAAGTACGTTGATGTTATTTATCAGTTAACGACTTGTCTAGAAGTAAATATATTAGTATTTGTCTATATTTCACTATAAGGGGATTCTAGAGTGGCCAATAAACGCTTGTATACGAGAAAATTTTAATTTAGGCTTATCGATCTGCAAATTTATATACCTATAAAAAAAATTGAAATCAAAGGGAATAAAAAATATCACAGTATTAAAATTTAATTGTATTTATTTTAGATGGCTGTAATATCAGCGATTGAGCCATGCAAAGATACAGCTCGCTGACAGTCCGCCTATACCCTTAGTTGCCTTTTTATACGTGAGTTAAAAAAGCTCGCACGATAGCGCACTGTTTGAAGAGCACGGTTTTACGGAAGTATTTAGTATTTCACTGGGATAAAAAAAAAGTAGCACTGTATTATAGCGTGAAACCGTTATCAAAATTAATAAGCAAAATTTTTAAATAATCTCCTTCAACTTGATTTAGAAAGGAACATGGACTGATGTAAAATCAAGCTGCAAACTAAGTAACTTTGAATGCCTCTCATCTCCTTTTATCCTAGATTTTTTTTTTAAATGAACCATAAACAATCGTTTTGTTGACATTGACAGGCATACCCAACGGGCGGCGGCGATGTGTCAAATCTGTTGACAGCTAGCGAGACTCGGCACGCCGCGCGGCCCTGGGCGCCCTGGTAATGACACTGTCACCCAGTAGATTTAATAATTACTATTTAATTTAGGTAATGTGTAGCTTGTAAATATTTTTAGATAAACAAATTCTATTTAATCTCATTTGTAATACAACGAATTTTAAATTAAACTCGCGTTTGAAACCTTTTATACATTTTTAGTTAAGATCTTAATTTTTACGTTAATATTGAAAAATCATATTTTATAATCTAATAAGTTAAATTAATGTCTAAATGTACCTTTAATTTATTTCATTATTTTTACAAAGTATGTGGATGTTATGAAAAATAAGGTTTTTAGGTTAGAATTTGTAAGATGGAGGTAGAATATGCTAGAAGATATTATCTATACTATTTATTAAAAAATATAATTTCATGTGTGTTTGTATTTTATTTCTATTATTATGTAATGATAACACCAATATCAGAGACAATATGACCTGTAAATAAAGATTCCATTTAAGAAAATCTATTTTAACTAAATAAAACAAAACTATCAAAGCTATATTTATTGAACAATTGTTTCCGAGTAACATTCAATTTTCACATGACTTCTTACATTAATATTACAATTATCTATCCTTTAACTTACACCCAGTTTCCTAGACTTTAAAATGGGAAGAATAACTGAAAGCTCTTAGTAGGTCGCTTGCGCAAAGACTGGCCTGTCATCTGTCAAATTTTATACGTCATTCTATTAATGTCATAACTGTTACAAATTAAAAACAAACTATCGTTTTAGCAACTTATGGTTACCAATTATTTACTTATTATTTTAAATAAATAGTAATATTTGTTTGGTATTTCAGAAACCGGGTGTTAGGGATATTTTCTTCGTTGGCAATTTGATTTACTGTACAACCTAATCTACATTTTATAACCTTATGGAATTTCATACATAAACATTTTTTTATCTATTCACATTGTATTAACATGTTGGCAGCACTGTTATTTATTTGTCAAAATAAATATAAAATTCATTTTTTAGCACAAATTGAGCGCGTCTATTTAAAAATTATTTTCCTAGCCGATTTCAAAAAGAAGAAGTTTGGTTTGTATTTTTTTGATAATTAATTTCTTTATGAATGGACTATTAATTTCGATGCTTCAATCCCAGATATGTATTATTAACAAACATTAATTGAACACATTAAAATCATAGATGTATACTTATAGATAGTGTTATGAAGAAAATCCGACAGTGTGCCGGTGTACTGGCACAACACTAGCCTTACTAAAATGTCGACGTTTATGTCCCCTCACTAATCATTCTGACACTTGACTTTGCAAAGCGCGCCATTCGCTTCAAAGGATTGTAATTAATAATGTTTAAAAATAGATATATTAATAGCGATTCATGTGACGAAAATGTACTAGTAAATAAAAACTTTCCCAAATTCGGGAAAATTAAGTGTATGAAAAATCGAAACTAAACTAAACCTTAAAACATTTTTAACAAAGACATTATTACGTTTTTTTGTTATAAAAGATAATGTCAAGTATGAAGATATGTTTTTTTACAGATTTTGGTCTCAGAAACCTACGGTAAATCGCCTCACTTAGCGCTTCGTTAACTATCTATAGGTATATCTATGTTTAATAAAAAAAAACTAATAATATTATTGCCATACTTCTTCGATTGCTTGAAACTAAATGCCACTTTAAATAAGCAGAATTGTATTATTATTAATACTAAAAAATTATTTAAAATACTTGATTTCTATTTATCTTAATCGTCATAATTTTCAATATAATAAGATAAAAATATTTTCTATTGTCCAAAATTTTATGGAAAAATTTTCAAGTAAAAGGAACTCATTTTTAAGTCGTATGAAAATAACAATTTTCACTGCAAAAATAAAACATTAGGGGGCGTCCATAAATTACGTGAAGGGTTTTTTTTAATTTTCTGCCCCTCCCTGCTCCCCTGGTGAGATATCGTGAGATTTTATTCAACCCCTTTCCCCATCCCCCAATCTCACGTGAGATTTTTCAAAATGTGAGTTTCTCACGTAAACGCGTTGGATTGTTATAGTAAAAAGAAAATGGCTTCGTGCTTTTGCTTTTTTTTGTTTCAAACAGAAAAAAATTGCGTGATATTTGCCGAGACCCCCCCTCTAACGTAAGATTAGATGAGATTTGACTTGACCCCCTTTACCTTTAAACACCTCACGTAATTTATAGACGGCCCCTTATAAATATCTCTCTATTCAAGGAGAATGTAAGATAAAAAGCTTTTCGTACAAATGTTTCGGTAGTGGGAACTCACCTTTAAACATATATATTGATTATAATTATTACATCCTTCATATATCGTCAAAGACGAAAGATGCCTATCTCACTCGCACTTATCCTAGCATATAAGTTCATCTCCCTCACTCCAGAATCTCATCAACTTATAACTACATCACTTAAAACTATACCAAGATATTTATTTAATTGCATAATCGAATATAAAAAAATCAATTGGGGAGGGAGAAAATCCTGTAACCGGGTTTATATTGCGATACACAAAAACAAGTACAGTCAGCTACAAAAAGTCACATAACTTTAAAATCTTAAAAACATCTTAAAAAAATACGTATAAACGAATTCCTCAATAACGTATAATACTGGAACGCATATAAACGGATGCATGTATACATATTTTTTAAACCGAAAGGGGAACACTAATTTTTGAAAAAAAAATGTATGCATTTTTATGCAGCTGACTGTACTAATATAATATGTTTTTCTAAGAGTTTATTCTACTACTGTAGATTAAACTAAATTGCATTGTCCAGATAAAGTAAAATTTTCTAATAAAAAAAAGTTATGAAATTTCTGATTTACAATTGGACGTGATTAAGATCGGAAGCTGAAGGGGGAAGATCTGCAGGGAGGAGGAGGGTACCAATAGGTACCACAGCCTCGTCTCTTTCTCTTAGTTTCAGCATTTCATTGCGCAGTTTCTCCAGTACTGCATAGTTGGGTTCATTCTGACGCGCTTTATCTTGTAAGAGAGTTATCTGCTGTTCTTCTAGTTTCTTCTCTTTGCAACTCTTCACTGAACGTGAACCGTAGAGACGGAGAAGGGAGCCCCAGGAGCGGACGTGCGGATGTAACGCCTAGAACATAAGTAATTTATACTAAAATTATAAAGCGGAAGAGTTTGTTTGTTTAAACGCGCTAATCTCTGAAACTACTGGTCCGAGTTGAAAAAATATTTTTTGTTTGATACCATTTATAGAGGAAGGCTGTATAACAATACGCTGCGACCAATAGTTTTTTATTAACTCCTCGCGGACGGAGTCGCGGGCGACAGCTAGTATAAAATAATCGAGATAAAAAAATATTAATTTTGTACTGTAGGTCATAAGTACATATTGCCCTAATACCAAGCTTCCAAAAAGATTGTATTGTAACGAGGTCTTAGAAAATATGAAAACGAAAATCATAGAAAGTAATGAACGGATAAAATAATTGTAATTAAGGTTAGTTCCTGTTCTATATTAGACAAAACCAAGATAATAAAATGTCTTAAACGGGTTCCTGGTCTTAGAAACCCACGGTTAATCACACTGTAGCATTTGAGCGCAATAACATGAGTGTACCTGCAGTATGGACTGCGAGGCGCGCTGCTTTGCGGTCTTCTTGTTCTTGCAGACGACAGTGGCGCTGTGCTTGCCCACCTTCATCGTCAGCTCGATCTTCTGGTACTCCAACTTTTTCATCTGCAATTAAATACATTTCAACTAACCTTAAATATTTATTTGTTAATTTAATTATAAGAACTGCATGACATCCTTACAGTATACAATCGTACGATGATTGCACGTTTAAGATATTTTATTTCATAATAGTATAATTACTTGAATAAATGATTTCATATATCTTGGCAGCTCTTAATTTCCAACAATTCGTTGATCAGGGAAAAAAGGTCTAGCGGGATGCAGTGGGATTACAATGCACCGATGACATTGAGCGCCCAAGATAATTGAAAAGAGTTATACGTACACGCATACGTATATGCGTGCGTATACGTGTAGGTGCGTGTTTACGTGCACATCGCAATATGAAGGTGTGTGTACCTCAGTATGTATGTGCCTGTCCCCGGCGCCGAAGTTGCGCAGCAGACAAGTGCGCAGTATGGCGTGCGGGGAGGGCTCGCACGTCGCCGCACAGAACTCTGATATACGCGGGTCCTCGATGCTCACGTAGTCGAAGAACTGAAACCATCATACAATGTGCTCTTTCCTTCTTTTCTTAAAAGATGGATGGGGAGGGAAATTAGATTTGATAGAGGTGACGCAAAAGCAGGGGAATTATTCTTTTTCTGTGCGTCCCTTCCCCCTGCGATTACAATTTGGCAATACATATACAACTGCAGATGCGTATGAATAACGGTCGATTCGCAATTTCGGCGAACTCAGATTGCCGCTTTCTCGTTTTCCTACTTATCTTACAAATTTTATAAATACGAATATTTATATGAATATTCGTTTGAAGGTATCTCCAATACAGCTGAACGGATCTCGATGAAATTTTACATAAATATAGAACATAGTCTGGAAGACCACATAGGCTACTTATAAAGTTTTTTTAAAATAAAGAAATAGTATGTATAACTGACCGAGAAGTCCGGCTCCTGGTGTGCGGGGGGGGGCTCGATCTGGTCGCGCATCTCAGGTATGAGGATGTGTATGGAGGCGCGCGCGGCCGCAGACTTGGCCTGCCGCTTGCTGGACCCGTACCCCACCCCGTACTGCATGCCGCCGATGTACACTGTCGCCTGGTACGGTGTTGATGCGTTCTCTGAAACATATAGTTATGTTCTGTTTATTTACCGTGGCTTTCTGACACTAAAATGTCACTTTTAAACATATATTTCTGTTTTGTCAAAGTTAATGGAGATAACGATATGTTTGACACAGAGATGTTTTAACACTATACAATAACATTTTTAGGGTTCCGTACCTCATAGGAAAAAACGGAACCCTTATAATATATATAGGATCACTTGTTGTCCTTTGTTGTCCGTCCGTCTGTCTGTCAAGGCCCATTATTTTAATCCGAAGAGCTATACAAAATAAATAACTATTGCAATTATTTCTCCAAATGGGTTTATTACCCCTATAGGGGCACTTTTATTTCTGCTTACCAAGCTGTTTGAACTCGTAGACGGGCTGTTTCTGCAGCGCGCGGTACACATACTCATGGAAGACGGACAGATAACAGCGCCCGTTCATGTTCATCACCCAATCACGCTTTGCCGTCTTGTTGCCTGGACATAAATAAGATTTAACAATGATAATAAAACACGACTATTCGATATAAAAGACATGATATTAGTATGAAAGTAGATTTGACTAGTTGTCAGTGGTCAGAAAACGCAAGTGTACTGAGGTTAGGCTTCGTCAGTCTGGACCGATGCTTGTCTATGCTAATCATTATTTATTTTTCTAGCTATTAGATCCGTAGATATTAAGATAACAATGTTTAATAAACGTCAAGGCTATGTAAGCTGCGAGTATAAGTACAGTCAGGGCCTTTTGCGGTGTTCAACTTACAGAAAAATTGTATCGTTCCTTGGAACAAGCTACGTCTCTTCTTACAAAATAACCTATTAGATAGTAGAGTTAGAACAACAATGACAATTGGTCATATATAGTTTTTTTGTAGTTTCACATTTAAAAGCTGTGTCCATCGTTGTGAGGTGGAATACCACCAAATTCCCTGATAGTACATACCATTCTCCGTGCCCGTGTTCTGCGCGGGTATCGTGATCAGCTTGGTTCCCTCGGGTAATGTGGGATATTGCAAAGTCTTTCTTGCTTTAGTGTATTTACGACGATCTGCCCATCGACTAAAAAACAAAATTAATAAATAAATAAATTACAAAATTACTGTCCCTATTTTAGAAAAAAAAAACAAATTAAAACTCACTGTTACCCTAGTTTAAATTAAATTTCTGACACTTATTGGAACAAATAGGAAAGACTCATTGAAAGGACACGTCAAACTTCAATTCTATTGATTGTCACTTAATCATTATGAGAGAAATATCATAAGGTGGTTAACGATCGAGCGGTCACTTGAAATCGCTGAAATAGCGAAGTGACAGTTGCCCATAGACATACGCAATTGCATATGCGTTGCCTACCTTTAATCGACGGAGGAGAGGATGCACAGAAAGAAAACATTTCCATGCATCCTCTCATCCGGAAAGTCCACTTCCACTTCCCATTCTTTTCTTATAAGAAAAAGGATGGGAAGGGAAAGAGGACTAAATTAGGCCTCCGGGACGCACACTCATCAGACTGTACGCGGAATAGCTTCCACTTGACGCCTGTCTTCTGTGTGGTCGTGGTATTTCACCGGGCGAGCCGGGACAATTCGTGCGGAGATGTTAAAGCGGGCTCTACCCCTGTTAAAACTGTTACATTACATTACTACTTGACCATGACGTAAAAAAATTCAACTACTTACTTGAAATGCATAATATTAACAGTTCTAAACTTGAAAAGACGTTTGCAATAATCATTAATTTGTTCCGGAGTCAAATGTTGAGTTTTCCAGCTTGAGTTCACTGATTCCACTCTCGGTGGTGGCATCACTATGCCTCCAGGTAATACCACCGGTTGTCTACTCAATGGTATCTCATTACTTTGGGTTTCTGAACTTTCATTAGTACCTTGCCCGTTAAACGGACACCTTGGTTGATCTGCGGTATCATCTTGATTATTTTCATCAACTTTAATATCTCTAGCTAATAATTCTGCATCACTTCTTACTTTTATACCTTTAATTTCTACTTCGACTGCTTCTATTTTGTTCCCATTAATAGAAAATTCATCATCATTCCTTTCAATTTTAACTTTATCAATATCTAATATTTGTGTCTCTTGTTTCACAATTGTTTCATTATCATTATTTTGATTGTCACTGATAGTAGAGTTACTTTGACTAGGATTTGCCCACGCACCACTATTGATTTGTTCTTGTATTTTCTGATCTATCTCCTTCTGTTTCTGTTCTTCTTCTAAAGCACGTCTGTACGACAGACAGGGTATAGCACTGATGGGTATATCATGTCTCTGGAATATTTTTTAAATTAATTTAATTTCTTATTCACTATCAGCTCATTATAATTGCCCACTTAGGACTCAGAGCCTACCTAAAGTTAGAGGTGACTCATGTTATGTATTTTTATTTTAAAATTAAAATAAGATTACTATCTAACTAATCACTAACATTTCATACTAAAAAAAAGCTTAGTTACGTAAAATTAATTAACTGAAGCAAAATTTATGTAATTTTTACATAAAATTGGAAAACATCGTCTTATCTGCAAGCTATAAAATTACTAAAACAACCACGAGAAGTTACCTACAATTAAATTAAAAAAAAGAAAAGATTTATATTTTTAAATGTATATTACTATTTAACTCAAAAACTACCAAACTGGTTACAACAGATCTTGCTTCATAATACCTGACTAATGTACATAATACATGTTTAATATAATTATAAAATGTTCTCCGGAAGACATGTTACCTTGATCTATATTGCTTGTACTTACCCTAGTATTACCCTTCCCTAAGAAGTAAGGTTTAGACAGGGTACAGACGCGCGTGGTGCGGTGCATGTAAATCGGCATACCGCTGTAATGACGTACCATCATCCAGTCCAGAGGCAACACTTCAAAATGATTGACTCCTTTTTCTGCAATATTAAAATATTTCACTGACTCTCTTTTTATCTCAGTCTATAGGGTGTCAACACATTGTTTTCTTCCACCAAATTGATGAATATGCCAACCCATTTGTTGATCATCAACCTACCCTTTTTTTTATAACAGAATGGGGCAAACGAGCAGCGGGAACACCGAGGTGTTCAACGACGCCCATGGATATCAGCAATACCAGAGGAACCGCAGATGCGTTGCCGGCCTTATCCCTAAGGAGGGCACTATGTTCTACTCCATACATCTCTAACAGCCATCATCCCCTTATTATGCATAACCTCTTTCACACAATCAATCCATACTTTTATTTGTTTGTTTATAATAATAAACACAAAAAATACAGGTTAAATTCAAGTCGTATATTAAAACTATTATGAGAAAATTATTATTCAGCCGAATCTGAAAAAGCGAGAATCTAAGGTACAGTAATAATTTTCTCTTTTATGAAGGTTTCCCTCTTACCAGAGTTTCTCACTTATGGAGGTCACTCATAGTGACTGGATTCTTGCTTATAAACATTCCTCACTTGTTTCCAAACATTCCACAACTGTATTTATATTTAATAGAATATTTAACTAGAGTTAAATATTCTAGTTACTTATTATAACAGTCTAGTGTTCAATAAATTTTAATAACATAAATAAACATGTTACTAACCTTGTAACACAATCTTCTGTCTCGTTACATACGGCTTTTCCTTCGGTTTTGGCGCCTGTTTGAAACCATCAGGCAAATCTTCTTCTAGCATCTTCTCTATTTCCTCATCAGGAAGATCTTCTTTCCCTATAAGTTTCATCACATATCCATCGATCGCATAACATAGTACAAAATAAACATATAGAATATACATAAATATAATAAAACACATATAACATATATGTGATAAATTTACGATAAAAAATTACCCATGCAATTCTATACATATAATATGTCATATAAATATTATAAACATCAATTTGGACATTTTTAATACTTATTAATTCAAACATAATTAAAACATCAGATAGCGTGAGTTTCCACTGTCTAAAAACCTGTATAAAAATATCACCCCGTCTCTCTCTCTCATTCGCTAGGAAAAAAACCAAAAACAATAAAGTTATACAGATATTAGACAGTTGAATTTCACCAATAAATCTATATACTATTTTAAGCCCATCAAATAATATTATAAAATAACTACCATCAGAACTTTCAGATTCCTCATCATTGCTATCTTCATCGTTTGATTTGACTTCATCCAAAACTTTATATTCTTGTAACCTCTCCAATTCTTCCGGTGTCACAAAGTTGGTATATTTATCTGTATTGTCAACTTTATTCGTAAAATCTAAATCGTCATTCGTAAAATCAGTTTCCATGTCATTCATATTCTCCTGAGCTTCGATCTTCTGTCTTTTCGCTTGTGGCTCAGTCTCTATTGTATCCGCCTCCATATTTACCTACCTAAAAATAGTTTACGCTGATATGGGAAAGTACACAATACACATATGAGATATTTAAACAATTCTAGATTTAATAAATGTACAATTTGCAGTCGAATATAATTAAAGTATTGATTGACAATGTTTATAGAGTATGAAAATTATTACACTAATAAGGCTGGCTAAACAAAATAATGTCACACTTTTACTTTAAATTGCATTAATTTCTAATTATTTAACATTGTCATGTAAATTATCCAAGTTATGAAACAACTAGATGTTAAGTTGTATATAATAAAAGATCTTTACAATAAATTAATTGTAATTATAATCAAAACTATGAAATATACAGTTATGTACATTTAACAATTTTTAAATATATGAAAGTTGTGATTTATTGCTAAGGAAATGTTAAATGTTTCACAGAAAATTGTTATCTGTTTCCATAGCAGCCATCAATATTCAGAATTTCTTAGCAGCAGTAGCTGTTGACTATTATATTAAACTTATAGGAATAAAATGTACTAAATTACTGTAAAAAAAGTATTGAATTCCTATTAATCAAATAATATTCTCTATATCCTAGTGAACAACAAAATCTGTATGATATTCAAAAATTATATTTATTTTCTTGAAGAATACAAAATGTTAATATTAAATCATGGCTAAAGTTTATACATTATGTAAATACTTGACATCTTGTTCTTCTAATGCAAAACTGCTAACCTCCATTACCTTTGTGCAATGACTAAACGAGACAAGGAGTTGAAAGATCGTCCGCAAATAACGATAGCATTAAAAATCCAATGTACTACAACAATTGGATTTTTACCATCGCCCTGTGCAGACTTTCACCATTTCAAAATTCACCAAAAAAGAAGAACAGCGCGAGGACGAAGCGGTATTGCAAAAAACTCACTCTGATAATGTCACAGAGTGCAGTTTCTTGCAAGGCCGTGCGAAATAGTAGGCGATAGAGCTTCTGTGTTGTGCTGGAATATACTGCACTCTGAAAGAACTAATGAAATTGTCGAAACACATCAATTTCTTCGACTACTTTATAACTTTCGCCTTTACAAAACTCTCTAACATTGCTGTGTAAAAATACTCATATATAAATGTCTTACCTAAATGAATGAAATAATGATATATTTCAAGTTAGATGAGAATAAACTATGTGATTTTTATACGATAATACACTTTATCATAATTAATTTATAATCATTGTAGAAATTGAGATTGATTGTACGAACCAAAGAGTATAATAAGTATACTATAGAAAGAGGGGCAACTCGCACGAAGTCGTGGATCCACGGCGATTGTGGCGCTCCATGCGTATAATCGCTGAACTAATTTTTTTTTTTTTGGTACCTATATACGTAGGCACGCTTATTTAGCTCACTATAATAATAACTAATAAGTGGGAATCTAATAAAGTTAAAATTGACATTAAATCAATGTTCAAAAATAATATACCCACTTATGTAGTTATTAATATAGTGAGCCGATATCAAGTAGCCTTCTATGAAATACCTCTATTAAAATGATCCTATTATTATTGGGGAAATAAAAACAAAATATTTTTATATTTTTGTACATTATTTATTATATTTCTACATAACTTAATTTTAAATCTATGCAAGTACATATACATCAATGACTTTCAAGATATCAGCTCAATATTTTAATATATATATTTGAAAATTACATTTACGGTAATAAATAGTATAGCGCGGTCACAAAAGAATGCATACCCTGTAATTAAAACCAAACCCCAAAATATTTTCAGTCATATGCAAGCTGGCAACTGGCAATTTGTAGTTATTTGCGAGTTTAAACACTCTGAACATATTCTCTTACAACATAGGCAAGCAAATTTTTCTTTACAATAAAAAATTACAAATAAAAAAATATATTTTTTACATATACACACATGGACCCACCTACTAATTTCAGACAGACAGATTGGCACACATTTTCTGAACATCACTGACCGTCTCTCAGGAAGGGGGAAACCGTGTATATGTGCACCTACAACAAACAAACAGAATGTGATTTCCTATCAAGTATAGGAACTGATATGTAAAATGTATTAGAAGTAGGGCACCATTTAATATGATAACCGGAAAGGATAAATCACTGTGGTGCTAAAAACTACACCAAAATACGAAAATATTTAAATGTTTAAATGAGTCTGACGTATGGGAAAAACATGAAATTTTTTATTGAATTGTAACTTACCATAATCAGTCCATCTAAAACACAGTTGCGTACAGCGTAATTTTTCACGAAAACACATTTTAATTAAAAACAAAATGAATGAAACAACATTTAACTAAGAATACAAGAACAGAATTAGAAATACGAAAAAACGTAGCGGTTTGATGACACATGAATGTCTCGATGACACAAAGTAGAGATGAAATGATGTTTACCAAGATTTAAAAGATGGCGCCACTTTCCATACAAATCGTCCTTCTTCTAAGTTTCCACCCCCTGGTACGAACACGCCAAGGAAAAGGAATAGACAAAACTGACATTTGATGTTGAAGATAATCAAAAAAAATTATGTTCTTTGACAAAAATGACATTCGACAGTAATTGAAAATAGATAAATTTTATCTTTATAATTATAGCGGCCTACTGTCGCAATATTATCGATTTATTTCCCAGATTTTTCTTTAAAAACGAATATTCAAGGTTCAAAACCTTAAATCTGAAATCTTTGTTTCCTTTCTCTTTCTGTATCCTTCTATATCTACGGATAGTTCAATCTCTGACGATTAATTATGTTATTCGTGAGTACCATTTTTATTAGTAGTAGTTTAGTAGTATTTTATATACTCTTTGGTGAGTACGGAGGATTTTAAATAAAGCACCAAGATATGTCCAAATTTTATTTGTAAGAATAAGCGATGTTTCATTATCAAACTAATACAATATTTCGTGTACATATTTTACAAATATTAAGTGAACTGATAATTTTTTAGTCTTTGTCGTGCCATTTAGCTTACATTTTATAAATAATCTCACTTATCTAACTTAACATTATTTTTATTTGAAATGGACATTTTTGTGTCCTGAAAAGCCCTGTATTTTGAATAAATTAATACAATCACAAATAATTGACAGTTTTTTCAGGAAATCGATTTTCACAATAATCGATTCGATTATAACCAAAACCTGTTTAAGCTCATGTCAATGTCATCGTTCGATTTATTTGTTTCTCAGCTGTCAAATAGAGAAGAATTACAAAAGACCGGTCATTAGTCATAAAAGTATTGACAACGTTATTTCATTAATCACGTAATAATTTGTACTGTGAAGCTACCGTCGTCTGCGTCGTGGTTTGGCTGGAGCGACGGACACGCTGGCGGATGCTATCTCCTCCTGCGTCGCGCATTCTGACTTTTCGAGCTGACCGCGAGCCTCTACAAAGAACATCACATCGCGTAGCTGCTCTTTGAGTTCTGCCACCTGGGACAAAGAATAACATTAATAAATAAACTCTTGTTTGAATGTCTTTTTCACTATTATCTCCACATTATTATAAAAAAAAATCTTCCTTAAGCCACTCATCAGCAATTATTTGTATTATGGTCATTCTGAGCCGGACTATGTTTAGAATGACGTACCTCTTGCATGAATGCCTGTTCCTTGAGCCGCGCCTGTTCTTGCCACTGCGCCTGGCTGCCGGCAAGCGCCGCCGCCAGCCCGCGCTCCTCACTCAGTTCACTCTGCAGTGTTGACATCCTACAAAATGTACATACATATCCGAAAATGTTTATTGAATGCAGATATAAAGTAGTTCCTAAGGGAGGTCCTTAGTGTAGATTTCTGTAGCGTCTTACTTTGCAGTGAGGTTTTGCAGGCGCCTGTCGAGGGCCTTATTGTCGCGCGTCAGCAGCGCCACCTGTCCGCGCAGCGCTGCACTCTCCGCCTCCGCGGCTGCAGCGCGCGCCCTCAGCGCCTCGCACTCTGCGGTGCGCTCAGATTCCATCCTAATTAAATTTAAATTACAAATATTTTATGGAACTAAAGACTTAAAAAATATATTTATACTTTAGTCTTTTCACTCGAAACCTAAAAAATCCGTGATTCATCTTACTTCTTACTAATATTATAAATGCGAATTGTTGGATGGGTGGATTGATGTTTGTTTGAAGGTATCGAGAAAGACTTAGACATAGTCTGAAAGACCACATAGGCTAATAATTTAGTTTTCTTTTCTAATTCCGCTCGGGCGGAGTCGCGGGTGACAGCTAGTCCTTATATAAAACATTCATGTATCGAGTTGCCTCCTGTTTTTTTAAGTGATTATTAGAGATGAGAGTGCAGTGGTAAGTACTTGGCGATCTTATCCTCGTAGTAAGCTCGCTGTCCGTCCAGCTGCTGCGTGAGGATGTAGGTGAACTCAAGCTGAGCTGCGTCCATCTTCTCCCCGCCGCACGCCGCCTCCTCCCCGCCCGCGCCCTCCGCCGCCACCAGCTTGCCGTCCGTCTTGTTCTGTACCAGCCGGTGCACGAAGTTGTCACCTATGTGTTACATACTTAATATGAAGACATTCATAAAAAAAACATTAAAAAGACAAAATATAGCATGAAATGTTTTATTTGTAGATATTTATTAGTAGTTGTTGAACGCGACTCCGTCTGCGCGGAATCAAAATAAAAATGTAATGAATAGCCTGTGTTCTTCCAGACTATGTTCTGCATCTATGTTAAATTTCAACATCCATCCATCCATCCATATAGACAATCGCATTTATAATATTAGTAAGAAGAAAGAAGATATTAGAGTGATTAGTTGTTATAATTGAATATGTTAGAGAAACAAACCTGCATAGTCCCATACCCTGTTGGATCCCAATTGTAAGGCGTAAGTGTGGTTGGAAGCGAGGAAATGTTTCGCAGCGTGACCACCTTCATACCTGTATATGAAAACATAGAATAAGTTGGACATTTAACTCCTGAGTGCGGTAAAAGACCAGCTGAGTGAGTATTTATGTTCATACCCAGAGTGCTAAGCGGTGACTGAGAGATTTTATTTTAAGGAAATTTAATAGTAATCTACACTAAGAAACAGCAAAATTAACCATTAAACAATCTAAATAATCTCCTTTAATTTACATCACCTGCCGCAGCCGACATGTCCACAGATGAGGCAGATCCATAGCGCACCAGCTGTCACCCCATCAGGCAGACCCTCAGCCAACCCGTCCCTGCCCCCCACTCCCTCCACCTCCTCCTCCCCCTGTGCGAGGTGAGCGGCGCCTGTGTGGCACTGGTCGCAGCGCGCCACACCTCGCGGCTCCGGAGTCTGCGCACAGCGGCACACCGGGCAGCGCGCGTCACGCCACCGCACCAGGCATTCGGAGTGGAACGCGTGCGCGCATTGCACGCTCAGCACGCCAGCCACGCTCTCGTCCATACGTTCTGTTTGTACATACATACTTACATCTTTCATATCATTTGCTTTTATATCATTCCAATTACAAGTTCCGTGGAAAAATCTAAGCTAAAACGAAAATAATTTGTTGTAAATGTTTTCTTCTCATTATCCACTCTATTCACAATAGTTTGTGCTGCCGTTCGCGCCTCCGTTCAACTATGTTCTACATCTATGCCAAATTTCATAGAGATTTGTAAAGTCTTTTTAAAGACACGCCGTTATAAACATCAAAACTTTCGCTTTTATAAAAAAAAAATCAATATGATAATAAAACAACATATTTTTGTTTTGAAAACACAAGCAAGGAATACTTTAAGGTGAATATGATAGCTGAAATAAGATGTTTGACAGAGATATACTGTGCCTTCCATAGAGAAAAGAATGCAAGCATCTGACACATTGATATATAACTAACTGTCGCCCGTGACTCCGTCTGCGCGGGACTAAAAATAGATGTTGGCCGATTCTCAGGCCTACTCAATATGCTCACAAAATTTCATGAGAATCAGTCAAGCCGTTTCGGAGGAGTATGGGAACGAAAATTGTGACACGAGAATTTTATATATAAGATGTGTTAATACATACCCAAGCACACAGGACATGTGGGTAGTTCAGTGTGTGAGGGAGGCGGCGTGCCATCTCTGGCCCACTCAACACGGGACACCCATGCCATATGGCACAGTGATTGCGGCTCCAGGCTGCTGTAGGGCACGCCATCAAACGCAGAGTGGAACTCACGAGCTGCTTCTGATGTACGGAATCTAATAAAAGAACAAAATAGCTATATCTACCCAAATTCTTTGATTTTTTTCTCATTACAAATCTGTTGTTAGGAAATACTAAAACTAATACTTTCTACACACACATTTCTACACAACACAATGTTCAACAACATAACTCACCCCTGTAGCCCAATGGGGTAGACCTCTGCCTGATCTCTTCCACGGACATAAATTTATAGTGCTCCTGACATGTCTTTCACTTTTTTATGTATCATAGGGTTGGCACTAGACTTTCTTAATTGCAGATTGATTGCCTAACTTCAATCGACAGGGAGTAGGATGCATATTTACTGTGATGGGAATATTTACCCTGCCTATGGATCCTCTCCTCCAAGTCGGTTTTTCTACATTCACAATGTTCATGTATGTAAATAGACATGTCTTAATAAGTAGCATTACGTGACTACAACCAAAAAAGCACAATTGCTATGAGAAATAAGCATAACCTGTTTTTTCCAGAATACGAGAATAATAACTATTATTAAAACAACAAAAATAATGTAAACTTACGTAAGTAAAGCCATATAATGATCGAGCGATCCATCTCTCAGTACTCTAACATGTGCTATATCTTGTTGACAAGCCGCAGCAAATGCAAGCAGGTCTGGTGCTCCTAGTGCACCTGGTACTGACAGCAGACACAGTGTCTTTGCTTCTTCAGCCTCTTTCAATTCACTTAAACAATGCATAATACTATTCTTCTTTTGTTTTGTTATGATTTAATAATTGGGGAAAAGCATTAAAAAATAACAATTGTAGAATGAAGCACAGAAAAGTTAAAAGGCAATCACTAATTTACTAGCAAGGCTGGTTTTAACCTGCCTGTATTATTCTGTTAAATCTAATGGGATGCTAAACAGTTTGAATTAGGAAGAACAACAACTTTCACCATCAAATATGCTTTAAATATAGGTTTTATAGCATAACTCACTTTTCTTTATACAAATGCAGAACTCCTTTCGTAACCTCTACTAATGGGTTACCACAGAAGAAATTAATTGTCTCATCTTCATCACAGACACTATCTTCAGGTGGTGATTTTCTTGAGCTTGTAGGCAGGATTCCGGAGTCAGTATTAGAGCCGATCAGCACACTGGCATATGTCTCCACTGTTATGGTCTTACTTTCTCTAGCACCACGGTCCTTTTTCTTTTGTTCTTTAGCTGCTTCTGCACAAAAATATAAAAATCATGCAATCCCAAGTTGTAATATTTGCAATTCTTTAATAACCTAATGAAGATTGACGAATAATATGTTAAAATCTTGTGTATAAAAAACGTTAACCATTTTAACAAGAACATT
This sequence comes from Papilio xuthus, assembly GCF_000836235.2. Taxonomy (NCBI): domain Eukaryota; kingdom Metazoa; phylum Arthropoda; class Insecta; order Lepidoptera; family Papilionidae; genus Papilio; species Papilio xuthus. The sequence continues at coordinate 800,915 of NW_013530970.1, read as the reverse complement.
AGTACAAAAAACTAGGAAATGTTATTGCAATTAAATGTTACGAAATATGGAAAAATCCGAAGCAAATGTAAACGTTATTGATTTCCTTTGTTATCATAGTAAACATTTAATACATGTTTTCCAGTTTTCTTCGATATTCTAACAAGTAACGAGTTATGAAACTGATATTAAACAATAAGACAAACCTGTTTCAGATGCATTATCACCCATTTCGGGTAGATCTTCGTCGATTTCAATACGCAATACGCACAATGACACGGACATTTACAAATATTTGCAAGATTGTTTAATAACAAAATATCTGTGGCATAACCGCTGTAAGCACAGAATTTCTTCTAGTTGGAATGAAGAAAATTTTAATATGAATTTTTTGTCTATTTAAAGTATTTACTTTTAAAATGCAGTATCACAATCTAGTAAAACAATTTTATTATGACAATTTGACAGAATTACAGTGGTTGAAAGGCTGACAGTGGCTGACAGCAAAGAGTATATAAAATTTATGTACTCTTTGGCCTGGCTGACAGTTTACAAAATATGACACTAGATGTGTCAATGTCAATTGAGTTTTTGAAATTATCGTATACGTTATCTTAAAATATATTTTTAAATAATTAAAATTAACGTTGTTGATTGAAAATGTGCTAAAACAAAACCTATTTTAAAGGTGATAATATTTAATATTTTAAATATAAAGTAAAAGATAGAATTATTAAATATCTTATCATATTCTCAATCACTACGTTATCTGTGAAGACTTGTTTTCCAGTTTTTCATGACATGAGTTGAGAGTTGAATTTTGATAGAACAAGTGGCAAGTGCTGAAGCTCGCAATGAAGTTGTATAAAAAATAAAAATATTCAATATGGCTACAGATCATACGACGTGAGCTGTCAGCTGTAGTAATTATTGTTTCTTTGTGTTAATTACGCGTTAAAAATGTTATGATTATTCCGTGTTATCGAATATGGGTGCGAAAGATTCAAAACCTAGTTTTATATCTTACGAAGATGCGACGAAGAGAGGTACGCGGTGTGATAAATGTGCGTTAATGTATTACGAAGTTGTATGATTCTATAGTATAGTTTTGTTTGCAGTAAGCGAGAGTGAATTACGACGTATTCGTGAAGCGTTTAAGAGATGTGCCGGTACAAGTGGGACGGCCTTGAGCCTGGAAGCGTTCGTCCATGAAGTGCTATGTGACGGAGTACCTTACGAAGTGGCAGAGTGGTTGTACCAGGCTTGTGGTGGTACAAAGCGAGGGATCATATTCCGGGACCTTCTGTGCGGTATCGTCGTGTTGACGAAAGGAAATCTAGAGGAGAAAATCAAGTAAGATCTTATTGGATTTTTCCTTACAGCTTACAAAAAAAACATTACGCATTCCCATTGAACCACAAATCTTCAAATCCATGTACAATATATATATAGTAAGTTCAACCATACTTATTAAAACTATTAATCACTTAATATATATTGAGAAAACTAAAAGTTATTCTACTTGAACATAACACAATAACACTAAAAGATTAAACATTAGATAAAAAAACAATACATATTATTTACAACAACATTCCATGACATCATTTACTTGAGTCATAAGATTCTTTAAGTTTAAAACTACAAGTAAATGAAAAATAACAATTATAAAAATGTTTGGATTTTTCATTTGACATAAGAATGTTTAATCTCAGTATTACATAAGGTTTTCAAGTAAAAAAACTTACATCAATATAAATATTTTATGATGTAAAAAGTAAAAATAAGATAGAATAAATTGTCAACAAAATTTATTTTTATAATACACCAACATAACAGTACTGATAATAACAAAGTAATTCTTATCAAACATGCCCATTGCCGTGCTAAAATATCTCTATCAAAAGCATTATTATGTCATTCATATGTCGTGTTAGTCTCATGGTAATAGAAACCAAAGAGGTTTAAATACTGTGAATGTAATACCAACATTACAAAAGATACAAATATTATTTTGCAATAATAACTACTGTAACATTTTTCAAATATTATTTTGCATATTTTTTCAATGAATGAATCAGATTTTATATTTCAGTCAGCAATTTTCCTCTATTACTTCTTTATTGTGGCGTTTTTAGTAAGGCTTATTCAAAAAGAGAAATGTACACATAACTCTGTCTTTGAATATTTTGGTAGGTTAATTACGAATACATTGCAATGGTATAAATTAATCTCTACAAAACAGTTGCATATAAGATGCAGTGGGATCTGTATCTTGTACATTATTAAGTGGAAATATTAAGTATGTAAAAACAAGCCTATACCCCTCCACTAAATGGTCAGTATCTTGAATCATTTAGAGTTTGTAACTTAAACTCTTAATTCCTAGTTACAGGCATTGTAGTACATACTTATACTTAACTTGTATTTCAAAAATCAGCTTAGTAAGTCAAACTTAGTCAAATGTCTATAGTATAATTCTATATTATCTATAGAAGTTTTTTTGCATTTCCTTTAACATTCGAAATTTTGAAATTATACTAATTTCTTATATGTATGCATAAACCCAACAGTATAATTAAAATGGCATACTCTGTATTCCAGTATGTTACCGTTATTAAGTCATAGTTAGTATTGTGTAATACAAGTGTAGGTCAAAGTAATTAACTGATATGAGACGTGAACTTTATTTATGTTTGATTACTTTCTCTGTAACCCACATTCAAGCAAGCTTTGGTCTTTCATCTTTATGAAAGTTATTGATTCATCATATTTTATAGACATAAAACGTTTGACTCATAGTAGCCCAATGGTTAAGGGTATGGATATCTGAACATGTGGTTGAGAGTTCATATCCCGCTATTTGACAATTCTAATAAATTATATCCTTTTTTTTTTTTTTTTAAAGTCAGGAAATGCATTTATGCACGCATTATTTAGGGAGTGTGGGACTCGCCGGCCACAGAAGGTGACCAGAATACCCACTAAAACCTGACTGCCCTCTGACGCATTATGGCGGGCGCCACGGGAACGCTTTCGCTTGCTTCCGTGGGCCCGCCTGAATAAATTATATCCTAGCACAAGTCTAGAACTTACTTGGATATAAGAAATATTAATAAATTAACAAAAATCTTCTAATATTTTCCCAAGAAAAAACAACCTAACTTAATGTAACTCTTCTTAGGATAGGTCAAAATATTTTGTACATTAGTAACAAGCAGTCAACTCTTGTTTAAATTTTTTTGACATACAAATATATTTTTTATTATAATAACTATAAATAAATTGTGCTATTTAGAAATCATAACAGTAATAATTTGTAATATTGTTATTGATAATTGTCCTTTAAAAATGGTTCGGATTACATTAAATAAACAAGAAAATTATTTGATAACTACAATTTTATTTTATGTATATATATCAAGATTTTTTTCAAATTCCATTTCAACTTTTAGTAGATAAATATTAGTTGCATTATTACAAAACATGTTTTAATTGTAGATAACTTATGCATAAAGAAGATATTGGCCTCTGACGACAGAAAACCAAAGGAAATACACTACTTCCTATCAATTGATTGCTTGAAGATCTTGAAAGTTTACAAGATAATAATGTTATATTTGTTTTAGGTTCCTATGGACCCTCTATGTAAATAATCAAAGTGAGAATGGCACATACATCTACAAGCGCGACTTTGCTCGCGCATTACAACTTGAGAACACATCTCTGCCGGTATCCGGGTCCCATCGGTCTGCGGATATCCTCACCAGCTTATTTGGACTTGGTGAACGAGTGACATTCGAACAGTTCCGATCATGGTTGCTTATACATAAAGATGCCACGGTATTATCAAAATGGCTGCTATCAGATCGTGGTAGTATATCACATGATTTGGAAACACCGACTTTTTATCAAAGTCTAGCTGGTGTCACACATTTGGAAGAGCGGGTGAGTTGTTACTTTTTTGTAGATGTACATATCTTGTTTTTTTTTTAATAGTTTTTATCAATGTATTAGAATGAAAGGAGGGTTTAAGGTTTGGGTGAAAAGAGTTTCGTAGTTGACTTATAAAGCTTCTCTTTACAAAGTGTAATGGTGTCCAATTACTATCGTTACTAATCCACGAAGTGCAACCGTGTCCCTTTATAAGTATTCAATGTACTTAATTAAATATTATTAGAGTAGTTTTAACAACTTAAATGGTTATAATATTATATGGTTTCCTGAGTTATTAATTTAAGATATTGATTAAATAAACCGTAGGATTCTATGGCAGTTATCTTGTTTTTAGGGTTCCGTACCTGATAGGAAAAAACGGAACACTTTTAGGATCACTTTGTTGTTCGTCCGTCTGTCTGTCTGTCCCTTTTTTTTTTAGATTATTTTGTTCAAGTAGAAAACCATTGTAAATAACGGATTGATAAGTGAGAATTTCTCTTCCTAATAATATTATAAATTCAAATGTTTGAATGTATGAATGTTTGTTATAAGATATCTTCAAAACGGCTTAACGGATCTCAATTTGGCATATAGTATGGAATAACACATAGGTAAATGAAGTTTTCTTTAATTCAACGCGGACAAAATCACGGCCTTCAGCTAGTCATCGTTCCTTGTACGTTTTTCCGTCCGTGTATGACATAGTGGCATTCAAGAGTAGAGTGAATAGGCATTTACTAAGCTAGCGCGTAACATCTTTCATACGCTTCAGCACTTTATATAAGGTGGGATCGTGGTCAAGCGCTAGCTTATTTAAAATTAAAAAAAAAACTTTTTTTTAATTAAAAGCAATATTTGCAATGTTTTTATGTTAGAATGTTGTGTGCTTGTAACATAGTTTAAATGTGTGTTCTGATAGTGTGATTATATATCATTACATATGTATAGATAAAGAACTGATATCAGCTGCCATTGTGTTTGCAATGCCAATAACCTGAAAAGCTATATTTTTAATTTATTTCATATTACGTTTCGATTTAGGACTTATTTATAAATGATTTTGTAATAATTTCGATTATATGTTATAAGTCTTAATCTTATATCTTTAAATGAGCAATTCTTGTATATAATATATATATATAAATGGAATCTCGGAAGCGGCTCCAACGTTTTTCATAAAATTTAGTATATAGAGGGTTTCGGGGGCGATAAATCGACCTAGCTAGGAATCATTTTTAGAAAATGTCATTTTATTCGTGTTTTATCGATAATCAACTTAAACATAAACTTAAATTTTTCTATCGGTAAGATCGAGAAATATTGTTCATATTTCATCATTTTATTGGTAAATCGTACTTAAATGTAATTTCCAAAAAACACAATTTAAAAAAAAAATACCGAAAAAAGCTCCGGTCATCCAGGTACCAATATAAATGCGAATTTTTGGATGGATGTTTGTCAAGAGTCAAAGTCAAAAGAACGGCGAACTCCAGAACGGCTGCATGAATCTTGCTGAAATTTGGAACAGTGGAAGAACACATAGGCTACTAATATAGTTTTTTTTTAATTCCGCGCGGACGGAGTCGCGGCTACAGTTAGTCTTGAATTACCTATTTCATGTTTGATACAATATTAATGAATAATTCCTTTTTATTTTAAGGATTTTTTCAATGAATTTAATATGAGTAAACTATTGAAGGTCATGTTGTGGTTTTGATGTGAAATCCCCGTACACAATGTTTTTTTTGAATTAGCATTTCCTCAAGGAAATTAACGAGAAGTACGAACTAAAAGCTAAAAGTGTACTAGTCAATGTTTGCATACTGATTAGGGGAATTTTATATCATTGAGAAATCACATTTCACAGGGACAAGGAGAGATTTCTATTTAAATACAAGTCTCATATCCAAATTTTGTTTATCACAAGCTACGGTAGCCTTCGTAGTAAATATTAAGGGACACAAACAAAGCTGCCACACTTACGTTTTATTTGGTCACCCTTTAGTCACTAAGGAGGACCTCTTAACATTTTAAAGACTCCTTGACTTAAACAGTGAGCAGAGACTTGTAGTTAGAGCCACTAACCTTTATGAATGGACTGGCTAAAACATCTAGTATTTTGTGCCTATTTGATTTTCCGATTCGCTGATTGTATTGGTTTGTAGTGGTGGTATGGATTCGAACTAGTAATATATTAGCATAATTTCCAAGCAATTGCCTATCCATTTATACTGATCGGTGCTTATCTAAATTAATTTTTTATTAATAAGTAAACATCATTGAATTAATCAATACTTTCGAAATTACTGATGTTTTCATACAGAATGATATCTAAATTAAATCAGTATTGGAGTCCATTAGTTGATTGTCTACGAATAAAATGGCGCTTTACAATGATGTATTGTTATTTAGAATTGTAGCGTAGTCTTCAGGAAAGTAAATACATCGTAATTTCGTTTTATAGCTTAGTAAAAACGTTCTTTCTTTATTGATTTTCTACAGCTAGTAACTATAATATTTTAAGTATACAGTCGAAGTTAGAAATAGAGAGAGAAATCTCTATAAGTGGGAGTCATTGCCAGGTCCCGACAGATGACCTTCATAAGCGAGAAACTAGGGTTTGTGAGAGACTTTTATAAGCGAGAAAATACCGTGATCTCTTAGGCTTTCGTTTATCCAGACGAAATTAAGGAGGAAATTAAAGACATTTTGCTTTTAAATTATTAATTTTTGCAAAATTCAGCCAGGCCATAATATTAACATATGTAACAGAATCATCAGGTCCAATTTTCGATATCTCTTGTTTGTATTAATTCCTTTACCCAAAATTAAAGCATACAATATCCACTAAAAATTAAATGTTTTTGTTACTTTGTCTTATAATCACTAATTTCAGGCAAACTGTTAGGTATATATTTTATCCAGGACGAAATCACCTTTATAAATATAAAAAGTCAGTTATCACGCGAGTTTGTATATCAGCAGGACGCATGTGACACGCAAGGACGGACAGATAGACGATCTTATCGGACGTGTAAATAAAAATGTGATATAGAAAAAAAAACGTACAATTGCGCAGCGGTATCTGAATTTCTTAGCACAAGATAATGCCATCTTTCGCCTTTTTTTCTTTAAAAATATTAGGCAATATTTCAACAATTTTATTTTATTAGCTTGCTCCCGCCATTCCGAGAGCACGGAATTAAAAGGCCTATAATGTTCCCGCGTGTATCAGCTTCCCGTCAAAATCGTTTCAGCCGTTCCGCAGATTACCTGGGACAAATTCTGTCTTGCGGACAGACAAACAGATCTGACCGTTAATTATCCTCATAATGAACCTAAATTAACTTTTGTAATCGAAATCGCTTAAAATAAATAGGTATTAAGTGTAGATTTCTCAAACTAAATCTACACTGAGATTATCCCTTAGTTGTCGTATAATACCTGCAGTAATAAGACGAATAAAGACTGAATTAATTTACATATACGTAATGTAAAGAATGCCACAACATGGAATGTCTAATCGAACTCCTTTAAATTGAATGTCGCCAGCAATTTAGAACAATTACGAAGTCAAGCACTCCGCCGGTACTCGGAATTGTTTCTTAATTGACTCTTATCACGACAAAGTGATATATAATTGGTAAAAGAAGGAAAAACCGTATCATATTTATTATTTAAACTGTTGGAATTATTTAAATTTACAATCTATACAAAAATTAATCTATGACTGTTCTATTGTTTATGATAAAAGATTGTTTATGGTCTAGGGTAAAAACGTCCGACCCCCTGAAATTTTGATCATTCTCACTTCTGACTTTGCTCTGAGCAGTGCTAGGGATCGGACATATACCTCCATAGTGATTATTATAAAAAGGATATTATATACAAGTTTATTTAAATCCTTAAACGTTGTTTTTACTTTTTACCATAACTTCCTATATAAACTAAATATAATTCAGTTATAGATTTCTGTTTATGCATTTATGTAAATTTATTCTCGGTTACTAATACCTAACTACCAAATTTTTTTCCTAACTTTTTCTTGCAAAATAGATATCAGAAGTATACTTATATTTTATCAATATACTAAGAATTTAAATTCGTCAAATTAAAAAAAAAACAGTCGGATACTTGACGAAGCAATATTAAGAATAAAGGAACGACTCCATTGGTTCGCGTCGGATGCACGCACTTGCGCCACGCGCATCGAAATACACAGTAAATCCTTTTAAACCGCGCGTACGGTGCGTTCAGTGCGGGCCAGTGGACGCCTACTTTAAATAGAAAGTTTAATAAAAGAAATAAGCATAATAAAGTGTCATTCAGATCCTTCACAATGTGTATTCAAAATTAAACTATCACCTGTATAATTAAAGTACCTTTGTTACTAAGCCCTTACCCATCTATCCTTTATATAAAAAACCCCCAGATTCTGTATCACTGCACTTATTCCAGGACATAATAGAGCTAGAGAAATGCTTCTGGTCACTACGCAGCAACGCTTCAAGCGGACAACTGGACGGGGCGGGGCTACGTGCTCTTCTAGCCCCGCCCCTACCCGCCGCCGCATTGCCCGGTGTGCTGCGAGCTCTGGATGAGAACAGAGATGGGCATGTGGATTTTAAAGAACTCTGCTGTGGACTCAGCGCAGCCTGTAGAGGACCACGCACCGAGAGACTTAAATGTAAGTATACTGTAACATTCTAAGGCGAGAGTCCTAGGTGCTGTGATTTTTTCTCGCTTATAGAGGTTTCCGTTTTGCTTGAGTTTCCCACTTATGGAGGTCGTCCGTCGAATCTGGACGATGATTCTCACTTATAAAGGTTGAGTTTCTCGCTTATGAAGTTCGTCCGTCGGGTCCAGACGATGATTCTCGCTTATAGAGGTTTCTCGCTAGGTGTGATTTTATGCGTTTCGTGTTTTAAAGGACATTTTAATGTTTCAAAAGTGTCGCTATCAGCAATCGAATACCCTTGTAAAACAATAATGTACTTACAATCGTAACGATTAACAATCAATTCGAATTTAGTTAGAAAGCATAAATTGGACAATGTTACGTTATCAAACGTTTATCATTTATCTATATCATTTGCGGTGTTATATCGCTTGTATCCGATGACACGCGACTGCCACGGATTGTTAATAATTGTTATACGTAATAATAGGTTGCCTTAAATAGCAGTTAACGTGTTAACTCTTTTAATACCACAGAGTCACACTCGAGTTCACTTTAATACTTAATTGTAGTGGCATTGAAAGTGTTAAATACAAAATACAAATCTTACTTTTTACTACGGTATCGGCTGCAATAGAAGAGGCAAAGATGTAGAACATAGTCTGGAAGAACACATAGACTACTAATTGAGTTTTCTTTTTAATTCGGTACAGAAGTAGCGGGCGACAGCTATCGCTTGTAAAATTATTTGTTAGGATTATTTATTTAAGACATATCTAGTGTAGTAAATATCTACGTTTGGAAGTCGCTAACATGTTATTTACTTCCATTACAATAAGCAAGTGCTAAATATATATTTACATAATTATTCCGTCGTGAAGAAAGAACGTCTTGAATACTATTATGGAGAATGACTTCATAGTAAATGTTACAGAGATAAATTACACTGTATTAATTTCATTGTCAAGGTTAAGATTAATTCAATGGCGAATCATATAAAGTTTGTTGTTTTTTTTTTAGAAAATAATTACTAATTATTGCCCGTGATAGTAGTCTTTTGGCCAAGGCCGTGTGCAAGAGTTGTAAGGGATTAATGGCTTTCTTCACGTCTCATATTTTTAAACTTATAATTTTGATATGTATATCTTAGTTCTTTGAAATACAATTCGTATTTAAAGAAGAGGAGACAAAGGAAGGGGTAATGGACTCTTTCTGTGCGTCCTCTACGTCAGTTAAAGGTAGACAACGCATTTGTAATCGAGGGGGCTGCGGTCGCTTCACTATTTTGACGCATCTACATGTAGATGCGTCAAAATTGGCAAATGAGCAATCGGCCATGGCCGATTGCTCATTTGCCAATTTCTAATATAAATAAGAAAAAATCAACTTTATCGACTTTGTGCTATACTTGTATTTAGTTAAGGATTCAATGGCGTGACTTTAACCCATTATTAGTTTCCTTAATTAGGTGTGCTGTTTTTTAAATGTAAACTCTTTAAGATGTCACGAATGGAGTTTGTCATTCTGTCTGTTTGTATCGATTACTGTCAGTTTGTCGTTGTAGATAACGTGGCCTAGTCCCAATATACGACATGTGAATTGTGGATATGCGCGTGTAGATATTTAGCTATAATAATATGAAGTTTTTTTTTTAATTTCATGGTATTGCAAAGGTCGTTTGTGTTTTCTTTATGACCAGTAATCGCATTGCGCGAGTACAGATGTTCTTTTAATATTTTGTAATGATTTAAATATGGCCAGTTACTGACTGTTATTTTAGCATTCCAGTGATAAGTGATTTGAAATCCAATAGGTTTTAAGCTTATGTTTATTAATATTATAAATGCTAAAGATTGATGGGCGGTTGTTATGAAGGTATCTCCGGGCTCAACTGATCTCGATGATATTTGGCAAAGAACACATAGGCTACTTATCAAGTTTTTTAAATTCCGCGCACATGGAGTTGCGAACAGCTAGTTCGTTATAAAGTCATATTACGTTTTTAATTTATGTATTCCATGATTATCATAGATTTGATATCTAATATTTAGTAGTGCGAAGTTTATCAGACTACCGAGTGAGTAGATAATGGGAATGGTCGACAGTAGTGACATCTGTCAACAATTACTTCAGATTACGATGTGATTTTTCGATTATATAGACTGACATACATTTCACTTCTTACTAATATTATAAATGCGAATGTTTAGATGGATGGGTGGATGTTTGAAGGTACCCGGAAAGACTACGGATCTCGATGTAATTTGGCATAGATGTAGAACATAGTCTGGAGGAACACATAGGCTACTAATTAAGTTTTTTTTTAATTACGAGAGGAAGGAGTTGCTTGCGACAGTTACTAATAAATCAGTCCTAACCAATTCGCAGGGTTCGGTTAATAATTAGTTAAAATTCTCTTTAAAATAAATAACAATAATTAGTCAAAACATTTCAAATTGTGCTTATATTTAACTTTTTTTTAGATTAATTGAATAACAATTAAACGCTATAAAATCGATTAAAAGAAAATCGTTTATCCTTGAGACGTAATTGGTAATTAACACTTCAAAGTCATGAAAATCTTTGTTTTTTTTTATTGATGCTATTTACGATTGGCTTCTATTATCGTTGAGATGTCGGAAGTTCGGTTTTCAGTAGACGTGCGACCTTGTGTTGGTCGTTTTTTTACTATTGTATTTGCTTATACGCCGATAACTAAGCAAAATTTACGATTGAATAGTAAATTTTATTACAATAATTGTATTTATATCTTGCTGTTATATGTAGACGCGAGTAGAATTAATTACGTAGATGTTCCAAACGTCGGTTTACATGGATGAAAATAGTGAAAAAAAAAATGTTTAAAAAGAGCGGATACATTATTGATTTCTTACTTTTTTCCCCGCAGTCTGTTTCAAAATCTTCGACCTTGATCGAGATGGTGTTTTAAACAAGAAGGAACTGATCGACATGGTGGGAATACTCTGTACTGTAGCCAATGAGTCTCTCAAACAGCAGAACTCCAGAGCATCAACACCATCCGATGAATCCGAAGCAGAGAAGAGCTTTGATCCTGAAGTAGTACTCCTAAACCTGAGGGATAAACTGGTCAGTTTACCCAAGAATGGTAACAAACCCATCTTTCAGCTCGGACCTAATAATTCTGTTGATGAAAGTCAGAAAATTGAAGAGGAATTGGTTGATATAAAAGAGGTAAGTTACTTAAATTTAGTTACTCAGATTTAAGACTAAACATGCCCTGCGGTTTTATTTGTTTTCGATTTTGTGACGCACGCGAGGGACGTTGTTTTTTATTTTTTTTCCTTGTTGCAAAAATAATAATTTAAATTCGATTTGTAGTTCATGGAATTATGTGTTAAAAACTTGTGAATCCTTTTATTATGATTATTGCCAGCTATTGCTTTATTTCCCTCTTTTTGAATTATTTTATGACATAAGTAATAAATTCAATACCTTTATCTGTATGGATGGATATTTGTTAGAAGGTATCTCCGGAATCTCGCTGAAATTTGAAATAGATGTAGAACATAGTAACATAGTCTGGAAGAACACATAGGCTACTAAATAATTTATTTAATCTCGCGCGAATAAAGTCGCGGGCAACAGATGTTATAAAATCTAGAAATTTCTTTTTAGCAATAATACTTATCATGTTGAGTTATAGTAAAGTCGAATCATTGATAGAGCAACATTTATCGCGTGTCATTGACGTAACAGAATGACGTCATCGGAGAGACCATATCATTTAATCTGGTCGAGATCCCGCAACACTTGATTGCAAATTGTTGTAGCTTCTGAATGTACTGATAATATTCAAAGTGGTACTCTTTAGAGTTGTTTAGTTTAGTTTTTATTATTTTTTTTTAATAGTAAAAAATAAGAAACTCGACTAGCGCTCTGGGGGATTCGAATCTAAAGATGCTTAACTTGTCAAATTCTGTTCAGTCATTTAGGCTACAGGATGTTGCAATGCAATTAACATATGTTCAAACATACTTCTTACTATCTTACTAATATTTTAACAGTGGTAGAGCCCGCTTTAACATCTTCGCACGAATTGTCCCGGCTCGCTCAGTGAAATACCACGACCACACAGAAGACAGGCGTTAAGTGGAAGCAATTCCGCGTGCAGTCTGATGAGTGTGCATCCCGGAGGCCTAATTTAGTTCTCTTTCACTTTCCACACTTTTTCTTATAAGGAAAGGATGGGAAGTGGAAGTGGACTTTCCGGATGAGAGGATGCATAGGAAGTTAAAATATTTTCTTTCTGTGCATCCTCTCCTCCGTCGATTAAAGATAGGCAACGCATATGCAATTGCGTATGTCTATGGGCAGCGGTCGCTTCCGTTCGCTCGTTTGCCATCTTATAATATAAAAAAGTGAATATTTAGATGGATGGATGTTTGTTTAAGGTATGTCCAAAACGACTCATAGGAGCTCTATGAAATATGACATATATAGAATACTAGCTGTCGCCTGCGAATACGTCCGCGCGGAATTAAAAAACATAATTAGTAGCCTATGTGTTCCTCCAGACTATGTTCTGCATCTATGTCAAATTTTTACGAGATCCAAGCAGACGTTTTGAAGAGACCTTAAAACAAACATCTAGGACACAATACTTATTAAGATTTTTTTTATTTGCGCACAGACGGAGTCGCGGGTTATTGCTAATATTTAAAATATTAGTTAAAACTATAAATCGCTGGCTTATGAGGCTTGATTTAAAATGAATAGAAGAACTATCTTATTATAGTTAAAATCTATTTATCATATTGTTTTGTACTAGGATTCGGATTGCGATGGTCTGATCGCATCAGACGCGGCGCTGACATCTGAGGAGTTTCTGATGTGGGCGGTGGAGCGCGCAGAGCGGCTGCTCACTCCGCTCCTGGAGCTGCTGTTTGATGTCTGCCATGTCGTGCTCGGCCTCAGACCTCAATGCAGGCATCACGAGAGAGACATAGGTCTGTATACTTTAATTTTCACTAACGAAACCCCTTAGTGTTGATTTACTGTTGGTTTCTGGGATCAAAATCTCTTTATAAAGTCGTCATTCCTCTCATTATCTTTAAGAAAAGAAATATAATAGTTTTAAACACGTTTTTGTTCTCAGAGTGTCACGTTTAGTAAGACAAATCTCATCGTTAAGTAAGAGTCTTCTCCTTCGATCCCTTAAAAAAACAAAAGCAACCAAATACAAGTGTCATGGTAGTGGAATTTCAAGTTAAGAGACTGCATAAGTAATAGTTAAACGTCACTAAGTGACAGTTTTTGTAAAAAAATAGTACTTTCTATACCTGTTATTTTCAGTTTGTGTGTGAAATATATATATGAAAGAAAGTCGTGTTAGTTACACTATTTATAACTCAAGAACGGCTTTACTGATATGGCTAATATTCGAATTTATGCCTTGAAGAGCTGCTTTTTATTTGACTTACTGATATTATAAATGCGAATGTTTAGATGGATGTGATGTGGATGGATGGATGGGTGGGCGTTTGAAGATATCTCTAGAACAGGCTGAACGGATCTCGATTAAATTTGGCATAAAAGTCTGGTCTGAAAGAACACATAGGCTATACTAATTAAGTTTTTTATATATCCACGCGGACGGATTCGCGGGCAACAGCTAGTAGAATTTAAATATTTGTGTGCGTATTCATACAAAGTTCAAACCGTATCAAACGATATATATTTTTATCATTCGTTGTTTTGTAAACTTAACTTTCATAAGAGATGTATGCAAATATAATAAAAAAATTATTTAACTAGCGCGCGAAACAAGGCGAAGGTATCGGTGTCAAGTGCGTGCGCCCGCGCACAGATAACGTGCGGTCCGATTCTAATATGGCGCGCTGATATTTTCCCGCTATTTTTATTATAGCGCATCTATTAATACTGAATAAAATATGTATAGACATTATTACACAAACAACCAAAAAAACTACAAAAAAAAACAAATTAAATAAAATAAATTAAGGATGTGGCAAAAAAGGTGGCCAGCTCAGCTGGTGCAGGGAGGGCTTGACCACTCCTGCGCTGGTTTTCAGCTGGCCCCTTTGTTCTCACACCAACGAAGCAGGGTTGCCACCCGTAAAATTTAAATCAAAACATTAAGTTTTTAAAAAACCTCGTACGTCAACCCCCGTAAGAAAAGGATAGGGCGATGATGTTGTCTCTCATTCTCTGAAAAAATTTACATTGTAATATGTTTTAATCGAAGTCTCAGGAAAAACTCTGCCTTTGCTGTAGTTGTCGTAATCCTTATAAAAAAACAATGCATTTAAATAAACAAAATTCAAATTGAATCTGTTATGAAATATTTATTTTTAAATCCTATATCCGCTGTTGTAATGTTTTTAAAATTTAGATTTATAACATTGTAATTCAAATTGTATACAAATCAAGTAAACTCTAACGGTTTTTTAAACTATTTACGTAACAGTTTAAGAATATATGAATTTTATAGTCTGTGAGTTTTCTATAGAGAGCGTCGGTGGCTCAGTGGTTAAGCACTTGACTTGCAATCTGCAGGCCCTTTGTTCGAGTCCAGCCATGTACCAATATGTTTTTCGATTTACATATGTACATTTATCCGACGTTCTTACGGTGAATTAAAAACATCGTTATGCAACCTGCACATATCTGAGAAGAAATTCAAAGATATGTGTAAAGTCAACCAACCCGCACTTGGCCAGCGTGGTTAACTATGGCCTAATCACTCTTAACGTAGGGTAGCTGATGATGCTGAATTTTGCTAAAAGTATAATAATTTAAGAAAACTCGTTCTCTTTGGCATAATTATTTTACTTCTTACTAATATTATAAGTGCGAACGTTTAAATGGATGGATGGATGTTTGAAGGTCTCTCTCTCTCTCTCTCTCTCTCTCTCTATTTATTATAATAAATGTAATCAGTATACGTTACCTTCGTATCTGGGATAAAGACTATTTGTGCAAATTTCAATGCAATGATAACAATAGTTAGTAAATACCTTTATATGTTGGTGTTAAATATATACTATGCCATTGAATATGTTTGCGGAGACAGGCTTTTGTTTATATTACATACTAGCTGAAGATTACGACTTCGTTCGCGCGGGATTAAAAAAAAATCTTTGTAACCTATGTGTTCTTCCAGACTATGTTCTACATCAGTGGTTCCCAAACTTATTTTGTCTACTGCCCACTTTGAGAATAAATATTTTTAGCGACCCCATATTTTCACATATTTAAAAACCACTATAACTTCAAATTAAATTAATTAATTATTGTGACCTATATATGTATATTAACGGAGAATTCTAAACGTAACTTTTACTATAACCCGCAACTTGAGACCTGCAGCGCCCACAAGGGGGCGTTATCTCCCACATTGGGAACTGTTCTACATCTATGCTAAATTCAGCAATGTCCATGAAGTCGTTCTGGAGATACCTTCTATCAAACATTCATCCAAACATTCGCATTTATAATATTAGTAATACTAGCCTTTTTCTACTGCTTGCGATAATACTATAAATTATAGTATTTTCCTTCGATACAAAAATACGAATTAGTTTGTCACATATATTATTTTTATAAAAATTTATTAAAATACGGAAACATTAAAGACCTTGGAATTTTTTAATTTTCAATTTGAATTAATAAATATTCATAAAATTTCCAAGATCGCAATGTCCAAGCACACACAAAAATCATCATTAATAAAATTTAAATCATATATACTTAAAAAGACATAAAAAATCAGCGATTTGATATTTTAATTCCTTATTAATATAAATAAATTACTCGGATGATTTAGTTTATTCTAAGACCGGAAGTTTGTACATAAACGTACATTATGTTTTACATTCCTTTATTCAAATAAGCTAAACATATTATACAAATTCAGTTTCATCATCAGCTCACTATATATCCCCACCGAGGGGCTTGGAGCCTACCCTAAGTTAGGGGTGACTAGGCCATAGTCAACCACGCTGGCCAAGTGCGGGTTGATTGACTTCACACATATATTTGAATTTCTTCTCAGATATGTGCAGGTTGCATCACGATGTTTTCCTTCACCGTAAAAACGTCGGATAAATTTATTTATGTGAATCGGAAATGGAAAAACACATTGGTACATGGCGGGATTCGAACCCAGGACCTGCAGATTGCAAGTCAAGCGTTAGACCACTGAGCCACCGACGCTCAAAATTCACTTTACTATATGTTAACCTAACACTTGCCCGTGACTTGGTCGTGTTACTCGAGTCTATATTCTATATCGGTACCAAATTTCAATTAGATGTATTAAACAGTTGTGGAGTTAGTAAATATGTTAATCAAACTTATGCCAAGGAGACCGTATACATTGTCGGGTTCGTAGCACTTGGGAACATACAAAGCAAACAAGACATTCCCATGTTGTTTTACACCAATTGTTATGCTAGTCAAAACGTGGATTTCTAAAATCAAAATCTCAATCATCTTGCCCTTGTTCCTAAGGTTAGGAACAGTATGTACTACTCCATACATCTCTAACAGCCGTCATGCCTGAATCTATCTCCTTCTTACGCATATCTTTCACACATTCCAATCTAAGACCAATATCTCCTTTTAAAACATATTGCTATCTCTGTTTAGTCAAAGATAATGACAGGGATGACGATATGTTTTAAGCGGATGTTTTGATCTTGGAAACTCACGGTAAATTGTGATAGTTTCACAGAGTATAAATAAAAGGATGTTTATAAACTTTGTTGTTGTTTTGAATCTTTTTGTTTTCTCTATTATTTAAAGTAATACAAAAATGTAATAAAGAAAACAATTCTATTATCATTTTAATTAATTTCTTGTAATTATATCATTTAAAATGTAAACATTTGTTTATAAAAGGATTTCAATAGATAAAGTAATTATTATTATGTATACATTTATCTTGATATATTTGTTGCGATATAGATAAACAGGACGTTTGTTTTTCGAGAAAAATTGAAAAATAGCTAATTAAATTAAGATTATGTTAATATTGATTTAAATAAATGTTAATTAAAAAATACATAACTCAAAATACGAAACATCCTATATGTGAGCGATCTTGTCAATAAAACTATTATTTCTTACACTCCAGGTTCTTTATTGCAGATGTTCATACTTTTTTCTTAAAACTAAAACGTCACACTTCTTATAATCTTTCGTTACGGCCAGTGTTCGAAATAGGTTTGAACACTGGCCGTAACGACATATAGTCCGACATGACAGCTAACGTGTATCATGATATGGATAGTACGGACATATAGTCCGACATGCTAATGTTTCAATCAGATCGTGTCGGACTATGTGTCCGACAAGCCATACTTCCATTCAACAACTCGCTGTGGCTTGTCGGACGCTTTTTAATCGAATTGTTGTATACAGCGTGACCCGCAAGGCCCCATTCAAATGGTTTTGGACAAAATTAAAAAAAAATCGTTTTTCGAAAAATCATTCTGGCAGCTAACGTGTTAATCTACAACATTATATGTTTTCGCTGATATTATTTTTTTGCGATTATGTTCATTCTAATGTGATTAAACATGACTGATTTAAAAATTCGGTGAATTCCGATCTTTTTTTCCTATGTACAGTCAATAGGTTTATTGTTTCTTTTTATTAATTACTGGTTTAAATTCAATAATTGTTCGTAAACAATATTTGTAGATCAATAGTGTAATTTACAGTTTTACTGAAATAATCTTACTAATATAAATGCGAATGTTTAGATGGATGGATGGATGTTTGTTAGAAGATATCACCAGAAAGGAAGAAAGGATCTCGCTGAAATTTGACATAGATGTACTCTACATCTATGGAAGAACACATAGACAACTAATTAAGATTTTTTCTGAGCAAACGGAGTGGGTGACAGCTACTTTAGTATAGATTTACCATACTGAATCCATTCTAACTCGCTACTGTTTAACGTCTCTGAGTTCGGTAGCTTACAGTAGTTATTAAACGATAAAAGTAAAGTACACGGTTACCGTAACTATGTTATCGATGCAACATATCAATATACTAATTGGAACAAACAAACAAACAATGAGGTTACACGCGTGACGTGCCCCCATTACTAATTAATAGATAAACAATGTACGAAACATACTTGTAAGACCAAATAGTATTTATGTTTATAGGTCAACGCAGTCTTATTTGTTCACTAGTGGTTGGCTGTGATTTCCTCAATACAGAATTTAAAAAAAAGCCTATACTATGCCTGCAAGCATCATCTTTCCGTCTCAAATACCGTCACAATCGTTCAAATTTTGTTGCTTGAAAATATCTAATCAGATATAGCGTCTTAACAATGTTTTTAAAGGACCCATGAAAAAGGGGTAGGACATAAATCAATAGGGCTGATTGATCGGTACGATGAAGAGACTAACAAAAACATAATTAAACTACATTGTTAATATGCTGAAGAAAGAATCACCTTATTTCTTGCAACTGATATCCATAATTTATCTCTTTTGTTTTCGTTAACCATAACCCTTTATTCCAGTGATCCGGTGGCTGCGTCGTGAGACAGCTCGCGGGTACTCGGTGGGTCAGTTCTGGTACCTAGTAGGCAGTGAGTGGTGGGCGGCGTGGGCTGCCTACACTGCGGCCGGGGACAGCTGTTGCCGGAACTCCCCCCGAGCTATAGATGATGCTATCGTCTGTGATGAGAGCTTCACTAGTAATTCTACAGGTGAGAGAACTAACCAACTCTAAAACTGAGAGATCTTTATCAATAACTCTATAGGTTAGTTACAGGAGTCTAGTGTAAATGATGGATACGGCTTCTATTATTTACTGCTCTTCCATACATTTCTAAAAGCTGTCCTATCTAAATAGATTCTCCATACAAGCATATTCTCCAATATCCATCTATACTTTCTTTAGTCTTCCACTTTTAGCTACTTACGATTCTATTACTTTCTTGCAAATCATGTTTATACATGGGTAACTATGAGTAAATAACTAAAAAAAAAATTAAAAGAAAAAAAAAAGTTTTAATATGGAATATTAATTTCAGTGATTACATAGTTATATGTTTATTAAATAGTAACAATTTCTCAAAATGTACTTAAATCGTAAAGTACGAAGTAGTCTGTATGTCGTATAACCCAATTTTACTATCATGATCTTATCAACAATCGAATACATATTTTTGTTATATAATTTCATCAACTGCGTAATATATACTAGTGTAGTATATATTCCAGTCGTTATTTTATCTTTTCTAATATTTTAAGATTTGATAATATACATAAAGAAAAATACATAGACTTATGGTGCATACGAATGTCTTTGGTTACTAGTTCAGGAGACAGAGCCCACAAAATTTTTGTGAAAATGTTTTTTATTTGGTCAATAAAGGATTTTTATGTTTTTTTTTAATTTTTTTGGTTTCTGCTCACCCAACTGGATTAGGGCATGATTGTTGTTTAATTTGAATTAAATTAAATGATGTTAAAAAATTAAATAAAGCAGTTCACAAAATTGGTGGATCTCCTGGACTAATTAAAACTGGGTTTCGGGAGACAGCGCCTTCTCTTATCTATAATATTATTAAGAGTTACCATACCGTTCTATTTAGAAATATAATATATAGTGTGTAAGAGTTAAATATGTGTTCAGAGTCAATGGGGTCGCTGCTGTGGCGTGCGGAGACGTCCTCCCTGGGCAGCGGCAGCGCGGGCAGTAGCAGCGGCGTGAGCAGTGCGCCTGCACATCGCTCGCCGCCTCATCCCGGACCCATCGACAACAGGCGTCTGCTGGCCAGGGACGAACTTAAGGTATACTAAGAAACCAACACTTTGTACAGTCGGGGAAACTGACGGTGTTCCATAAAGACACGACGTGCAAACAATCAATTGGACAGCAGATTTTTAATGTGTTTTAAAAGTATTGGTCAGTAGTACAAAACTAATTGTTTTTTATGTTATCGGTTAAAAAAGTGGGGAATTGTGGTACACCGCTGATTACCGCGACTGTACATCTGTTTTTTTTCTTTGTTATAAAGTTAAGCTAAATAGCTTTGTATGTAGGTGCGTACGCTGACTGGCGAGGGCGGACACTTGCGGCGTGACGTCACACTCGCGCAGCACAGGGACTTCGAGCTGCTGCCCGACTCGCTCTGGCGCGCAATGGCGCTCTGGTACGGCGGACCTGACCCTCTGCCAAGACAGGTGACAATAAACTGATAATTTGCCTAGGGGGTACTAGAATCTATTGGCATACCAAAGAAATTATTATTTTAGTCTTCCCCTTCCCACCCTTTTCTAATACGAAGTGAATGGAAAGATATTTGGCATAGAAGGGTACTCTTAAGAAGTGAAATGTCGCCATAATGTCCGTCTCCTGTCGTAATAGTAGGCAACGCATCCGTAAATTCTGATATCTACGGGCAACGTCTCTTCGCTATTTTAGCGAATTCAAGTGACCGCTAATTTGTTAGTTTTATTTTTCCCTTAGTGGAAAAAATACACTAAGGGTTTTCCTTAGTGACAAATTAATAGCGCTATGGGAGTAAATGACTCGTCTTTTTATCTGCAGGTGATCAGACCTCCAAATTCGGATGTTGAAATGGAACTTTACCCGCTGCAGCTGAAGATACTGCGACACGTGCCAAGTACACCACGTTAGTACATTTTATATACATTTCTGTTTTCTTTATCGAATTTTTTTTTCTTGTATTGTGTGTTATTAATATTATAAATTGGAATGTATGGATGGATGTTTGTTAGACCTCTAGAACGGCTGCATAGATCTTAATGAAATTAAGTATAGATAGAAGAATATAGAAGATAGAACACCGTCTGGAAGAATACATAGGCTACATAAGTATTTTTAATTCCGTGCACACGAAGTCGCGGGCAAAAGCTAGTTTTCAAACAAATATTTACTGTGGGTTTCTAATGTTTAGAAATTCCTCGTTTAAAACATTTGATATCTCCGTTTTGTCAAAGAATGAAGGATGACAATATGTTTTATGAAAAGATTTTGGTTTTAGAAAGCAGAAGCAAATGCTTAAGTGTTAGGAAGAAAATCCGACACTGTGCCGGTGTACTGGCACAACACTAGCCTTACTAAAATGTCCACGTCTATGTCCCCTCACTAATCATTCTGACACTTGACTTTGTAACTAAAGCACGTCATTCGCGTCAAAGGTTTCTAATTAATGTTTAAAAATAGTTATTATGTCATGTGAATAGATTGTGAAGAGTTTTTGTGCAGTAGTTCGTAGTAATGTAGTATTAAATGTTTGATTTTTGTTGTTGTTGTGTAGGAATGAATGTGGGCGGTGTGGGGGCGGGTGTGGGCGGGGCGGGCGCGGCGCTGTACAGCAGCGTGCCGGCCGCGCCTGCACCGCCCGACACACAGCTCGCGTACACAGCCGCCTTCTCCCGCCTCGCCACTGTCAAACAGGTGAACTCATCACTGCTGTATACATGCATTGACTTTTTAAATTTGATACTTTTTAAATTAAAAAATAAATTAGAAAACTTCTAAAGTTCTCTTACAGTCACACTCAGAGTCGCTAAACCAGCACTAAAATCACCCTTAGAATGAGAAATCTTTACCAAAAGACTGCTTAAACAAATATCAGACTTCTCTGAGTATATCTGTTAGTTAAATTTACAAAACAATGTCTATTTTAGTTCATTACATAGTTTTAGTACTAGCTTTAAAATCGGTATTTACGTTTAGGTGACGGAGTTCCTATGCGAGGCGCTAGGTCTGGCTCGCGAGGACGTGCGGCTGTGGTCAGTGGGGGGCGGGGCCGGCGGCGGTGGGGGCGGGGCGTTGCTGCTGGACGACGAGCGTCCGTCACTGCACGAACTGCGTCTGCATGAACGAGACCGCTCCCGGCTGCTGCTGGAGCTGCGTAACCCAGATCTCACCTGGCCTGAGGAGATAGGCGCGCTCAGGTAACACCGCAATTGTTGGATGTAGGAATGCGTCAAACACCGTCTATGACATAGCAAGAGTAATTTTTATTAACAATCTTAAACTATAGCAACGCGTACCAATTTAAGCAAGTACTATCGGATCATTTTAGAGCGAGATTTAAAAGATTTATTACAGGAGAAGGCAAATGAGCTGGAGATCGTATTCGAAATTTAACTATAGGTTTGAATATATGAGTAGGTTTTGAAATGTAAATAAGATTTGTTGCAGTATGAGCGGTGGTCGCGGCGTGGAGCGTCGCGAGACACTGTCTGCGCCGGACGTGGCGGGCGCCACCGGGCTGCACAACCTCGGCAATACATGCTTCATGAATGCCGCGCTGCAGTCTGTACGTACACGCACACGTACACGCATACACACACTACACGAACACACACGTATACGTACACGTTTTTCTTTTTCTATATTCACACATCTACGCATACAATGCCCCTAAGTTTTAGTTCAATCTGGACGGTATAAGTTTGTCTTTAACGATTTCGGCCGATATTGGGGTACTTATATTTGATTTAAACATCGATTTTTTATTTGTCAGGTGTGGAACACGGGCCCACTGACACGGTACTTCAACTCCGGCATGCATTTGTACGAGGTGAACACTACTAACCCCCTCGGCACCAAGGGCGCCCTGGCGCTGCGCTACGGCGAACTATGTAAAGAGGTATGTTTGATTTGTTACGACGCTTTATGCTTCGAGACTTAGTCCTTTGAGGCGGATAATTTTTGTTATGTCTCATACGAAACTACTAAGTTGAGACAGTCGTTTAGGGACTCCATAGACTAGATTTAGAAGGAGAAATCTACATAAAGCAATTGTTTAAGTAGCTGTTAACTCTGAGTGCAGCAATAAGTTAATTAAGTTATGTATATGTGTTTAGGTGTGGTCGTGCAGCGCGCGGTCTGTGGCACCGCTGCGCGTGCGCTGGTGTGTGTCGCGACACGCACGTGGGCTTGCGGGCGGCGGACAGCACGACGCGCAGGAGCTGCTGGCCTGGCTGCTGGACGCGTTGCACGAGGACCTCAACCGTGCCGCCCCGCCCCGCCCACTGCCTGCCCCGCCCCCGCCCTCGCCTCCGCCACAAGACACAGACACGCCCCCGCCTACCAGGCCGGACCAGGTCACTTACTATGTTCAACAAATACAATTTTGAATAGTACACTACAGCAAGATCTAGATATAATTTCACCTTAGCGACCTTGGGAACTTAGGGACACTGGGGTACGGTTGGAGCTTACATGTTCTTTGTTTTTGGACAAGACTCAGAAATGTGAATATTATTGAGTACTGATTGTTTATCTTATATACAGGAGGTGGCTGCGGAGGCGTGGGCGCAGTTCACGGCGTCCAATGACTCGATAATGACGGACCTGTTCTACGGCCAGCTCAAGTCTAAGGTGCGGTGTGACGCGTGCGGCCGCGAGTCTGTGCGCTTCGACACATTCAATATGCTCAGTCTGCCGCTGCCCATGGAGTCCTTTGTACGCTGCGAGGTCAGAGGTATGCAAAATATTTACAACCCCCTCTTCCCCCCCTCCCCCCACACTTTTGCTTATCTTGATAAACTCAAAAACTACCTCAATACGGGATATTATTAAAAGTATAATCAAATAGTAATAAGCTTGTTTTTGTTTAGTTTGACGGAATCTTGAAAAGTTGAAAGAATTTTGAAATATTTTTTTTGGTCTCGAAACTATGCATTTTTTATTGCATTCGGGAGTTTTTGAGTTTAGTAGTAGTAATTTTGGTGATAAATATAAAATACTATTTATTGTAAAGAATTTTCAACCATGTTTATTGTTTTATTTCTTTTACAGTAATATTATTGAATGGCTCTGTTCCTGTGAAGTACGGTCTGCGGGTGAACTCTGAAGGCACGTATTTGGATTTAAAGAAGAAACTATCAGAACTTTGCGGATTGCCGCCTGAATGGTAAGGAGGTACTGCCCACCCAACTACGTTACGAGCGTGAATCCTACATTCAGTGATATTAGGAAAAAAAACTGAAAGGTATTTGTAGGTGGCGCTAGCGTCAAGAGTAATCTGTCATATTTTTTAACACTTTATTCTAGCGATTTAAAAAAAATGTTTTCCTTTCTTTCATTTTTTTATAAAGATTTGTTATTACGTATATTAAAAAATTACTTATTTTTGAATTAAATTTAATGGAAGTCGTTAGTATGACTACAGTCCATAAAGTATTTGGTACTTTGGAAGAAAAAGTAAAGTCTTTTTTGTATGTCTAGGATATATTCAGTGTTACTCTTGATCAGGCATTTTTCTCTGTACTACTTTCACTGGAATGTAGAATTAAAAATGTATATTTTAGATAAAAATTGTAACAATGTTGGCAGCATGTTGGTGGCGCTAGTGTCGGGGGCGACAATATCGCGGCTGCCGGAGGACGGCGCCAAACTGACTGCGAGCGGCGCCACTGAGCTCTTCGCTTACGAGATACCTGCACCACAACACGACATGCATGGTACTAACTACTTAAATCTCTGTTGATGATGTTTAAACCCCTTTTCCACTAATATAAACATTGATTGAAGTATTTTTAATTATGAAACTGTTTCTTACTTATTCAAAGAGAATAAATTTTTAATTTGTTTTTTCTCATATAATATTAACGAATGCTCTTTGTTCATTTCTAGTCTAAAGATACCCTTAGTTATCAACTTTGTGCATATGTTTTTAAGATTGTACTGTGATCCTGGTATTAGGATTGCAATGTTTTTTTCAAGTTAATCGATTCGAAGATCAGAGGAATAGGTTGTTATCATTCGATATGTTCTGCGTAGAGTGGAGCGGCGCCGGCGTGTGGTGCGAGGGGGGCGGGGCGGAGGGCGTGTCCGGGGGCGGGGCGTGCGGCGGCGCGGGGGCTGCGGGGGGAGCGGGCTCGGTGAGTGTGCGCGCCGCCTCGCTCTGCATGCCCGCGCTCTTCTGCTTCAAGGTTAGCGCGCACGCACTCGCACGCACGCACGCACGCACACCTAAACATGCGCACGCGCATGGACGATTACGATTTTTTTTTTAATCTAGCAAATTAATGTTTCAATAGGTCCAAGTAATTTGAAATTGTTTGCTATTTCCAAAGGTTGAGTTATTTTATATATATTATATTTGATTCATTTTATTGAAAGTAATTCGTAATGGTCCATTTTAATACCTTTACAAAGCCCTATTATATTGTGTCTAACAAATCCATGACTAAACGATGAAATGATCCGTTTTAAAAAATAATTATTTTTTCGCTTTTCTAGTTTTGGATGTACGGTAACATATTTTTTTGAAACATAAATATCAGGTAAAATGTAAAAAAAAATTATTAAAAGATATTAATGTTTAAAAATGTTCGATTTTCGTCGCCATGTTTAAAATGCTTCGCCGTCAGATGTTTGTCTCGACAACAAAGGTAATTTAAAAATTTTACAAGTAAATTAAATAATTTCGATTTATTTCACACTATCCATCGTTCATTTAATACATCTGTAGATATATTTGTCAAAATATAGCTAATTAAATATTATAATACCACAGACATGCTAGGATGCAAAACACAGATTAATAAAAAGTCGCATTTGTAGTGTTGCCAGTTTTTGTAACAATTTTTTTTTTTTAATTTTAATGTAATCTCGGATCTAAAATCGATTTTGTGTGTTTTAAAAATAATCATTTTAGTTTTTTCTCTTTAGTCGTGTAGAATAAATATTCAGCTATAAAATTTTGTTTTTTTATATTTAAAGTTTTTGAGAGATTTGATGCTGAATTTTTTCTACATGACTAAATGTTGCTTACTAACAAATTAATTGTTTTTGTGTGGTTTACAATTAAATAAAATAGAAAAGTGTTGGAAAAGAAAAGCTGGCTTTTTAAGGAATTTTAAATGCAAATATTTTGAACAAGTTAAAACAAGAGATCATAAAATTTAAAAAAAATATGTCGCAACCTCTTTTCGGACACGCATTTTTCATATTATTTTATTATATATAAATTTTTTGGTGATTTTGTTTTGTAAAATTGTATAAAGAATTGTCTTGCATTTATTAAGTTGTTTGTTATTTTCCTATAAACACTTAAAGCTTTTTTTTAAGTCTATTAATTTTTTTTTTGCCATAATTAATATAAAATAGCTTGATTTTTTTTAAATGGTTCTTTGAAACTCTTTCAAGCGAATTAAACTTTGTATATACGCTTATAGATTTGCTTTTTTTATTTTTTGTTGCACTTGTTTTTTGTTGACACGCATGTTAATGTGTCTTTCAGCGTTCGAGATCGGAAATTCTTATGTCCCAGAGTCCGCCGAGCACGTTCCACAGCGCGGGGGCGGAGCTGGAGGGCGAGGGGCGGAGTCACACGTTGCCGCGCGGCGCGGGGGGGAGGCGCTCGCTCACACTGCCGCCCCCCGCACCGACACTCTCCAAGGTCAAGTTCGCCTCCTCTCCCTCTCACATGTACAACATGGATGAGATAGATGGACCACCTATTCAGTATTTGGTTGCTGTACACAGGTAAGATGCACAGAAAAATATTTATGTTCTTATTCAATAAATCCACTGCATGAAGGATGGAGGATACTGATTTTGCCTCCAGCACCCGCACTTATCAGGCTAAACGTGGAATTAATTTAACTTTATTTCGTCTTATGTGTGCTTGTGGTATTGCACCAGTCAAGTGCGCTATTTGTGAAACAGCTATTATTAGATAAGAAGGGGAAAGGGATTTGACGAAGGAGTGTACGCGTAGAAAAGGAATATTCTCTTTCAGTGCGTCTCCTCTTCTGTTGATTAAAGGGAGGCAACGCAAGTACAATAGCGGGTATCTATAGGCAACAGTCGCTTCGCCATTTCGGCGAATTGAACTGGCCATTCGTACTGGACATAGCTAGTGGGTGTTAAGTGTAAGGAGAGTGTGTGGTTACGTGTTGTATGTATGTGTGGTGTGGTGATGTGCAGGAAGCAGTGCCGCGCGGACGCGTTCTTCCTGTCGTGGCAGCGCGTGCGGCCGGCGCTGTTCGGCGTGCCGCTGGTGGTGGCGGTGCGCGCGGGCGAGCCGGGCCGCGAGCTGTACGCGCGCGTCTGGGCACAGCTGGCGCGTCTGCTCTCCCCGCGACCGCCCCGCCCGCCTCACCCCTCACACCCCTCACACGCCGCCAGGGACCTCTCCAACCACGCCGCTGACTGGTCAGACCATAACTACCTCTGACTTTCCACTGTACACTATAACGTTGATCTTTTTACAAATATCTTGGCGGCTCAAGATCATCGGCGCTGTGTAAAACATTGATTTAAGATCAGCAGGGACTTGTGTTAATTTAAAAGCTGCCATGATATCTGAAAATATATAAAGTATATAAAAACTGTACTAGAAATGAAGTAAAAAAGAAATAATATCTTTGAACAGCGTCTATAGACTTTAGATACTGTATAGATAAAATAAAGTTATGTGTATTTGCAGTGACGACAGTCTGGGGTACGAGTTCCCGTTCACGCTGCGTCTGGTGTGCGGGTCTGGTGCGTGGTGCGCGCTGTGCGCCTGGCCCGCACTCTGCCGCGGCTGTGCGCTGCCCAGCGACCACAAGCCGCTGCTGCGTGACCCGCACACACACGAACACGAACACGAACACGAGCACGAGCACGCAGACACGTACGCGGATACACACATATACGGTGAGATACGTACGCACTAAATTTATTTCATGTTCTTACTTCAATTTTCCTTTAGTAGATTTTTTTAAATAAAAATCCAATACTATGGGAGTATTAGTAATCGTTAAACAACTCTAAACTACATAAAGTAATTGTAAGATGATCCTTCGAGTTGGATACTTTTGTAATTTACCTGTGATGGACTGATCACACAAATATTGATGTTTGTCCCATGATAAGTGGTAGTAGTCTAATGATTAAAAGTATGGTCATTAGTCTTCACGATCGTTGGTCCGAATTCATTCGACTTTTTTCGTATATGACATCCTAGTACTTACCTAGAACTTAGTTGATAGCTTGTCAAAAATATTTTAAGAGTTTCGTATTCTCGCGCTTCAGTATTAATATTGAATGTTATGTACAGAGTCGCAGGTGTCAGTGGACAGCGGGTGTGGTCTGGCAGGCGGGTCTCCGGCAGCACGCGCCAAGCTGCAGCGACAGACTAGCGCCAGACTAACTGCTGACGTCTCGGTATGGCAACTCAATGTATTCTATTAATCATATTTATTAAGATAAATCTTATCATGAGCGTTGGTGGCTCAGGAGTCAAGCACTTGACTTGCAATCAGCAGGTCCTGGGTTCGAATCCCGCCATGTACCAATGTGTTTTTCAATTTTCGATTTACATATGCACATTTATCTGACGTTCTTACGGTGAAAGAAAACATCGTGATGCAACCTGCACATATCTGAGAAGAAATTCAAATATATGTGTGAAGTCAACCAACCCGCACTTAGCCAGCGTGGTTGATGGCCTAATGACCCTTAACTTAGGGTAGGCTCCTTAGACCTTCGGTGGGGAGGTATAGTGAGCTGATGATGATGATGAAATCTTATCAAGAACCATTAAAGAGTAGTAAGATGTGTGAATTGTGTTATACAGGGAGATGTGGGATGCGGCGAGGTGTCGTATTTATCAATGGGGGCGCTACGAGCGGCGCGCAGACGTGGCTTGCTGCTCGCCATAGACTGGGAACCCACCGCGCTACATCTCAGATACCAGGCCACCAGAGAGAGGGTCTGTACATACAAATAAGGAAAGAGCTCTAACCGTGGCTTTCTGAGATTTATAAGGAATTTGTTTGACTGAAAAAAAAATGTAAATCGTACTCTTATGAGCTGTAATTTTTTATTACCAATAAATTGTATTATTCTGTCTCTTTTATCAAATATAATGACAAGGATATGTTTTTAGAGAGATTTTGACCTCAGAAACCAACGATAAATGTATAGTTTTAATAAGCTGTAATTAATTAGTCACTAAAGGAAGGAAATTAAGCAAATTTTAGAGTTACATAATAAAAAACCCATGTACTGTTCAAAACGATGTTTTCAAATAAGAAAATGTTGATACGTAGGCATGGGTGGAGCACTCGTCAGTGGCGGAGTGCGGTGCAGCATCAGCGCGGCCGGTGGACCTGGCGAGCTGCCTGGCCGCCTTCACGTCTGAGGAGCGGCTGGAGCAGCGCTACCACTGCGACCACTGCCGCACCGCGCAGCCCGCCACCAAGAAGCTGCAGATCTGGCGCGCACCTCCCATACTGGTACTTATATTTTTTAAATTGGAGTTTCTTTATGTAATATGGAAAAAAAACTTATTTTGAAAACATGTATTTGTGTTGTTCAGGAAGAAATGCCAATTTTTGTTTGTCTGTCTGTATGTCTGTCTATAAGCCGTGTTTGTTCCGGATAATCTCAGGAATAGTTGGACGGGAAGGTAGCTGAGGCAAGAGGCCGTGTTATAGGCTACTTTTGTTTAAAAATGCGCAAAAGAAGTCACCGGCGACAGCTAGTATAAAGAACTAAAATACTCAAAATCCAACCACGATCCAACTCTTAGCAAAAATCTGAAGGTGTATGATTAGATTAATTCCAATTATATCCAACAGATTATTCATCTCAAACGTTTCCAATACGTGAACAACAAATGGATTAAATCCCAAAAAGTGGTCAACTTCCCGTTCGAAGACTTCGATCCTACACCGTACCTCGCCTCAGTGCCGCAAGAGACCATCCTCAGGCATCGTGAGCTGAAGAGCATGAGACGAAGATCCTCCATGTTTGTTGACGTCGAAGGTCCCATATCGGAGACGGAGAGCGAGAATTCTGATGAGGAAGATGAGAGTAGCAGAGAAGAAGCTCCGAGTAAGAGTAACGTTGAGAGGCGACGGGAGTCAGTGGAGTTGAAGGGGCGGGCGCGGCTGCAGTCCACCAGTCTGACGGCAACCCCAGTCACTGATGATAATCTGGTGGATTACCACCAGCACCACCTCGAGAAGGAGCAGGATCCTTTCGATTTGAAGTACAAGTTGTATGCTGTTGTGGTTAGTTTATTTTGTCACTATTATACTTGGAAATATTCTAGTAGTATGGAAATGAAAGAAATTAGATTTCTCAGATTTGTTGGCTTTTACATATTTCATGCAGTTGTTGGTCTATTTGCAAAAGGGCCTCTACGCTTGATTTTCTACTCTTTGTTATATGAGTAGAGTCCTAACTTTATTCCACGATCCCTTTCCACCCTTTTCTTATCAGGATATGATCGGAAGGGGTAATGGATTTGGCAGAGGAGGGGACGCATAGGATGGGGAAATATCCTCTTTCTGTGTGTTCTGTCCTATGAATAAAGTCAGTCAACGCAGTTACAGAACTTACAGAAGAACAAATTACAGAAGTATATGGGCAGTGGTCGAATTCAGGAGGCCGCTTGGTTGATTGCTATTTTATAATATAAAAACAAAAATAAAAAATGAATAGCAAAAATATTGCTATCTCTGTTACATATATTGTTTATACGTAGTGAGAGTAAGAGACAGTTAAGGTGTATGTGTTGACAGTCGCACACGGGGCAGCTGCACGGCGGTCACTACGTGGCGTACGCGCACAACCCCTCGGGCGCGTGGCTCTG
This sequence comes from Papilio xuthus, assembly GCF_000836235.2. Taxonomy (NCBI): domain Eukaryota; kingdom Metazoa; phylum Arthropoda; class Insecta; order Lepidoptera; family Papilionidae; genus Papilio; species Papilio xuthus. The sequence goes on along the minus strand of NW_013530970.1, from coordinate 769,701 downwards.
CTACAACGACAGCTCGTGTCGCGCTGTGGGCGCGCGCGACGTGCAGCCAGCCGCCGCGTACCTGCTGTTCTACGAGAGACGCGGACTTGACTACGGGCGCTACCTGCCTGCGCGTGCGCACCACCCCGCACCCGCACCACCACCAGACGCAGACGACGCGGATATGCGCAACATGTGCGTGCTCGCATGACCTAAACAACCTTAAACTAATGCCTACTTTACATTACTACAGAATAAGACATTAGCACTCAAAATCGGCTTAATGTAAATACTAGCTGTCATTGCGCTACTGTCTTACTGTACTGGCATAAAGGATATAACAGCATCCTAAACATGTATAACTCGTATGTCACCGTTATCTTGCATGTGACGTCATCAACGCCATTAAAGATGGCGCCCAAAGTAATATATGAGGTACAGCTACAGTATGATGTTATTTTGTGCTAATCCTAAATCTGGTCATATTATAGAGTTGACTTACCAATTTGTACAGTCGCGAACAATCGTTGGATATGTACATTTGTATTATCATATAAGAACTTGTTCAACGATCTTTTTCAAAATACAATTGAGAAGAATTATCAACAGCGATATTTTGCTATAAGTTTCTCAAATTATATGTAATTTACTTTGTGATTGTACACAAGGAACTGATGGATATAGTATTTTTTTCGTTCTATAGACACGGAATGAAGTAAACATCATAAAATTGAATATATTTCAATAATTTAATAAAAATAATAATAAATCAGAAATGTTTTTAAGCCATTTATTAATATTTCATGTTATAATAATTAACATTATATGCTGAATGAATATTTGTAAAATAATCTATAATATTTAATGGAGTAAAATTTGTAATTGGTGTCATTATATTGGTAGCTAAATATATAAAGAAAACTGCCCAGTATTTTACAATAGTACAATAATTATTTAAATATACACCAAAATAAAGATAATATTGAAAATAAAATTTCATGAAAGAGTTTTGCAATTGCTTCAAAATTATAAATAAAAAAAAAATGATTATTTGGCACATTTTAGCACGGCTTTTTAAATATTAACTCGTCGTATTAAAATCATAAAATCTTAAATTTAATATGAATATTATAAAGCATTATATTTTCTATTTAGATTTAACACGTTAGCTGTCATGTCGAACTATATGTCCGACATGCTAATGTTTCAATCAGGTCGTGTCGGACTATGTGTCCGACAAGCCATACTTCCATTCAACGCCTCGCTGTGGCTTGTCGGACTCTTTTTAATCGAATTGTTGTATACAGCGTGTCCTGTAAGGCCCCATTCGAATGGTTTTGAACAAAATTAAAAAAAAAAATAGTTTTTCGAAAAATCATTGTGGCAGCTAACGTGTTAAGGTTACTTTACACAAAAACCGGAATCGTAGGAACAGCGTTCGGCAGATATTATAAAGCGAGACAGTCGTATTTAATTCTATACATTTGTCTCACTCTGAAGCAGTTGTTCGTTAAATTCCTGAATCTGTAAATTAACCTTTAGATGTATGCTTTTTAAATATGTGAAACTGAGTTGTTTTTGGCTATAAATTTGTTTCTTTACAATGATATAAACATTCCGATAGATAAGTTGGGACCAGTTGAATGATAAATTGTGAGATTCAAGTGAAGATCAATCGGAAGGTAAAGTTTTAATTATAGACTGAATGTGATTGTATATTATAATGTAGTTTGATGTATTTAAATTTATGAAAGAATCGATCCACTGATTATTTTTAACCATCTGTTTAATTTTGCATTTTATCGTAAAACTATTCATTGATTGTTTTTAACAATCCGACCACAGGTGGCATTCTTTGCAAAAAGTTAGTGTTTCGATTTTTTTTTTATCAAATGTATATATTATAAATTAGTTACATGTTAGAGTTGCGATCAACATTTACAACGTTGAAAAATGCAGAGGAAATAGACCGTATTTTTCTAATTTGTATCTGTTGTTCTCAACAACGGCACTTAATAATATATTAAAAGCCTGCTCTAAGATGTTGCATTGCTTTTAGGTAGATAATTTTTTGTTATTTAATGTAAGTTAATTCAATTTAATGTTTTTAAATTTATGTTAGTTTTGATTTAATTTATGTTGGTATTACCTCGCTGCGTTTGTGGTACGTTAAGTGTTGCCAACTGAAAGTGTTAAAGTGAACGGTGTTAACTGGTAGATATATTTGCTCATAATGTTGGCAACACTAAACGTGTCGCGCAAAGCGATAGCTAAGTTATTTGTGAATATTTTTAAGTTATATGATATTATCAATGGTGGATGCGCGCGAATCATGTCTTATATAATATTACATCGTTTCCCTCATATAGAAGACAGGATTTTAATTATAGATTTTTAACCTACAGATGAAGTCAAAGTTCACCAAACTTTGACTTGAAAATTTTATAAATAAACCACAACAAGGCTTTCGTAGGTCATTTCTGTCGCCGTTAACCCTTTACGCATGTTTATCTCGTACTTTTTGTTTTAAATTATATAGTTAACAAATGTAATCTGTATAAAGAACCCAGTCGTAAACAGTTGTATGATGACTTGCGCGCATCCATTATCCGTGCTACGCAAGGTGCATAAAACTATGTTTATAATTATTTTTTAGTATACTCGTGATTTGTCGGCGCCAGTTCGCCGAGAGTTTAGATGTTATGTGCCATCAGCTATTCAAATCATTTGTCCAAAATACCAAAGCACCTCTGATTAGTTTAGGCGGGACCTGCAATGATTTCCTTCAAAAACTTCAACGAATTGTTTTCAGTAAAATATTAAAGTCGTATAACATCGAAAGAATCTGTACTAATTATCCAAATGTATTTAATTGTAAATAAGTTGTTAAGCTTTACGAATTTATTTTGTCTGTGTTGCTGCGCGCGCAGGACTCGCACGAACAAAGTCTCTTGTCACAAACGCGCTGTCATAATAATACGAATATTGGAATTATAGTTTCTTATTGTTTATATTTAATATCCCTGTGCAATAAATGATATTTTGTATCAAGTATATTTTTGTCAAACACCTTACCTTTTATGTTTGCTGCTGTTTGTCATCAACACACATTCTCGAGAGTAACACAAATAAAACAAGACACATTTGGACTTTTGAATTTTATTATTAGATTTACACTGTCATTTACAATAAATTTGCATGTAGATGGTAGGACATAAATCAATATTGCATAACACTAAGGCTAATTGCATCAGTATTTTTATTTTGTGGATAAATTAACAAAAATATATGCAATATTACAATTCAAATAAGTATATCGCTAATATCTTACTCGGGCACGCGCCTGGAATGTGTGCCGCGACCGGGGCGCAGCCCTAGCGCTCTATACTGCGACTGCTCGACAAGTATGCGAAATTAAAAATAAATTAAATATACAAAATCTCTATCACAATACTCGTAAGTAATTAAAGCAATTCAAGTGTGAATACTCCAAATGTAATGCGCGGGGGAGGGACGCCCGCCCGCCGCGCCGCCAACCAACCAACCAAGCAAATGCACAATCAATGTTACACGCGGTACAAAATACTTAGAAAATTTACAATTCCCACTTTAGAGAGTAGCTGTCGAGAGATGGCGCGCAGAGCGGGAGACAGGTCACACGACCTTCACCATACAAATACATTCTTAAGAACGAACAGTTAAAATGCGATACCAAAGTACTAGTTTTTTTTTCTTAAACATTAGACATTCGTCGTTTATAGAAAAAGAAAGGTTCGATATATCAAAACAACAAGTAGTACATATGGAGTGTATACGTAACTGGTAGATTTGAGGCGGCTCGCGCTCGCAGGGCTGGGACTCAGGTGGTAGTATAGGGCGAGGGAGCGAGGGGCGAGGGCGAGGGCGAGGGGGCGAGGGGCGGTGGCGCGGCGCATTACGACACGTCCTGGTCGTCGACGTCCTGCGCCGCCTCCTTGTGCTCCGCCTCGCCCGCCTCGCCGTCGCCCTGCATGTCGGACGTCCACAGCGTCAGGTTGTCGCGCAGCAGCTGCATTATCAGCGTCGAGTCCTTGTAGCTCTCCTCCGACAGCGTGTCCAGCTCCGCGATCGCGTCGTCGAACGCCGCCTTCGCCAGCCGGCACGCGCGGTCCGGGCTGTTCAGGATCTCGTAGTAGAACACCTGCCCCACACACAACAACCATATTCTCAATGTACAGGAGACAACAATCTAGAGGGTCGGTACAGTACGTACTACCCTCATTTATTTACAACTGGCGACACTAACGTGTGACGTAGTTACAAGTAAAGATTAAGAGATAGCAACAGTTCGTCACCGCATGAGGCAACACTATCTGTACTGAGCACTTACTTCTCACTATTGCGCCATGTTTCGTACGCAAACTATGATATGCGTAAAACAAACATATTTCTCAGCGCTTAGGAAAAATTGAAACAATCCATTGTTATCAGTGAAGCTAATAAGCTAACATATAGATATGTCACTAGATATCTGATAAGAATAATCAGTAGTATTTAAAAATAATTAAAATTAATTAATAACTTTAGTTACATAATAATACAAAGTTGATAAAGTGTATATTTGGATCCAACCGTATTTAAAAACTGACTGAAATTGTAAACATGTGTATAATTCTATTCTTTCCAACAGGAACATATCTGCAATGCTATGAATTGTTGCATTGGTGATTCAAGAACGAAATTACAAAAAAACCCACTGTAGTTTCTTAATCAAATTTGTGGTTTACAATGGTAAAACCCAATTCAAATGTTATGAAACACACAAAAGGGATATCAAATATTAGTAAATTGTAACATAAATAAGTTGTAATCAGTGTTTCAAGGCCCAACATTATTAATAGCGGGGGCATAGCGAGTGAGACAATCTGACGATATGTATGTATGTATTATCAGTGTACAGATTATAAGCTATCGATAAGGTCGCGGGTACGTTGAACCCAGTTTATCTGCGCCCGCCGCCAAGGCCCGACCTTCAGCCGACTGAGCCGCTGACCAACTGAGCTCTATCATTGATGCGCTACTTAATTACTACTGTTTAATTACTCTAGGGATCGAGATGGTACGGGATCTTATCAAATGCCTAACTAACTTTGGTGAGCCAAAGTTACACTACGTCGTTATTAATATGAAGACGCAAAACTTCGAGATCCATGGAGAATTCAATAAGGATCTTGATTTAGAATTAATACCAGCATAATGAACGTATGGTTTTTTTTACAATGGAAAGGCATAGCTCATTTTACGAGGCGAAAGTAATTTTACCCCTTCGACGAAACGACTTGCATGTTTTAAAAGATAATAGCTCCTATCGTTCGAAGAATCTATTCGTCCAATTTTGGCGTAGTCAGTGTGACAAGATGTAGCGAGGTGTGTCATAGTGGTGTCAAGGTATACGTACAGAGAAGTTGAGGGCGAGTCCGAGGCGGATGGGGTGCGTGGGCGGGAGCTCGGTCATGGCGATGTCGGAGGCGGCCTTGTACGCCACCAGAGAGTTCTCTGCCGCCTCCTTGCGGTCGTTGCCCGTCGCGAACTCCGCCAGATACCGGTGGTAATCACCCTGCAACACACAACACCATGTTAAATTACAACAGAAACAACAACATAGCACATGCCTGTTATCCAGATGGGGAGGCAGAGATTACCACTACGTAGCTATCGCCGCATCATATTCGTATATCGACGCATACAAATTAAATTAAAATAAACACAACATTATTACCAACAGTTGCAACAACAGGTATTGACAGTTAGTCTTTACTTTAATATTATAAAGAGGAAACATTTTTATGTAATAAATATATAAGCTGCAAGACCAATTTCAAAAACTCTTTTACCATTAATTACTAGATTTATTCATTTTCGCGCATATGAAGTCGCGGACAAAAGTAGAATGCGTACGGAATCTCTGCACTAAGCAACTTTTAAGTACCCATTAATGGACATTGTTTCCGGACACAATAACTACGCACAAACAGTCTGCGATGTGACGCAGCTATCAACAAAGGCAATGGTGACCTTTATCACGATAAGATAACAACTTTCTTATCAAACATACAAATAGCTAGTACTAAATGACATATGGGACAAAAGAATCGTACCGCAAAGTTACTTTAGACTTGACTTGAGTTTAAAGAAAAATAGTTATCGCCCAGTTAAAATTTACGTAAGCTTGATTGGAAAACACCATATTTTTTTGGTATATCAACATTTACTATCATATTTACATTTAAAGTGGTTAAGATCGAATTATGATGTTATAAGGATAGTATTTTCAATGTTCTACGAAAGTACGTTACGGTTTAATAGAGTTTGTAGCCACGAGAGTAACAGATCTCTACAAGCATAATAAGTTAATTTGACAGATGCGGGCGCCGCGGACACTTGATGTTGCTAATTGAAAGGATTAGAAATTGTGAGGGGGAAATGCGGCTTGAAATATGACGGTTTGTGGAACACATAAGACAAGTGAAGAGACATTTGAATATAGAAGTAAATGCCGCTAGAGTTAAATCAAAGATATAGTATTGCGTGAAGTTGACTTGATTAAAAAATAAGTTGAGTCTGAAAAGACTAAAGATAAATCTGGGGAAGACGACTAGAACAATCTTTTAATAGAGATGTTCTGTCAGTAAATACCCTGGTATTAATGAAAATCGTTGTCAAATTCGGGTCACAGAGGCGATATTTTTCGTCTTTTTAAATAATATTAAGGTATTAAATGTCGCTCTATTGACCCGTGGTAATGAGGAAGCGAGTGGTGCTGCTCATTACGAGGCTGGCCGGCGGTCGCGGAGGCCGCAGGGACAACGTGACGCATACGCAATTGTTATTAGAACAATGTATTGTTAACTGTAAAATTATTGAAACACCTCCATATGTTGACAGCCAAATATAGAATGACTAGAGATGTACGATTTATTAATGTGCTTTATCGAATCGATAATTTTTGCTTTATCGTTGTTAAAAGCCGTAGTTAAGTAGACAGTTAACACAATTTAAATTTCTTTAGATTCTTTACAGACATACAGAATATAAAATATATAGTGACTAAATGGAAATTATGAAAAATATTAGCTGTATCGAAGAGAAAAATCAAAAAGTTATTAAAACATCGATACTAATTTAACGAAACAAAACAATCGATAATTACGAACGCTATTGATATAGCCCGAGCAGCCCTACGCGTCTCTACCGACAGGAGCTTCCTACTGCATTTTCTTCTACATACCAGACAAAACGTAAAATAAATGCGTTGCTTTAAAGCATCAAACAGTAGTAACACTTGTAGACATGCTATACCTATATGGAGTACCAATTAACCACACCATGAAAATCCACTATTAAACACGTCCAAATAGTGCGTCACGACATAAAAATGTGACTAATAGTGAGCCTTGCTAGTTTGGAATAAAGTATAAAATGTACTAAGGTATAGCGGTGTTATTTGACGTAATACAGGGAATTAGGGTAAGTCAAGTCATTACGCAAAATATCAGTAGATAAGCATCGGTTTGGTCATTTACAGTGTAGTTTAATTTATTACGCTTTGGAAACAAATGAGAACATAGCTTAAAGCTGGTCTAAGTGTGCCCAAAGAAAAAAAAAAGAATCCATCTTATCATCAACAATCATTGATTTCATGGAATTTTTCAAGAAAACTATTGGAAGGCATAAACAAATAATATTATTTTGTTTGTAAATCAAAACGGATTTTTCCCGTTGAGCCAATCGGTCCAATGGGAAACAATCCGTTTAAAACAATGTTGGCCCAGTTAGCACCATGTGGTAGCAACGTAGACCAGATCATTTTCTTTTTTTCTCTACATCGAGAGATTTTCTGACATGCCCAAGATACGTATAATTTCGTCTGTCTGAGTGTTCGGCGGGCTTGTAAGTTAACAAGTAAAGCGACACTAAACGTCATCGGACATGAGTAAACGTTCATTCAGGACGGCTGACATCATGCCGGCATGCCTCGAGGCGCGCACACGTTACAAGCCCGTTGTATTACGCGCTGTCTGTGACTAACTATTGACAAGACGATCCAACGGTATGGAGCATTGTCATATAGACCATAGCACAATTATTTCAAATTAAGCTGTTTATATACTGTCACCAAGCTGTCGCCCGCGTGGAATTAAAAACTTAATTTGTAGCCTATGTGTTCCTCCAGACTATGTTCTACATGTGTGCAAAATTTAATCAAAATCCGTTCAGTCGTTCATGAGATACCTACTAAGAAACATCCATCAATCGTCAAACCAAATCGTTGGACTAACATTTTATTTAAGACAACATATAATTTGTATGAAAAGAAATGAATCTTCAATTTACATTTCCATTGAAACAGTTGTAAAACTAATTTGTACTGTAACAAAGTGGATGCAATATAACTTTATTATCTCATTTCCAAACAAACTAAAATATGATGCTATTTAAAAATTATTACATAAACCATTATCTCCGTTAGCGAGTAATATATTAAATCAGAGTACTCAGTATATCGTATATGAATTTATATCAGTCGGGTTGCATTATCAAAAAAACTCCGCCTTGAGAAATGCAAGTCATAGTATATCTTATGTACCCGTAATTCCAAGTTACAATCTATATGCGTGGAAAATGGACGAACAGGTCGACATGGTCTGGAACCTTCTACGTGCTCGGGATCGCGGGATGGGGGATGGGGGATGGCGTGCATTACGCATGCCCAGGGACGGGGATTATCGATTAGTGGAAGGGGGCACAGGGGTGGGGGGAGCGCGGCAACGTCCCGGCCGCAGAGCACGCAACATCTCGTCCTTCGCCGACGCTGAGAGCCGACTTTTACGACGGACGTGACCCGGCCCCGTCTCCCCTTAAAGGGAGGGACTTATGAAAAGAAAGTCTAACAACTATATATTTAACTTATAATAATGGGATCCGTAAAAAACGATTTTATAATAAGTAAATGCCTAAAATTAGAATTTAATACAAATAAAATGATAAGATTAATAGGACTCGAACACTGTCAAAACAAATGGAAGTATAGGCAATCATACACCTATAATAAATCAATAATAGACATACAGACAGAATCACTGTTTAAATGTTCATGAAGATACTCATAACGGGGCAATATTAAAGTCTACAAAATCATAGGGGCAGGGTAGCTTGAGCTCTTTTTAGAAACAAAATAGTCGCATATATAATATTTTGACCTACGTTGCCGCCACAGTCAGATGTTACGTCATACACTTAAGAGATAGAGTCCTGGTTGTGTAATGTTTGCCTACCTTCATTTTGTAGTAGAAGACCTTGGACTCGCCGGTCTGCGAGCTGGGGATAAGGTGCTTGTCCAGCACGCCCAGGATGTCGGAGCAGATGTCGCGCAGCTCCTTCTCCACTTGGCTGCGGTAGGCGCGGATCATCGTCAGCTTGTCTTCAGCGCCCTATTCACAAACACATATTAATTACCCATGCTCAACATAAAAAAATTATATCAGTTTCTTTTATAGTTTTGGAAAACGTTTCAGACGTCTTAATTTTTAATTTTGATTCGGTAATACTAATCGAAGTCTAGCACTAATACAGTGGTTCTTAAAGATTGCAACTCGATGTAGTTAAATTTTATACATACTGTTAATAAACGTAAACAATTGTCAGAACAAAAATTCAGTTTGATAAAATACCACGCGTTTGAAACACCTTCCAATCAGAGCCGACGTTCATTCATTAGTCTAATCCTATAAAACAATTTCATTCATTTAAATATTTACTATTAACCAAATCGGTATCGTAGCGTGTGGTATTAAAAATAGTTAAGTACTTAAGACTAAGAATTTACTATAAGTAATCTTTAGGCACGCCAGCGCCACCGGGCGGGCTGGCGTTAGTATTATTGGATCAATAGTAAATCTGACCTCAAGTCAACAACCTTGACAAACCATGCGCCGGCTCTCATGCCAAAGCCAACCAATGTGCGCAAGCAAAAATTTTGCTGTACAAATGTACGGAGTTTATCAATTTTATTAATAAAACATGAGGAAATACATAAACAATTGACTTCTAAAGAGGAGACCAGAGTCATTCTTTTTGTCCGAATGATTAAGGGGGATATCATCATGTCCGCAAAAATCAGCTCAGCTGTCTAGGGTACAATAAACAATTGAACTGATTTTGACGAAAGATTCGAATGATCGTTCTATTCTTTAGCTCTTCTACTCAGGAATTTTTTGGTTTTTATTCATTATGGTAGTAAACAACAAACTTAACGATAACGTACATGGTTGTGTTCTCTAGATGAAGCCTCGAAATATTTCCGTTCATATTTTGCCGATCCTCACAAACCAAGCTTAACTATTGAAGATATAATATTTCTTCCGAGAAATATTCTAACAAACAATATCGAGAAATGCGACACCAAAGCTTCGAAGAAGCGACTTCAATGTAGCGCCTGTATTAGAATGTTTAGGCTTCAATATGTAACTACTTAGGTAAATTGTAAGCAAATAAACAAAGAACTGAACTTATTTTAGGTACCTTCTCGTAAAAATTGAACAGTGATACTTAAAATGGGTCTTAATTAAACTGTTTTTGTACTGCTTATGCCGCTGTTCTATATTAATTTGTCCAGGTGTCCAGGCAAGGCGGACAACTTATGGTTGTCAAATCAATACCATATTTAGTAGAGGTAATGAGTGATTTGGTCAAGGCAGGCACTTATTTATGGATGCTATCTGAATTATCATTACGAGATAACGCCCCTTTACACTATATTACAATAGAAATCTATTTGCGATTGACTAAAGCTTACTTTTCACCCGTAGTGGTAGACAGAGCTTTTCTGTTCGTGCGATCCTGCATACTCGACTAGATTTGTTAATTATTATTTGTCCATATCCACCCTATGCCATGCGAGGATATTTTATCGAACGGTCGATTGAATCTATTATATTTAAACTATCAACTTAACTGAGTTGCAGTCAAGCGCTTAATACGCTTACTATTAACTCTCTAAGATTAACTTGGCTAATGGAAGCCTACTGATTTACCACCTGTTGCTCAAAGCATGTACACAATTCCTCAGACTTGGATTTAAAAAATAGTAATATTAAAAACCCGGAAAACTGGATTCTTTTATTATTACAAAATAGTCCAGATAAATTTAGGTATTAAACGAATTATTGGGATTGAGCAAAAATGACACCAAACACGCCTGACCATGCTTTTCGTTATTTGCATCCTAGACCGTTAGAACAACGAATCTACATTCTATAATTAGACCAAAGTTACAAGTGTGAATGAACCTTCGGAATGTCTATAGTACTCATGACTGAAATACTTCTTGGGCGAAACCTTACTTGGGAAAATATAACAAGAAACTTACAAAAAATCGTAAATACACTGTTCCTTTAAAACCATCGAAGTAACTTAATTGCTCGGAGAGTCCCAGGTGACAAAGTGGAATAACGACCGTCCCCTTTACACAATAATTAGAGTCGCCTAGAGCGATCCCTAATTTTGACACAAAACTCGATAAAAACCACTTAGTTTAGACCTCAACATTTAGCAACTTTTTAGGTTTACTAAATATTAAATAGGCTTTAGACGACGGCATTTATTTGGGAAAAAAAATAACAATTTATATTTTTATGAAAAATATTTGATTTAATTCTTTTGTAGACCAGAGTAGCTATTTGACGTCCAGTTTCTTAAAGTGCGCACTTAACTTAAAGTGCTTTTTTCTTGTTTGAATCTTTCGCTTATTTAAAAGCACAATTTAAGTGATATAAAACAATTAAATACTTTCTTAGTTGCCGTTTCTCTAATATTTTTTTCAAACAAACTCGTAACTAACAAACACTAAATCCTAACTTGAAGTTAGTTAACAATGATTAAATCTAATTCAATCAGACTCAATGGGTAACTAACTAATGTTACAAAACAAATCGAAAGCCATTACTTTTTTAAGTCTGACTATATCTGTTTAGGCTTCAGAAAGTCTGAAATGATAAGGCCATAATACCCGAGAAAATCTATCACGAAAGTGAATACTATTATTGTGAATTATAGTTAAGCAAGTTTTTTTGCTAAAACGGCCTCATTCGATTTTTTATTCACTAAATTACCAGAAAACATTTTACCAATAAATTTAATCGCGCACATCCAAAAAGCAACTCAATTAACTAATTATAAGTGCAAAGGCCTGCTGATACATTCTGTTAATTGTAACAACGTCTAGTTCATTTTCATTATTTAAAGTGCACGCGTAACTAATTGATATTAAATTATAATTACAATAATTAATTATTTTTTACATGACTTTCATCCCTCTAATATTTTACTATTATCAAATGTTTTATAATGCAGGCGCACACGTAATCATAGACAAAGTAGTCTTCCGTTGCGTTCTTCACTTCTTAAGTCATCATATGTTCGTCTAGTCTAGACAAACGAGTGTAGAGCACACTCAAGGGGACTACACTAGAACATATCTGTATTGCCCACTTAAAACTTAAGTTACTTTAATGCCCATGACCAATTTTTTTTTTATTATGCTATCGATTCCAGGTCTAAACTACGAATTTGTGATATCAGAGGAGTCCACTATTGCTTATCTGTATTTATCTTTATTCATTCAGGAAATATTATATTTACAAATACAATATTGATGGTATTTCAGTACTAATCAAGTTTCGCTTTATATTTAAAACTTCACGACTGTGTTGTAGACAGGTAGACAGTATTTACATCTATAAAAAATATCGACATTTTTATATAATTCGTCAGCTTCTAAAGTCCTTGGCAAGACGTTATGTTTACTCGTGTAACACAAATTACCTTTAGTAACAATTATTTTATCCTTCATTATTGTTTGTATTTGTTATGGCTTAAACAAAAATTGTGATACGCGCATGATAAAATGATATACATTATCGATAGTTACACAATATTTGTTATGATAACTGATATAGTTCTGTGGCGTTCCTTGTAAACCTCAAAGGAATTTATATACAAAACATCTGTATGCATTTTTATGTTCAATTTATAAACAATATATATAATATACGATATTACATTGTATTTATTTTGTAAGAAATTACATACTACTTGATTTAAATCCGATTATAAGCACATCCTTTTTTTATATAAAAATTTGTCATTCAATTTGTTATTTGATGCACGAAAAATTGCAAGCCAGTTGTCATTTCTATGAAATGCCTGCAGGAAACTGTGTAAATTTTATTACTTTCAAATATACATATAATTCATGAGAGCATTAAGATTTCTTCCTTTACCATTAGTGCTGATAAAAGAGTACAAAGCGCGCGTATTTAATAATTTTACCGTATTCCTAAATTCATCATAACATTCATGTTCTTTTTGCACTAAATGCATTTTGTTCGTCAATTTTCGTGGAAAACCCTATGCTAATTTTGAATAATAACCGTAACCTCTCTTTGCCGTTACATCTGTATAAAATTATATAATTCGTAATAATACAGTGGAACATCGATAAACCAGAAACCTCTACAAGCGACAATCATTGTCTGATCCCGACGATCGATATCCACAAGGTTTAAACTCGGGTTCTCTAACCTCAAAATCATATGCGAGAAAATTGCGATCCCTTGGACTTTCCTTCCAGGTTCGACTGCAAATAAAGTTCGTATCTCACGATTGCAGTTAAAGTTTCTATAATGCTCAAAGTTTTCATACTAAACTTTTATACGGCGTTTGTAAAGAGAAATAAAATCGAGGACGCATTTCAGTGCCAATAAAGCCTTGCTATGAGTCATACACGACCCAATTTTACTGGCTCTACTGCATTGCCCCACCCCATTAAATTCCGGAAAACTCTAAACACACCTCCTCTGTGGTTGAACCTATTACTTTTTATGCATATTACAACTCAGAAATATCGAAAAATGGCTAGGAATATCTTAAAACTAGTTTTAGAAGGAAGTCACGAAGATTACTTGGACGAATTTTCATTCCAAATTGGGTTCCTTCCAATTTTTGCTGTTACATAACAGAGACAGGAAGTTCATTGAACTTTTACAGCAGTAAGAATTTTTGGTTCATGTAACTTTTCAGCATCCCCTTACCTAATTTTCTAAACACATTTTCAGTGCTACTACGTTTTTAGCATACCTGTAGGTGAATTGTGTAACAGTGCAAAATGTGCTTTTTTACATAAAATATATAGACTATATTTCACATTACAATATGTAAAAATGTTGATTTTGTCTGTCCAATAATACAATGCAACAGGTGAAAATTTGTCACCTTATAACTCAAAGTTCACTTACATATGAGCAAATATATCTTGTACTATATCTCTTTATATCTATTATGTATCACTCACTGCTGCAATAATGCCAAATCTCATCACAAAACAAGAACCACATTGAAACAACTCAAATGCAGTCACAAAGTATACAAGTTGCTTTTGAACTCTTTTGTTAACTTACCAAGAGTTTCTATTCAATGTTCAATGCAAAAATATATTTTCATCCTCATTCCTTTTGAGAAAAACTTGAGGTAACTACATATGTTTTAGTAGATTTGTTTAAAAGTTGTTTAATTATAAACATATCTATTGTCAAAAATGTTCATACCCTATGTTGGAGATAGAAAATGTGTTGTGTAGGTCACTTACTTTTGTTTCTTCCTTTTGTTCAATTGAAGAGATGATCCTCCAAGAGGCGCGGCGTGCACCTATGACATTCTTATATGCAACGGAAAGGAGGTTCCTTTCCTCCACTGTGAGTTCATTGTCTGATACATTGCGTGAGGCTACATTCTTCATCGCCTCAACCATTTCTGTAAAGAAACATATTACATTTAGTCACACTATAAAAAAATAATAAAAAGGGGCGTGGTAACAAAAATCTATTATAAATTGTGAGTTTTTTTTTAAATAAATCTCTGCATAAAACAAGTTGTCATCCCTGTTATTATCTTTGATGAAACAGACAACAATATGTTGCAAACAAGGATTTTGGTCTTAGAAACTCGGGTAAGGACAAAATATCTTTCTTTTGGTTGCTAAAAAGAAATTACACTCTTAGCCACAAAATCTATAAATATAAGCCACTATTGTTTATTATCCTCTTTATTGCCATATTTTTTTACATGTATCAATTGGCTTTTTTACATGGCTATTTTTACTTAACATTTTTCTTCAAGTGTAGCCTTCACTTCTTTTTTTATTTCAGTAACCATGGTATTAGACAAATGGATAATTTTTATACTATATTAATTTACTTTTATGGTTTAAACATATAACTATCTCAAAAGTATATGTACAGTTTAATTCTTACATAATGGTGTGTAGAAAATTATTATACATGGTTATTTAAGTTCAAGGCATCTTGTTCATACAATTTTAATTTTATAATGAAATCATGTAAAGAATCATTTAAATTAATTAATTTTGTGCATTTATTTGAATTTTTATCATTTTTTAGTGTTTTAGTTGATATTGTAGTATGATTAAGTTAATATTCAATTGTGTTCTAAAGTTAATACAATTTTATAAGTACACCTGGTCATAAATTTTAACTGTTTTAAAAATGCTGGTAGGTGAAAGTTACGTACGCAACGTGAATAATAAATATGAAACTAACACATTTTTCTCGACTTCGTTAGTGAGTCAGTGAATAAAGAATGACTGCTGTCAAGTCGCGCAATACTCATTTCCTAATCGATAACTATGAGATACTGCAATTTTGAGTTCTGAATCGTGATAAAAATACCGTTCGTGCACCACTTGCTACGGATGAGCGTAAAGCTTTCGCTCTGATACGGGGTCACAGCGTCTGCGATATCAACGCCGTGAAAGTCGCTCAAAGATAACCTAACAATAGCCGCTGTTTTAATTCAAACGATGAATAAAACGATTTAACTTGCGAAATTCACAGCCCACTTCGATATGAATAATAAGTGAAACCTCGCGGGAATTGCAGGTCTATCGGTAAATTGAGAAACAAAAAAATCTAGATCATTCCGATACCTTTCATCAAATAATCGTTACAAGGCGCGACATGCATGAGTGAGCTCGGTGACATCGATCAGACTTACTTCCCATTCATGGGGAAAAAAGAGTATGACTTTTTCATCTCGACATTTGCAGTGAATTCAAATGAAACGCAAAAAGAACGATATTTGAAATCATAAAACTTAAACATTTTTATATAATAGAAGGTTTTGGAGTCGGTTAAAACGAATTCTTCTGTTTTATCATCGTAAAAAACGTAAAGGGCATCCCACCGGCGGATGACGCATCGATCGCTGACCAAGCCTAACGAATGCCATTGATTTGTTACAATTGAACAAATGCAAGGCTTATAATGAATGCATTATACATATTTTTCCGTTTATAGTGATCCCTTTATAATGATATGAGTGAGTATTTGAAGAAATTTTTCAGACTATCACCGATTCGTCTTTCAACTGTCGGCGAAATTATCACAAAATTTCTGTCCTAATACTAAAGAATAAGTGGAAATATCTACTTACCATCATAGCGCTCCGCCTGCTCGGCTAGCTTTGCTTTATACACATTATCTTCCCTTTCCGACATTGTGGATGACAAATGATTTTTCACTAACTAAACCGAATCGCCAGGTCACTAATTCACCAAGATGGCCGCGCCCGCCAACCGAATCCGAATTCGATCTTCAACTAAACTCCGCCCATGACGTCAGAAAAATGGCAGCTTCCGTTGAGAAATAGTTGCCATATATATCTCAAAAGCTGTAAAAAGTTAACATCCGTTTAAAATATCAAAATGAATTACTGGGTGAAGGAATGGTATTTATCTTAAAAATAAGAAGTAAATCAAATGACACATTTAAGAACTCAAATTACATTCCTCCGTTAATAAAACTACGGTTTCATTTTGTATGTAGATGCAAACAATTTCGGACAACTTTGAAAATCTTCGATGAAATTTTATCATGTATAGAAAGAGTTAGCTTATTTCTGAGATTTTTATCAAACTCAAATTAAAAAATGGCAAAAACTATTTAAAAAAATATATGGCGGCATATTTGCTTTAAAGGGAAAAGAAGAAAAACGTACCTACTCTTTTATGGGAAGGTGTGTTACGTACTCTTTGATTTGAAGTTAAATTTTGAAAGTCGGTTGTGATGGCAATACCAAAGCAACTGTCAGTGTCAATGTCAAACAAATGTCATAGCTTCCGTACCGCCATCTTTTGCCGACTGAATTGTTTTCGTTTGGTTTCTTTTTCATTAAACTTATAAAGTTAACTTTCCTATTTCAAATTTGAATATATGCGAGTTATATTGTTAAAAATAGAGAACAAATAAAACAATTAAGATTTGTTAATTACATTACATTAAAATTTAGTTAATAGTCTAGCTGGAATATTTTTTTCATATTATATATGTTCTAACAGCTATTCCTCCTTGTCTCGAATTGTCTACTATATAAATAATGTCTAACATTTCGTATGATCTCGACACCTCGGGTGGTCTTATGCCTGTAAGTGTATTAGTTAAACGGTTTATCTATCTATTATAAAAAATAGTTTGGAATAAATTCGACAATGGGCTATACTAAGTAATTATACTAAGGGTCGGGTTAATCTAATAAAGGTTAATGTCATTTCAGTTTATAAGGGCGATAATTAAGCCACCCGATGAAGATTTGATTCCACCGAAACCCAAAAAGCCTCAACATCCATATTATAAAAGACCTGGTAAGGGTCACAATCATGATTCCTGTGACGCTTGTGGCGAAGGAGGTGACTTAATTTGTTGTGATCGCTGTCCAGCCAGCTTTCATCTTGGATGCTAGTAAGTAATATAAGACTGAACACTTTTATAATTTAGCATTTGCTTAAAGTATATTAATATTGGTTCTTATAATATTACAGTGATCCACCATTAGAGGTTAGTGATATCCCCACTGGCTTGTGGTTGTGCCGTGAGTGCTGTGCAGCTGATGAGAAGCAGTCATCAACACGAAGCTCCAGAGCTCAGTCACCGGCTGATAAGTCTGATACTGAGAAGAGAACTAGGTAACTAGGTGAATTAGTGGTACTGAATGTGTTGACAAATTATTCAAGAGTTTGCATTGCTGATAAATTTACAGTTAAACATCTTATCTCTTAGAGAGATTGATATATCTTATGTATGCATAAATAGCTGTGTAACAAGATATCCCGTGATTACAGTAAAACATAAGAATTAAGCTGTTTAAGCTTCTGTTATTTCATAATAATAATCACAGCTAGAATCCTGTTTTTTACGAAAAGTATACTAATAAAACCCTAGAAAAAAGTTATATATCTGTAATTATCTTAGCAGTAGTTTACAATATCAAAGTACTATAAACAGGGCAAGTACATCAGCTAAGAAGAAGAATAAAGAAGATGACAAGGAGTCTGAAGAAGACAAAGAAACAGAGGAAGTCAGCAAGGAGCCTGAAGAAGAGAAGAAAGAACTCACACCAATGGAGATTCTCGTCAAAGCGGCTAAAGTTATGAACCCCAAGCAGTTTGAGTTGCCGAGAGAAATGAGGATACCAATGATATTTCCAGGAACTGAAAAAGGTAAACATTTATTTAAACTCAAACACCGCATGATGGCTATCTTATTGTTTAAAATTGCCAATAATTTTAAATAAAATATTAGTTAAAAAATCAGTAGCCAATAATTTAATACATTTTGAAAAGAAAAAACGTTTTTATTTAGTCAGCATCTAAAGAATATCCTACCAAAATATCTTGACAATTGATTCAGTAGCATAGAAGGAAGAAAAATATATATTTTTTAATCATTTGAACAGTATAAGATTACCAATTTCGTTATTAGATACTTTTTTTAATATAAAAACAAAAATAATACATTTATACTGTTCATTAATCCTAACATACAAAATGATGTAAAATAATCAAATTTGTGGTATTCAGAGGGCAGTAAGAACGGCAACGCTACAGTGGTGAATGTGGACTCGTGGGGCTGCGTGCCGCTGCCGGCCAAGGCGTGCTATGTGTGCCGTGGAACCTGCAAGCCTGCACCGCTGCTGCAGTGCGACTATTGCCCATTGCTCTTCCATCAGGTAGAACACTTTGTCCACTCATGTGATTTTCTAATTGCTCAAATTTTGCCCACTTATGCAATTGTGTATTAGGTCTCACATAATACCCACTTATGTCATTTTTTACTAGCTCAAACTTTGCCCACTCTTGTGATTGTCTGCTAGGTCCAACATTTTGCCCACTCTTGTGATTTTTTTTACTAAGTTTTGTCACTTTTTAGCATTGTATTATTTGGTACAGGATTGTCTGGATCCGCCGCTTACCGCTCTTCCCACAGGACGATGGATGTGTCCCAATCATGTGGAGAAATATATCGTAAGTGTTATCAACAAATCTAGAATGTATTTTAAATTCAAGTCAAATCCAGAATATGTTTAGCTGACGCTTTAAAATTGAATAAAATAATCGACCTATTTTTATAATTAAAAAAATATTTTAAGCTACTATTCTATTAATTTTCTAACAAACATGCATTGATATCCACATCTTAGTAATATTATAAAGGGGAAAGATTTTATTGTTTGTCTTGAATAGACTCCGAAACTACTGAACTGATTTGAAAAATTCTTTCACTGTTGGGAATCTACACTATCCCTGTATAACATATGCTATGTTTATTACCAGGTTAGTTATTATATATTCGTAATATAATTTCAGGACTGGAAGCTGGTGAACTCTATATCAGCAACGGAGCGCGTGGCTCTGTGGGATAAGTTCTCTGAGCCGGTAGACCAGCACGCCATCAAGATTGACTTCATACGGCGCGCCAGGAGAGCCAGGCCTGCCTTTAGGTTTGTACCAGGTTCAATGGACCCTGTATCCCGGATAATAGTGGTGTGTAATCTGTTAGTAGCCGATGTTCAAATATCTGTACTAATTATTGAGATGTTACTGTAATTGTCTAAAAGATGATAAGTTATTACTGTTTGTTTTATATCATAAGGTGGCAAACGAGCGAGCGGTCACCTGAAATCGCTGAAATAGCGAAGTTACCGTTGCTCATAGACATACGCAATTGCATATGCGTTGCCTACCTTTAATCGACGGAGGAGAGGATGCATAGAAAGAAAATATTTTCCTTTTCCATGCATCCTCTCATCCGGAAAGTCCACTTTCACTTCCCATCCTTTGATTTAAAGAAAAAGGATGGGAAGGGAAAGAGGACTAAATTAGGCCTCCGGGACGCACACTCATCAGACGAAACGCGGAATTGCATCCACTTCACGCCTGTCTTCTGTGTGGTCGTGGTATTTCACTGGACGAGCCGGGCCAATTCGTGCGAAGATGTTAAAGCGGGCTCTACCACTGTGATTTAATAGTTGAATTAAAAAAAAAATGGAACACTATTGTAATTAAGAGAGTATATGTCGTCTTTCTACTACGTACAATCCTTACATAGATGTTTCAGAATTATTTTTTACAACTTATTCTTTGAAGATGTGTTTGAATCGTTTCGTAAAATTACATATTGTGTGATACATATTATGTATATGGTATACAATTGTTGTGCGTGTTGTGATGTGTTGTGATGTGTCGTGATGTACGTCAGAGTGAAGGCGTGGGGGTACCGCGGACGCGTGGTGGTGCCGGCCATGGTGCGGCTGCACTACCGCCGCCCGCCGCCGCTGCTGCCCAGCCGCAGGGAACATGTGCGATGCAATAATGGTACAAAACACACGTAAAAACATTCAAAACCAAATCCCACAGTTCGCGAACACAACTCTAATAGTTCGCGAACACCACGCAAATTGTTCGCGAACAGAGTTTAAATAGCTGTTGCATATTTCGTCCGGAGACATTCCCCTTTCGTTCGGATGAATTTAAAAGTAAAACTAAGTAGCCTATGTCCTATTCTAGACTATGATCTATGCATATTCCAATTTAAGTCTAGATCGGTTTATCTGTTCTGGAGTTATATGGTTACAAACAAATGAGAAATAAATACATATATATTTACGTTTTGTTCCAAAATAATACTCGATATTCAAGTAATAAAGCGAAGTAAACAATTCTGCTTGTATATAAAAATACGCATCGATGGTGAAATAAAAAAAAAAGAAAGTAGCCTATGTGTTCTTTCAGACTATGTTCTATATCTATGCCAAATTTCATTGGTATCCGTTCAGCCATTATGGAGATATTTTCTGACAAATATTCATCCATCCATCTAAACTATCACAATTAAAATAAAAAAAAATAATATTAATAAGATTATATGTTATGTATGCAGTATTAAAAAAGCTGCAGGCAGGCGGAGTATACTCTGAGTCTGATGATGAGGAGGGCGTGAAGGAGAAGCACCGCATCTGCATGAACACGGGCTGCCCGCAGTACTCGGGCGGCTCCTGCCCGCTGCGCCCCGCCAGCGAGGATGACGCAAACGATGACCTGGATGCCATCACAACTCCTCAACAGAAGGTAAACGAAAGATATCATTTTTTTATTCTTTTTAAAACTTTCTGATGGTGAAACTACCTCTATACATGGATAGGCTATAAGCTGTCGGCATTTTGTGCCTATTTAGTCTGTCAGGAACTTCAAGGGTGAATTCTTTGTAGGAAGAAAAAGCGGATTCATCGAGTGAGTTGTCAGACTCCGACTTCGAGTACCTGACGAGCAAGGTGAAGCGGCGGCGCGTGTCCGGTGGCTGGGGGTGGGGGGGAGCACGCGCAGCCAGGACTGACCGCCTGCAGCTGCGCGACGCTGGTGTAGACCAGCTGCTGGCTGCCGTCGATAGACATCTGCATCTGCTGGATGATCGCCTCGTCAAGCTGCTCGCCTGGCAGCAGCTGCAGCAGGTACACCTTGGTCACTTCGCACTTGCAATGTATGCATTACATTTTATGCCTTATTTCCATGTCTTAAAGTTGATTTCACATTAAATGTATTCAAAGGTTATGTTTTCCTGGTAGTTACATCTTGCTTCTTACTAATCTTTAAATGAGAATGTTTGGATGGATGTTTGTTTGTAGATATCTTCAGAACAGAACAGTACAGGAATTAGGCATAAACAAAGAACAGTTTGGAAGAAAACATAAGCTACTAATTTGTTTTTTATTTTGCGCGGACGGTGTCGCGTGCGACAGTTAGAACAATAAAAACAGAGAAAGGTGCTAAATATATATATATATATATATATAGCGCCGTCTGTCGGATCCAATGTAAAACATTCCAAAATCAACAACTACTAATAAATTAAAAATTAATTAAAAAAACATTGTCCAGCGGACAAAATTGTGAATCTAAACCATTCCCAGATCCCCTTGAACACACACAAAAAAAATTCATCAAAATCGCTCCAGTTGTTTGACAGAAGTTCAGTGACATACACACTCACAGAAGAATTATATATATAAAGATATATATTTATCAAAATAACAATTTAGATGTAAGACAGTACTATATGACCCCGGTGCGAAATTTTACATTTGTTCTTGTATGTAGATGTATATCTAACATAATGAATAATACTAAGCGACTGTTTAAGTAAGAATTAAATGAATATGTGTGTGTAACAGATAGCATGTGGCGAGGCAGTAGTAGGGCGGTGGCGCGGGTGCGGTGCTGGAGGCGGTGCTGCTGGTGCGCGGCTGCTGGGCGGGGTGGAGCGCGCGCGGCTGGCCCGGCTGGGCGTGCGGCGCGCCGCCCTGCCTTCTGAACTCCTCGCACGTGCAGACCGCGAGCGCATTGCACGCCTCGTGTGGGGCGCCCCGCCCCCACCACCTCAAGCCACGCCCCGCGACACCAGCGCCCTCCAGCCGCACCTCCCTGTGCGTGCTGTGCTCACACCTGTCAAAGTTGATAGGTCAGTTACCTTACATATGTGTTAGGGGTTAAGCACTTGACTTGTAATTTGCAGGTCCTGGGTTTGAATCCCGTTATATATCAATGTGTTTTTTTTTCTTACGATGAAAGAAAACATCTTGTTGCAACCTGCAAATATCTGTAAGGAAATTCAAAGATATATGTGAAGTCTACCCGCACGGGGCTAGCACTGACTATGGTCTACTAACATAGGGTAGGCTCTGAGCCCCTCAGTGGGGGTATATAGTGAGGTGATGTACGTGTACAGAGAGGGTGGGGAGGCTCGGTTCGGGAGCGGAGTGGCGATGCGTCTGTCGAGCGTGTCAGTGGGTACACACGGATGCGAGGTGCCGCTGTCCCCGCACTGCCGGCACGCCTCCGCGCAACACGCACTTATATTCTGCGATGAGGTACTTTTAAATTTTCTTTTCTTTTTTTTGATGCAATATTTAAGTTGATTTTCTAGAAGGTAAACAGATGGACTAGGTTATTTTTTAATTCTGCGCTGATTAAGTCGCAAACGTCTGCTAGTAACACAAAAAAGTGAAAATTATCAATCTGTGTCTTCCTTGTCCAGGTGACAGGACATTTTGAGCTGATCAACTACTCGGAGTTCGGAAGCCGTGTGAATGGTGTGCTGTACACGTGCGACTGGTCGCCGCGTGAAGTGGGGGCAGATCGCCCAGCGGAGGGCGAGGGTGCAGCACCAGACCCGGTACAGGAGGCGGATGCACGCGCCGCGGCTCTCAGAGATCTAGTACATAGCAGGCAACCACCGCCACGCAGGTAGATACTTACTTTAACTTAATTGTATGTTAATGTCGCACTTAGAGTCATTAAATGATTTCCTTTAGTGTAGATTTAATATGGGAAATGTACACAAGAGCCTTACTGACCATAATGACAGTACAGCAGTCATTCATAGAGTATAAAAGATAAAAATATCACCACTTTTCACTTATCAGTGTCTTGCGTTAATAAATTTTCAATAATCGTATGACAGTAACATATAATCGATTTAAGAGACTTCTTTTGTCCTTTGCTTAAAGTCAAGTATCAGAAAATTAACAGTTTAGTGTTAACTTCCTAATTATTATTAATCTCGACTTAGGCCCAATGGCGCCCTGACAGTGCGTCCGTCTTGGGAAGAAGACGAGGAGTGCCGGTGCGGTAGTACAACGCCAGGAGGCGGTGGTGCCTGGGAGGGCTCTGCGCTGCTGCCACACGGCGCTCTGCTGCAGTTCGGCTGCTGCCGGTACGTGTTCAGCATCGCCAACGATGACAACTGAACAAATAGTATAAGTTCAGTCTTGTCAAGGATGACCACAACCACATGATACGTGTTCAGTCTTGTCAAAGATTAACACTAACCAATTAGTATGTGTTCAGTCTTGTCATAGATGACCACTGACTAAGGGTATATGTTCAGTCTTGTCAAGGATGATCGCTGAACAATTAGTATGTGTTCAGTAACGTCAATGGTGACCACAAGGTATGTGGTATGGTATGATATGTGGTATGGTATGCAAGGTATGATCTAATTATGTTCAGCATTGAATATAAGGGCTTTGTAGTATAAAAACTATATTGTTTAGGTTCCAAGTTACTTTTAGACATCCAATATATTGTCTTTGAATTAAAAGCTTTTATTCATAGCATGACTTAACTTAATAAATAGTTCTGTCGAAAACTAACTACGAGATAGTTGCCCTTCATTCAATTTTTACTACTAATGTTTAGAAATAATAAATAAGACTTATCAATAAAACATACTTTTAATATTTTAAGTTTTGTTATATTTAATGCAATAGTTATGTTATATTGTGAGCAATTTACTAATTAAAATTAAAACTAGGAGAAAAGGCAATGTTCTGATTCCCTCACTTGTTCCGACTCTTCCTATAGTATAAGATTTTTTTTTACATTAATTAAAAAAACAAAAATATGTTTTTGTAATTTTATTTTAATCACAATTAACATTATCATCATTTTCTTCATCAAAATCTCTTATTTTGACATCCGCATCTTCGCCATATTGGATTATGTTGTCTATGGTTATAAGTATGTTCTCTATGCTCTCTTCATCTTTTATGTTGAGCGGATAGAAACGAACGAGGCTGAAATTCTCTATAACCTCTCCGATGGCTTCTGTTAATTTTGCATATTTCTCGTGCCATTTCGAATGAGCGTTTCTCATATCAGCTAATAATACGTGCGGATCTGGTTCCAGGTAACTGGAAAAAAAAAACGGCATTGTAAAAAAAATCTCGTTTTTTTTTTTGTTCTCCGGATTCATTGAATTTTTATCTAGATCGGAAAGCAGTAATTAAGACAGCCGTTGATGATTTGTTATTGTTTTCCAGTTAATAAGTAAAATAAGAAATAAAACGCCCCCACCGAGGTATAGACAATTTTTTTTGTTGATTCAACACAGAACACTAGCGACAGACTTGTAACTTTTTTTGTGGATAAAGAAATTTATATTAGAGAAAGAATGTAATAACATAAGATGATAGGACAGAATGTACATATGGACAGACAATCTTTTGTTCATAAATTAGATTTAAAAAAAAATATTTACTTGTCTAATTGTTTTCTAGCTGTCTTAGTGAGCAGATCCATTTTTGTTAAAACATTGACATGAGGTAGTTCCAAATTCACCATAACACTTAGTGCTGCCATGGTACCTGTAAATAAAAATCTTTAGTAATAAAAACTAAAACATAATTTTTCTGGTTGGTCTGTAACATAATAATCACTTTTCAGTGTTCATAAGATGAAAAATGAAAGGTGTACATCAATTAAAGTTAAATAATGTTAAGTACCAATAGCTCATTGATTACGAGTACAGATTTCCGATCAAATAGTTGAGAGTTTAAATCACATGGCATAGTCAAGTGCGTAAAAAGAATAAATATATAAGTCAAGTGATCTGAAAAAAGTTCTTTATGATGTCAAAAGATATGTAACTCTTCCCCGGATTGGACAATACGCATTTTGACATTATTGGATTTAATTTTTATCTAACAGTAAATTTTCATTGCAATAAATATAATAACATTATAAAATACTGTGTACCTGATAAAAATTTTGCACCATCAACCATAAACTGTGAATCGATAAGGAAGACAACACATATCCTGAAGTTCCAGCCTTCTAGCAGCTCCACAATCTTACGCATCACAGACAGGTGTGTATACAGTTCTATCTGACCGGGACAGTCAAACAAAATGTAGTCATCGTCTACATCTCCTAACTGTTCTTCGAGCCAGTCACTGTTTTCTAGAAGTGTTCTGGGAAGATATAAACAAAGATATATTTAAATATATTAGTACTAATAGTCAATAGAAATTTTTCTCTGTGGAATTGAAGAAAAACTACACAAATAGCCTATGTTTTCTTCCAGACTATGTTCTATATCTATGCCAAACATCAGCAGTCCATGCAGCTGTTTTAGAGATACCTTTAAACAAACATCCATCCAAACATTCACATTTATAATATTAGTAAGATGACTTGGCTGGTAGTCTTTAGTAAAAGAAAACTGACTCAGAGTAAATTTACCAGGTAAGTTATGAACATGTTCAATGTAACATCTAAAAAGCAATGATTTTCATAACAAGTGAATTAAATACTTTGATTCTTACTCAATACAGAATACAAGGCCTCCGTTAGGTCCAAACTTCAACTCTTCATCTTCCATGGCATCATCCAAGTGGATAAGTTCTCTGATATCCACGAGGGGTTCATAATCAAAGTGTTCAGCCGCTGGGTCCAAGTTTACAACCTCTACTATCCTTTTAGCATCACTTGCATGTTTAACAATCGTAGAACAGTACGTTGACTAAGAAAAGACATCCATCAGTTAAATATAGTTGAGAAGAAATACCAAAAATATATATTTAAAATGATTTTGTCAGTTTGATGTTTAAGTGTTATATTAAAATAAAAAAAAATATTACCTTTCCACTTCCTGCAGGACCCACAACTAATTGCGCATATCTCATTTTAATTTAAGAATTATTTACATCGGTAAACATATGAATAGTTTTAGTTAGTGTTTTGATTTCTCGTGCGCTGTTTCTAGAATTATAAAGAATAACAATCGTTGATAAAAGAAATAGGATGCTTTAAAACCTTTTTTTACAATACACAATAGTCTTAGTCTTAATATAAACAAATTCTTTTATTAACGTACAGTATTTAATTTGTTTTTGTTAACTAAAATTCAAAATTCTTATTTTATTTGAAGTTTATAAATGTCACTGTCACCTTGACTATGACATTTACTTATTGTTGTTGCCAATTCTCAAATCTTTATTGCCAGTCTTGTAATATTTTTTATTTTGTGTGCGCTATTTCTAAATTAATTTAAAGAGTAAGATGACCTACTAAAAACTAGTATTTTATGAATAATTTCCTTATTTTATTCAAACCGTTTATATTTGTTGGCTTGTACAGAAGTATTAACAGACTAATAAGAAAATGACTGGTTGAAAATTAGTCTTCTGAAGAAAGAAAGAAATATTGTATTGTAAAATTTTGTGCACGTTTAAAAAGATTTCAAGAAAACTTCAAACTTATAAAAGATAAAAATACAAAAATGACTGCTGTGGGTATAGATTTGGGAACAACATATTCCTGTGTGGGCGCTTGGCAACATGGTAACGTAGATATAATTGCAAATGATCAAGGTAATAGAACAACTCCTTCTTATGTTGCGTTCACTGATACCGAACGATTGATTGGAGATGCGGCCAAAAACCAGGTAGCTATGAACCCAGATAATACTATTTTCGATGCCAAGCGATTGATTGGGCGAAAGTATGACGATCCCACTGTGCAGCAAGACATAAAACATTGGCCCTTTAAAGTTATCAATGATAACGGAAAACCCAAGATTCAAGTATCATTTAAAGGAAAAGCAAAAGTATTCACTCCTGAAGAAATCAGCAGCATGGTGCTACTTAAAATGAAAGAAACAGCTGAATCGTATTTAGGCAGCAAAGTCACTAATGCAGTTATAACAGTACCTGCTTACTTCAATGACTCACAAAGACAGGCCACTAAAGATGCTGGAGCTATCGCTGGCTTAAACGTACTTAGAATAATAAATGAACCTACCGCTGCTGCTTTGGCTTACGGGCTAGACAAGAATTTAAAAGGAGAACGCAAAGTCTTAATCTTTGATTTAGGAGGAGGTACTTTTGATGTATCCATCCTTACAATTGATGAAGGTTCTCTTTTTGAAGTAAAGGCTACAGCCGGTGACACTCATCTTGGCGGTGAAGATTTTGACAATAGGCTTGTTAACTTTCTTGCTGATGAGTTTAAAAGAAAGTATAAAAAAGATATCAAATCGAACCCAAGATCGCTTCGTCGCCTGCGCACTGCTGCTGAACGAGCTAAAAGAACACTTTCTTCTAGTACGGAAGCAAATATAGAAATAGACGCCCTTTACGAGGGAATAGACTTCTTTTCACGAATTTCACGAGCAAGATTCGAGGAACTAAACGCTGATTTATTTCGCATCACATTAGAACCTGTGGAGAAAGCTTTAAATGATGCCAAAATGGATAAAAGCTCTATTAATGATATTGTTTTGGTTGGCGGTTCAACTCGTATACCTAAGATTCAAAATTTACTCCAAAACTTCTTCAATGGTAAAAAACTCAATTTATCTATTAATCCGGATGAAGCTGTGGCTTATGGGGCAGCTGTTCAAGCTGCGATATTAAGTGGCGAGCGTCATTCTAAGATTCAGGACGTGCTTTTAGTCGACGTCACCCCCTTATCTCTGGGTATTGAAACGGCCGGTGGAGTTATGACAAAGATAGTTGAGCGCAATGCTAAAATCCCTTGCACGCATTCTCAGACCTTTACCACTTATTCAGATAATCAACCCGCTGTTAACATTCAAGTGTACGAAGGTGAAAGAGCAATGACCAAAAATAATAATCTGCTTGGAACTTTCGATCTAACTGGAATACCACCCGCACCTCGTGGTGTACCACAAATTGATGTTACATTCGACATTGATGCAAATGGAATCCTTAACGTCTCCGCTAAAGAAAATAGCACTGGCAAGAGTAAAAATATAGTTATAAAGAATGATAAAGGCAGACTCTC
Organism: Papilio xuthus; assembly: GCF_000836235.2. Taxonomy (NCBI): domain Eukaryota; kingdom Metazoa; phylum Arthropoda; class Insecta; order Lepidoptera; family Papilionidae; genus Papilio; species Papilio xuthus. Next base: position 740,693 of record NW_013530970.1, on the reverse strand, counting down.
TCAGGCTGAAATACAGCGTATGCTAGAAGATGCTGAAATGTACAAAGATGAGGATAATAAACAAAAAGAGCGTATTGCTGCGCGACATCAACTAGAAACTTATGTATTTGATGTTAAACAAGCTGTTGATGTTGCTGGTAGCAAACTTAATAGTTCTGAAAGCTCCCGAGCGACGGAAAAGTGTGAGGAAATTTTACGATGGTTAGATGGCAACACTTTAGCAGAAAAGGAGGAGTACGAAGAGAAACTGAAGCAAGTAAAGAAACTCTGTGGTCCGATTATGATGAAACTGCATGGAGCGGGAAGTGGAAAGCAGAGGAACTCCGACGGCCCTGTTATAGAAGAAGTAGATTGAATAATTCAATTTAATTTGAATTACTATAATTATTTATTTGTGTAGCGATTTTGTTTTTCCATTCTGTTCTATCTTTGGTTTAAATAAATTTATTTCTTGATATTATTTTTAAATGTTTGTTTTGTCTCTATAAGTTAACCTTTTTATTATTTTAATTATCTATCATTAGCGGTCAAAGGGTTAAATAAAACTCGTGTTTACCTAAACAGTGTAAAATCTTTTCGGGTAATATAGTTGGTCTATGTATTAAGAGAGTTCTGAAATCGAGAGAACATTTTGTGATTATTCATTCCATTTCCGCCAGAACTTCAAGTCGAAGACAGCGTTGGCTTCTAAAACCAAAAATTCCTGTATAAGACATTATTTCTATTTTGTCTAAGATAATTGGCAGATATGTTTTATACGCAGATTTTGATTTCACAAAACAACAATTAACAAAATAAAACAAATACGGATTAGCAATTTCTTTATTTTTAATTTAATAACTTTAGAAATTGTTCAGAAAGAAGACAATGGTTTCAGCATCATTATTAATATTATGATATGAACAATAATAATTATCGCTATAATTTTTATTACTATTTTTATAATATAATGGAGATAACATACGATAGTTGACTATACGCTATATATGTACACTGCATTACTACTGCCATCTTTCAATGTCAACACAACAATAAAATACAAGATGGCGTATTATTTTCTAGGTTACCTCGAATATTTTGGAGTACGCTGTAAATTGATAAAATAAAACGGGACATACAGGCCTTGCGCTAATAAATAGATTATAAATCCTTCTCGAGAGCTGCATATAGACGATGAATTCACAATTTTATTACAATACGTCATTCTCTGTGTGATCGTTTGATACTGCGTTGTTTATCATGTCAATATAAACATTGCCTACGACTTTTATATCATCTTTCTCTACATCTTTCAATTGTTATAACCTCTATATTAATTACAAAAATGTTTTAATCTATATTTAACAATGTTAGCAAAGAAAATATAAAATGATGTTTTCTCCAAAATTATTCTTGGCAACCATTTAATAACAACAATAATATTTATATAAATACTCTCAAAAGCAAAAGCTCGAAGACAAATGAACGTAGACGAAAGCAAACGACATTTAACTGAAACATAACCTAACTTTTGTTACCAAATGAACTTTTTTAAAAACTGTTAAACAGCCTAAGGTCTTGTGATATTGACTAATAGTTCTAATTCTTATGCTACATCTTAATCGTTTTTATTTTTTATAAATAACATCGATATGTATGGTTGGTAGATCTAAAACTGAAAGTTTTGAAAGATTTTCATTTTATTAATTTCATTACGAAATCTAAAACATTTGGTACCGAAGTGTATTTGGCATCGATACATCAAGGGCTGTCAACAATTTTTTTTATTAATTCATTAAATATAATTTTGTATATTCATGAATAAACCCTTTAATATTTAGTTCATTTCAGTGTTCTATATCACTAATTTCTAATTTTCTACCTAACGTGGCGTTTTATTTACAAGAATAACTGAATTTCTATTATTTACACATGATGCAAGGAGTATGGTTCCTCTTCAATTTTAATATACATTTAAAATTTCGTTATTAACTAGTAATAAAAATAAGGATAAAAAAAGGAAGCAAAATAAAAATAAAACAACAGATAAACAGAAATAATTTTAAAAGCAAGTTTATTGCTAATATAAAATAAAACTATAACCACAAGCAATACATTATTTGCTTATTTGTACGTTTTTTTTAGAAATATATAAAATCAATAGAGGTCGTTTTTGTGTTTAACAATAAGGGCAGTTGGTTGAATCAAGCGATAAAAGATAGTCGATAGTCTATGGAAAATAAATCTGACAGCTGTCACTGTCAATGTCACTTTCACATCACAAACTTGAGCCGTACCGCTTACGTATCAAATAATACATAGTAAAACATACAATAGTATAAAATAAACATTCATAATTTAAATTTAAAACTTATATAACCCAATTATAATATTTGAAACCTCACCGGTTCATATAAACATAATAATACTTTTCAACTGGGGTTCAGTTTAGACCATAGCTTAAATTTACATCTGATTGCACTTTAAAATTTATTTAACAATTAATTGAACCTCCCTAGCCTTAATTATCGCCGACGAGTTTCTTACATCGTACAAAGTGATTCTAACCTACCTACCTATATACAGAGTCGTGGCTCCCAGGCGACATTCCAACGTATTTGGTATAATTATTTACAAATATCGAATTAAAAAAAATAAAACCATCACTTAAAAATACTCAGATATTTGTACCGAATCAGGGTACGGTTGTAAAAAAAAATTAAAGCAAAATGCATATTTTTGTATCGCAAGTTTTTCTCGTCCGTGTGGGACGTATGCCTGGCATTATCACGAAAAGCTAACAGAGGTTATTTACAAAGTCTTTGGCCTTACAATCGAATTATAACAAAACACAATTAACTAGACGAAGTTTGCACTGCACGTCGCTCCGGCGATCCTTTGGACGTAGTCAGTTATCTAATAAATACAATCGTCCCGACTCACCAGTACACTAAACTACACTCACGGACCCGTTTCAACCGCTAAGACACTCGGCAAGTTCACTATCACATTGGCTACAGTCTAATACTCCCACCGATCGTCCTCATTTTCCGTTTTAATCTTGTCTTCCGGGAGGACGTCCGGGGAGTGTGTATGCGGGGAGGGCTGGACCGACGAAGGGGACGGGGAGGGCTCACGCGGCACCGGCGAGGGCTCCACCCTCACGGTTTCCTCCGCTTCCCGCCTGAAGTCATCGCTTCTCATTACACAAACACCGTTTATGATAACTTCGTCGGGGTTCCGTGGCTTCTCGTCCTGCCAGTCCGGGTTCACCCACTGAGGCGCCGCTGGCTTTCTTCTATTCGATCTGCCTGCGGGCGTCGATGCCGCTTTGGGCTCAGTCTTCGAGTCGTCGTCCAGCGAGTCTTCGGACCCGAGGTTGCTTTCCACGTCGTCGTCCTCGAAATCATCTCCATCCGGTTCCCTTTTTAGGGGCATAGAGAGATCGAGACCGCTAGAGGTATCCTTCGTCTGCTCCTCGGGTGGCAATAGACCTCTACCGATCAATGCGGCAAAATTTGAATTCGCTGCAAAGTACGGAGGGTATGGGAGCGGCACTCCTGCGAGACCCATTCGTTCCTTTTGGAGTTCGAGTATTCTCTGGTTGAGGAGTAATCGGAATTGGACAGGATCAAAGGGCGCTGAGGACTGGTCCCTCGCAGGAGGCTCAGCCGGTAGTCCGTGTGGCGCTTGTTGCTTTAACCGCATTCGATGATTATGAAACCAATTAGTTATCGTTCTCGTCGAAAGCCCAAGCTCGGCCGCCAAGAACTCTATCGTAGGCATATTGGGATATGGATCTAAAGCGAATGCAAGTCTTAAAGCTTCCTTTTGTTCTTCGGAGAATAAAACTCTTTGTTTCTTGGCCGACGGAACCCCTGAAGTTGGACCCGGGGAACTCGAATGGTAGAATTCTGACGTGTCATTGGACGAGGTATCAGATGAGTTATCCTGGCCTGGTCCACTCGACCTTCGTCTCTTGTTGGCTTCGCGTCTCTCGTTCTTGAGAGCTTGAAGGCGATCAATGTTGTGCGCGTCACTCAACCAAAGCTGCATTCTTATGAAAGGCTCGCGCCCCTTGATGCTAAGCATGTGCCAGGGTTTCGGTTTCGACAGAAGCTCGCTCACTGATCCTTGAGATAATCCGAGAACGGCTTCTCCGAATATTTTCTGTCCAATGTTGTTCGCTAGAAGTGCCTCTTTTATTTTGGTCGTAATCGTTTGCGTGTCCAGGTCTTGCGTTAAGGCGGCCATTTCGTATACGCTCGGGGAGATATGTTGGTGCATCCCTCGCATTACTGGAGGTTGATGTAAAGGCTGCGGAGGGGGAGGAGGTTTTCGTTCCTTGTTATTGTCGTGGTGCTGCGGGGGCAATGTGACGGCGTGGTGCGGGGGGAAGCCGGGCGGGGTGAGCAGCAGTGGGGCGGGCTGGCCCAGGTGGCCCAGATGGCCCGAGCTCAGCAGCTGCTCCTGCTGCATCTTGCTCAGCAGGGATGTCGCGTCGGAGATCATCTTCTGTGTTGGCGGCATCGGTTTGTTCATGTTTGGCGGACATGCTGGAAATAGAAAGTATGAGGTTGTAGTACATTGGTAGAAATGTATATTATTATAAGTCATTAATATTTAGTTTGAAAAATAACACTTTAATAAAATTTAATTAAAAAAATCAAGATAGCATCGATCGAGAATCAAATTAATTTCTCATTATATACGCTGATTACTCGCAATCTTATTCTTTGAAAAGATTTAACTGAAATGCTTACGAGGTGCTCCGCTGTAGTTGCCTGTCCGCATCAGCTTCTCCGGTGCGATCTTGTACTGCGAGGCGACCAGCTTGTGCACCGCGTTGTCGTCTTCCAGGAACATCTTCATGCGGATGAAAGGCTCCCTACCCTTTTGCGTAAGCATGTGCCACGGCTTCGGCCTCGCTAACAAATCGCTCACAGACCCTTGAGATAGACCGAGCACCGATTCGCCAAAGAGCCTCTGACTTATGGAGTACTGACTTAAGGCTTCCTTCACTCGTCTCACGATCTCTTCTGTATTTAAATTATTAAAAAGGTCGAACTGTTGCTGCGTAATCGGAGGGAGTACCGCCTTCATCGATCTCTGGGGCGGCGGGTGGTGCGGGGGGTTAGACGGCTGAGAGATCAGGCTGTTCGTGATCGACGCCATCCTTTGCAAGGGGCTGGCGGCTGCGGAGCCACCGAAGTCCTCGTTTGGCGGCAGAATGGCGTTGCCGAGGGGACTGGAGGCCGAGGAGCCGGTGGACTGGCCGGGCTCCAGCTTAGGCCGCACGAGGGAGAAGGCGCTACCCGCGTGCCGTATCGCTTCCTCCGCATCCATGGGTTTGTCCTTATCGCTATCAGTCATTCCGTTCATTTTGGCGTTTTTGTCTTTGGGAAGCGAGAGGTCCTGCACTGCGCCGGCGCCGTTCATGTGCGGATTGGCCTGCATGGCCTGTTGCTGCAGCGCGAGCAGGTTAGGGAAGGGAGGCACGCCAGGAACACCGGGTAGCCCGTGCAGGTTGGGTAGGTTGGGCAGGTTGGCGCCTGGCTGCATCTTAGCGAGCTCACGGTGATAGGCCTCGAGCGCCATGCGGATATCTTCGGGCGGGCGCTCCATGTGCGGGGGCATACCGCCGCTGAAAAATGGAGGATACATGCTACACGTTAGTTTTAGATTTGCTGTTCTCATTTATCAGATAATTAAAATTATGCGTTAAGATAATGATATGTCATAGACTACAAGAAGGTTATTGTGGTAAACTAAAACTTTTTAAAATAGACAATAAATATTAATTCGGAATTTATGTTTTATATATTTAGTTGAAATTCATTAAATTGTTACTTACCCAGGGAAGCCCTCGCGACTGTGTCGCATGTCCTCGACTCGCCGCGTCATAATCTTGGCCAGCTCTTCCTGATAGATCCGGACCACCTTCTCCTGAGGGATGTCGTCATTCTCGTACTTCTTCAATCTTCTATTTTGACTTGAATCCTGAAATAAATTAAAGTTTCTATCTTTAATCTCTCCAAGTCTGGTGAATGCGTCTCGAATGCTAGCTAGACAGAAAGAATTTATCTATTATTTATTTAAGTTGATTGATAGTTTACCTTGTTGGAGAATGGTGATGGGCATTGTGTTCGGGGCGAGCAAGAGTCTTCGTTACTCCTTGAGTCATCGTTAGTAACCGGTCCTGGAGTCTTCATCATGTGGGAGGCCTCGGTGAGGATGTGCGCCAGTCTATCATCCCCTTCGCCATCGCTTCTCCCGAAAGTCGGACCCACCGTGCCATCTTTTGTTCCCACTACGAAATGAAACATAAAATTTCATTTAAAATTATAATTTTGTCGCTTTTAATGTTATTTGGTTTTACAATATGATCAATAAGAGTTAGAAACATCTTTTCGCTCTATGGAATGATGTACGCAGTTCCGTTAGATTCAAATTAAAACCTTAATTAAGATTGCTTGTTAGATATACTGTGTCAAAGTAATACAAGCCTAGGGTCGATTATTTCTGTTCGTAACACTAAGAGCCATTTATAACAGTATTTCATATAGCAAAAGCGATTTTAATTGCGTTTAAATTGTGTCGCGAATCGGTACATAGTTCGTGGCGCCGCATCAACCGCTAAGAGACTTGCCAAGTGATAAATACTGAAGTTATATTTGGTACAATTGAAATTAGCGAGGTCATTAAAACAACAGAACGACGTATCGCGCATTCGAGATAATCACCGAACGAGGACACGTTCTCCTAAGCCGCCCCTGGCGCGTGCGACCATAAACAAAATGTAGTTGCGCGCGAAATTCATGCGCCGTCCCGCGGTCATTCATTCTGTCAACATATTGTCTCTGGATACACAATGAACTGTCACTACTTAACCTCTGATAGATGTACTACATTATACTAATTAAGGGACGTAATTAATTTTATATAAAGAATGTTGCACTTTAAGATTTATTCGATTCAAGTGCAGACATTTTGTATGCTGTTAGTTTAAACAAAGTTCCTTCTTGTTTGGTGCATTTATGATTTACGAATTAATACGTTCTAGACTTTTTGAATTGGGGCCATTGTTGTAAATATAAATCTGTTCTCTCAAAATTAGAGTGATCAAATATTTTTATAATGATTTAATTTCATTGTTAAGAAATACAACAGTTATAAAGATAAGGTCATCGTAACACATTCGTAAAAATTTTATAATTTATAGCACAGATTAATAATCTCTATATTTGCATGTCGAAAATGTATGTGCAAAAAAAGAAAACGAAAAAAAAAATTACAATTAACTTAATCTTTTCCTTTTGTTTTACGGACGTTAGCGTGTATGATTTATTTAATTATTTTACATTTTTATTTAATTTTATATAAATTGAGTACGAGACGGTTTTAGTGACGACCGACAGATGTTTGTCAAGCGGCTGAAGGTTCGTTTACGTCGATATTTTGTTTTTCGACGAAACATAACAAATGACACACGACACGCGCCGGCCGCACTTTCGCGCGCGCGGGAAAAACAATATTTACTCTGTGGTCGTTTTACAACGGGAACTCGATGAGACGCAAACGTATTATTTTCAAGGATTACAAAGACTTAATTGCATTCTTAAATTTAATTTTAAAACCGACGATATGTTCGTCGATTGCGTTGGGAGCATTTTTGTCAGATCGACGTCGCATTCAGAGAAAATGTGTCTTGGACGATCGTTAATAAAATGCACAATGCATTGAAAGCGACGGATTTGTACTTTTATTTGGACGTTAAAGAGTGTTTTATTTATTGAAAAATAAAACCGTCAATTCGAATTAAGTCGGCAAAGAGTCTCTTTGTGAGTAAGTGCTGTATTAAAACGAAACAATACGAGCGGCTTGAGTGCGGCGCTGAGACCGCACGCATCCTGTCGCGGACTGAAAATATTCACTGTGGCGATGTGGCCACCGCTTCACAAGCTCGCGATGACGGCTGCAATGGCGGACAGATAATAAAATGGAAATAAACAGCGATTTCATTTTTAATCCTGGCTGTATGCGCCACTAGCTTTTGCCCAAATCCGAATAGAGGGAATTTGTTTGCAACAAAAATATAAATACTGATTACAATTACGTAATTCCTTATATTTATATTTTTTTTATATCTCGAAATATTCATAACATTGGTGGAATATTTTTTTACATCAGAAACAATAACATGATCATAGATAAAGTAAAGTTACGCGACAACATACGAGTTTGAACTTTTCACAGCGGCAACTTTTACAAACAAAAACAACACGAAAAGGTTACGATCGTTTATATTGACAACGTTAGCTGATTAAGTCCTTTTCGATGTGTAACTTTTTAATAAAAAAGGCGGGAAGTCTTAGGTACTACAGAATTTGACAACACATTCGAATATTCATGGTTAATTCTGAATATCATATTGCGTGTGGGCTCCGCGACATTCGGACTAAATTATTTGTCATTTTGCAATTTAATAGAAAATTGGCGTATAAGATAGATTACATTCTCACGTTCCACATTGATAATAGTTAGGTATGCAAACGACAGACAACGCCCGTGTCCTCCACTATAAACTTTTTGTGTACAACCGTGTTTTTTTTGTGAAATCACCATTCACTGACTTAACGACTTATGACTGAGAACGTGATCTAAATAAATTTATAAAAATGGCCGCCGCTATCCTGATTACATCGCCGCATGACCATAATGTTCACGGCTCTACTCATAAATGTTAGACAATAACTCTATATACGTGATTCGTTTTTATAATTGCCCAGTTTCACATTTTAATGGTCACCTAATTGGGCATTCGGTTTTTAATATTTTTAACATATGACCATTTCACTCGAAGCGTGTACTTACAAGTTTCTTAAATTATATACATAAATATGTAACCTAAACGAACGAAATATATTTTATTACGATGTTAGAGGTTATGTCATTTAGTTACAAGCAATTTATAAATTAGTTTCGAGATGAGTCGTAATGTTTGACATTGTACGTCGTTTGTATAATAATTGAGTGAGATCGTACAATCGATCAAGTCCAGTTTGAATAATTTTATGTATTGCGACAAAAAAAAAACTTGTCGCGCTTTGAACGTTCCGTCCCTATTCATCAGACGACAGAACATATGTTTTACGCCTTTATTACAATTTTATTGAAATGCGTGAGTGAAATATACATTTGTTTATAATCAAATTGCTTTTTCCCCGTATTTTTGAAGTTCCATCGATGGACATAAGATTCAACAGACTTAATTCGTTACATGTAATGCAATATTAAACTTAAAACTCTTTGGTTCAATAGTCACGTACATTGTGTTTTAAAAATAAACAGCAATAACACAATAACTAGCAATGGTTATATTAAAATGTCCGTCGTGTCTCGCGGCGTAAGCTTCAACGCTTACATCCAATTAGTATATTACAAATTCACAGTTCAATATCCGAGCCATCGATAAATTTCAACACACGTCTATTATTGCCTTTGATCTCCTCACACATGTTTTGTTATTCCGCGACTGCGCGAGGACGATTACCGATACGTGTCTCGGAATATTGTCAAAAAAAAACTAAGGTTGCTTCTACAATATTGAAGTACGCCATTTTGTTATAGCGCGCGACAAGACGGCGGAGCGGCCTCACATCTATCGATCTTTCTTTTACTTATCTTCAAACTATAGTGTGAAGCTGATATTATCACTCTCCGGCGGCCATTACGACTTGCATTTTTGATGGATATACAATGTAAAAAACGCACTCAATTAATGCCGTCCGGTCACGGAAGTTTTGCTTATCGAACCGGCGCTCGAAAGAAAGGTGAATGTTTTTTTTAAGTTCACCTTTTACTTTAACACCTAAGGTTCGTACGGATTTGTTTTCGCAGCGCCTATAGACCGTGGCGAGACGTCACGTCGATCCGGAGAGCTAACACATGGCTAGATATCATCGCACCTTTACTTTAATAACGCACTAGAAGTAAAAAAACGGATAAATTATTTTGTTTATACGACATAGGATTGCGTGCGTACACGCGAAAACTAATGCTATGTAGTTGTTATTGATTGCTAATGTCGTATGAATATTCAAAGCCTTCGGAAAGTAAAGGCGGCGCCCTAAATAATCGTGTCATTGTGACAGTTAAAAAATACCCTGGTAATTTACCTCCATACATATCGAATGGGGTATGCGTATCCGGGATTGTAAATCAAGCGGGTAGTTGGAAAAGAAAGGGGTGAGAAGGGCGCGTTAGACGTCACACGGCGAATCGATGCTCATTTGCATTCGAGCCGTCGGCTACGACGGACGTCAGGGTCGCTGGAGTGTCGAGAGAGAGGAAAAATGGCCTTATTTAAATTGTTAATAACATGCAAAGAAATTGTTGCACAAACTGCGACATTTAAAATTAACTATTTAATACTGCAACAGTTAATTGCAAATGTATAAAGTACAAAGCAAGACTTCTGTATTTGATTTTTTTTACTATATTAATTTAACTAAAATATTTTTGAGTTTTCTTTGTTTAATATTTAATAGATCGATAGTTCGACAACTAAATGTTTGAAACAATTTATTCGATCAAGCTTCTATATAATTTGAGAGCTATTTGGTGTTATGTTCGGAGAAAGAATTTCTTTTGTCCGTTGTTACGTGTGGCGTGCGTAGGGCTGATGATCGGGTTTGCGTGCTAGATAGTAATCAGCATCGGTCGACGGACGGCGGCCGCAATTGATTCGGCGAGAGACACGATTGCTTGAAGCAAGGGACATTCTTTGTACTTATTACTAGCGTAACAACGAAATTTAAGATGGATTATCAAATGATGGAACGTTAAGAAGAAAAAAACAGTACGTATAATAAAATAGATGGCTTCCTAAGACTAGTTCCTTAATTTTATCTCTATCATAATTTGCAGAAAAATTGCGCACGACAAAAAGATAGAATTAATGTTACAATATGAAAATAATAGAATTCGTAAATATCTTTTCCTTTATCTTTTAACCGCCTTCAAGAAAGAGGAGGTTCTGTATGTATTTACATTGACACAATAACTAGTTAATTAAACTTAATTTTAATCATTCTTTGTACGTACTAGTGTTTAATGTTCTCGTAGAAATAGTATATTTTAATGCCTAAACGATTGTGATTCGTAGCGGCGTTTGCTTTTGCTTACGTTGCATTGTTTCGTCACTCCCCCGGCGCGTCAAGGTAAAAACGTTTCGTGCGGACTTCGCTAGTTTCCTAACTAGATTCAATAATCAATTTTGGGACGCTGTACTCCTATTTATAGTACATATTTTTATCTGTTCTTTTTTTTAAATGTTAATAGTTTTTGGTAATATTTATAATGAAGTGTGTGAAATTCTTAGCATATAAAGATGTAAATAAAAACATTTTATAGCTATTTATGTCTACGTTATAGACGCGATTACTTTAGTTATAATTTATTTCGATTTTAAAATCAACTGTCAAATATAGTAATTGTGTTTGCTTGATGGTTGATTTTATTCCGAAGTCAAATTCATTTAAATATTCTTGTAACGTTGGTACGATGAAAAAAATAGTGATGTTCTTTGTTTAAATGTTGGTAATGACTATGAATGGTATCGGGACACAGGAGCGACAACTTTCAGCGATAGCGGACTAAAGTTTTTTAACTCAATAACCGAATCCGCGTCACCGTGAGAGACGTTAATGCACTTAGTTTGCTGATCGTACTCCCGACGTGGACCTATGCTAATTTAATTTGTGATGGCAACACTTGAATTTATTGCTATATTACTAAATGCAATTATTATGCAACGAAAGAATTCGATAAAATTCGTAAATCTTCGCATGTTTCAATTACTGTAACTACTTTATTTAGTTCGTAGTAATTTCATTGTGATGGGATTCGTTTCTACTTCGAAAGTACAGCTACTTTACTGGAAAACTATAAGGATACTATATTTTTATTATGTTGTCTTCAGGCGGCAATTTTTCACGGTCTCGCCCGTATGTTGGTAGCATTGATTTGTGTACGGTTAGTTTATTGATTGTGAAGTCAATTGATTGCCTTTCAGCACGCGAACTCGCAGCGCCACCTCACAACCCCTGCTTTAGCGGCCTCGCTTTTAAATAAGATAACGATAAAGAAATTGTGGTTAAGTTTCTAACAACGGATTAAATTTTAAGTCTTAATTGATTTCTTACTCATAAAGTTAGATTTAATGACATTTATAACGCATATTATTAAGTATCTGTCTTTTGTACTATTTATACTATATTTAAATAGACTAATATGATTGAAGGTTTCCTTTATCGCAGCACTATGACAACTTACTCTTTCATAGTCTGTCATTAATTGTACCTAATTACGAAACACATTCAGCAGAGATGTTAAAACGAACGCTCACAAATCGTGCACAAACTGACATTCTAAATAACCCACCGTAGACAGATCCTTGAATTACGTGTACCCGAGGAAGCATGCTATTAATTATGACAAATAGTATGTTTGTATGTATTTAATTTTATATTAAAACTGTTTCTCGTTTACAACAAAATGGCGGTGCGAAATTGTCACGCATTTCGCGCGCTTCCGGTGACACTGGTGATGCTATTTTGTTCTACATGTTGTCATTCCGTTAAAATAGAATGAATCAAATGAAATACGATATTACTTCCTAAACTTGATAACGTACGAGGAAAATCCTATTATGACTTAATTGTTCTTAAAAATAAAGATATGAATAAAAACAGTTTTCTGCAAGATATTACAATATACAAATTTTCCTTATGACCTACAAAACTCGATGACTTATATGAAAGCCCTCGGTGTTTGTGAGTCATATTGGTTAACATAGAGACAGCTTAATGGTTAGTGTTTAAATTGTAAGTGACGTAAAGCTAAGCGCAACGATGTTACATTAGATATATAAAAAGACTAACAAATGACCGACATCTAATGCATAACGTGATATTAGTTGGTTATATGCAGTTTTACTTTGTATTAAAATAATAGTTAGTTAATAATGATATCTTTTGAAATTAAAAAAAACATGACGAAAATCAATAACTGAATTCCATAATTCGCATAATAAGTTCATAGGTTCTAGATCAAAAATTTACGTAAAAATAATCATTAAAAAAATTAAAATGTACATAAAAATTAAATTAATGACTTCATAGTTGTGACAAAAAATTGTGTTTCAACTTAATTTTTAGAATCACAAGATGGCGACACTCCGTGTCAACACCTCGGAGAAATTAATTAATTGTTTTATTTCTGGCGCGAATGCGCTGCAGCCGCCATAATTGTGTGCATGCGTGTGGTTTAATATAATTGTCATCGGATTATTCGTGTTTTCAAACTGCAAAGTCTATAAATTGGTGGGAAAAGGCGCTTGTTTTACTGTCATTAGCATTTTATTGGCGCGCATTCCGCCGTAATTGTTGCAGGGCAAAGGCAATTAAGACAGAATGCCTATTTTACATCTGACACATGTAGTTTATTCTAAAATAATTATTCTTAATCTAATTCACGCAGATAAGTAAATTGTTAAATTTTAAGCATTTAAAAAAAAAATATAGTCGACCAATACCACTAATAGATTTGGTTTTTTAGTAGACGGTAAATGTCTCCAACAAGCAATTCATTGAATTTTATTGCAACTAGGTAATATGGTAACAAACAAAACAATAATATAAACAATTTATGCAAATCTGATCTACACGAAGTTAAACGTATGCAGTCTCAACTAGTGCGACGTTTATGTTCTTCTAATAGTTGTGTTGAAAACGCCACCAACTAAATACAGCGATAAACAAACAAAGGACGTGTCCGAGCAATGGCTCCCTCTCTCCGTCTCTTTCACTCAGAATCGTTTACGCGAAGAACTGTAACAATTACTTTGCCGCCATTATCCCGGTCGGTCGGTTAGGTACAAAATCATAAAGTATATAATGAGACACGGTATTATAATCATAAATATACCCGTAAAGAGGTCTGATTGCTTCGTCGGAAACCTTCAAAGCGACCGCGAGACGACGAGCATTCTTCGCAAAATAATTTCTTGACCCCTACGCTAGCGCTGCACACCACTCGCCGAGAGATGGCGTTACTTGTACATTGTTGTGTGCATACCCAAGTTTTTCCGTCGGGCTTTTTTCGAGTTATTTCAGTGTAAACGCTCTTAAGCGGCTATTTAGTTTTTCAAAGGCGCTTTCTAAGTGGCTGCCGTCGGGAGTTTTTTGCGGGGAATGTCTTTTGTAGTAGTGTGTATTCAGTAATAATTGCATCGTAAATTAAATTTCTGTCTCAGCCATAGTAATTTCATAATTGTTGGTGTAAGATGCGCTCTTCTGCGATTGTGAAATGTGTAACCACTTCAGCTGTTTTGATATTTTGGTTTTTGAGTCCTCTACTGTACGGTAGATGTCGCTAACTGAAATTTGAACTTTGACGTAAAACTAAATATATATTTAACATAAAACTCTTCTAAAATAATAACCAAAGAATTCATGTCAAAAGTAATTTAAGAAGTAAATCTATCGATTAATTCGTTAACACATTGTGATTCATTAAAGAAATTATTAGGTGATTATTTCCGCGGATGTTCGTGTTTGCACCAAAAGTTTTTGATTTATGATATATCGAGCCCGTTTGTTTACTACTTTTGACACGACTGAACGCCCTTTCGCTTGGTTGGGTTTGGGTTAACAACTTTGCGAAGTATATTATGAATAAAGGTTATCGGCACCTAATTTGTTAACGGAATTAATGACGGTTGCCGATGTACAATTCACGTTGCAACTTTATCCGAAACTAAATTAACATTTTGAAATTCGAATTTGGCAACTGGCTGATTACAGAAAAGTCAATCAACAAAATAAAAAATATTCTAAATTCAAATATTAGCCCGCGCAAAGTTGGAAGATGACTTAACTTTTCGGTCATTTGTGTTCGACGTATCTCGTCCGTTCGTGTTAGCGTTTAATACACTCTCTAACTTCGCTCTAAAGCGCCCTGACAGTTGCTAGTTTCCGAACGTGACCCGCCATTGATAGAATTATAGTTCGCTCTATGGTTCCTGTCAGATGTCAAGTCAAAAAAAATTGACAGATTTAACTACAGACCATTAAACATATCTGAATATGGCAGAAGAGTTAAGACAAAATAAATTATAACTATAAAATCTAATCTAACTGTGTGCGAAAATTCGCATGACCTACATCTGCAGAGTGCATTTTCCGAAACGCGCAGTTCCAAAACAAAGTGATGGTGGACAAAAGCCCGATTGAATATTAAAATTTGCTTAGCGAGCTGAGAGCAATACAAGGGGAGTTTGCAGCAAAGGAGCATCGAGGTTTAACTTCGTACATAAAGCCTTTAGCGGGTGTCCGACGGCCGATAGTGCCCCATTGAAAATAGATTTTCACGCTACGATTCCGAGAGCTTTTGAGAACTTAGTCTAAACATTGGCAATTTCTGAATATGCTTTAAATTTTAATACATCGATAAGTGTTAATTGAATTTTGTTATTTAATTATATTTATTATAATATACCAATTTTAAGACGAGGACAATATAAATTACGACCTATCTGTAATTTAATCTATGTTTAGTTTATAATCTATGATTGTGTCAAAGAATAAATTGCAAAACTTAATTATTTTTTTCCAATGGATATGCTTGTTTAAAAAACAAATTGCGACATATAAAGATAACATAATATTGAACAACAAATATAATAAACGATGTACTTTATTCCAAATGCTATTTTCTTAGTAGCTTTAAAAACAATAAAACTAATTTATAGTAGCTGTCTTTATGAATTACGTTGGTTATTAATGAGTTATAGATTATATTCATTGCCGCCAATTTATTCGAATAGAGGTTATTTTGCCGCGAAAAAAAAACGTCGCGTCGGCCATCTTACTGAACCGTGTTGCTAGTTAAGAAAAATAATTACAACCGTTACTACATTTAATTGGTGCGAAGGATTAAGTAAATGAATAATTATGCAGGTTTGTTTAGCGAACGTTGAGGAAAAAAAAATGTTTTTTTGCCACGGTGAAATGTGAAAGTGGTTTATAATGTTGTTTACCAATTTATTTGCTAGCGTTCAGAAATTGAACGTAGACACGGAAAATATTTTTTGAATTTAGAATGACGTCAAAGGCTAACTGGCTATTAATTAAAAACAAACTATTGTCCGTGAAGGTTGAAATGGGCATTGCTCCTTTTTAAAACATATCGTCATCCTTGTCATTCATCTTTGGCATAAGAGAGATAACAATATGCCTTAAACAGAGATTTTGGTCATGGAAACCTACGATAATTAAGTAGGTATAACAATAGTTAAATTCGTCTATTAGCACGGAATGTTGGTAAAATTATTAAAGTGTACAGGAATCTTCTTTTTTGACAAAAATAGATTATTGTTTATTTAAAAGTAAAATCAAATTAAAATGATATAATAGTTCCGTAAGATAATTTGAAAAACGAACTCAAATTATTAAAGTACATTGCCTAATAGATTCAATATTAAAAAGGTGACATATACTATTAAAATGTCAAAATGACAGTCAACTGTATTGACATTTGGTATAGCGAAGATATTTATCAATCAAACATACATTGCGTCTTTACATTGAAGACGCGATTGTCCAAGCGAAACGAACGCATCGACTTACAGCTTGAGCGAAAGAAACGATAATTTGCGATCGCACATCACGCGAATTACCTTTAACGTTAATTAATGCATATTTTTTTGTTTTTTTTTTAGATACTTTTGTCTAAGCAAAGTCTTACTGCCTCGGACGTTTCTAATGAGACATTGTCTCGATTTATTTGCTTCATCAAGAACATTGTTGTTGATTTATGTTCCTTCCGTCAGTTTCCACTGGCGAAATGTTAAAAAAAAACTCTCTATATGTCTTTCTTTAGTGGAAATGTACTGTAATTTTTAAATGCAGTTACGTTGTTGTATCTTTCTAACCTATTTAAGTTCCAATTGGGTTTATTCTATACTAGCTGTCCTCCGCGATTCCGTCCGCGTTGTATTAAAAACAAACTTAGTAGGTAGCCTATGCTTTCTTCCAGACTATGTTCTACGTCTATGCTAAATTTCATCGAGCCGTTCTGGAGATACCTTCTTACATCTATTACAATGTTGTATTATGACCGATTAATCCCAACATCTTTGGAGATTCCGAAATTCCGGAATCTTGTGTTCCTTTAGCCATCCCAAGACTCTCCAGCCTCGATCTCATTCCCCCAAAGGCAGGATATCTTTTGAATATTTCTCCCTGATAAAAAATGTCAAATAATGTCTAATATAAAAGCAACCGTGAGAGTTTCGTAACATAAGATAGCACGCGTCGTGTGCGTGGGAACACAATTGTGGTAACAACGTATGGAAATGACACACTTATTACTTGCAATGGACAGTTATATTGTTCAAGGTGGAATAGAAGCTTTAAAAAAGGAAAAAAACCATATATATGCTTTAAATGTTTATAAATGGACAGGCAATTGCTTAAAAATCCTATTTCTTAGTTTCAATCTAAACGCGCCTGTTGATTTACGTGACAGTTAATTCTATGTATATTATTAGTTCCAATGACGAAAATCAAATAAGCACAAGATACTTAGTGTTATAGCCAGTCCATTTATAAAGGTCAATAGTTTACATCTGCAGTTTGTCTATGGTTAATAGAATTAGATATAGGGTGTTGTTTTGGTAGTTGGAGTTACTGGCATATAATTTTGACATCCATCTTATTATCGGCACAAAGCGGTGTGTTGCGTTCCCACGCGTTGTGTCGACTACTTGCTCATTAAAGACCATTACCATGGACAAACCATAGACATAATTTGTATCGGCGACTATGATGTTTTCGCTATGATCTTATTGCGTATTTATACAACGTTTATTTAGTAAAATAATTAACTGTTTGGGTGGTAAGGTACAGCGCGAATATCTTCGTTAATTCTCATAAAACAAACATATTATGTCTAATTTTTTTAGGGTATAGAAAATATACACAGTGTAATATTGATTTAGGAATTAACACTAAAATATCTAGATTTAAAGTTTTAGGCCTTTAGAAAGTTTAATGATAAATATGAGACGAATTTCTGTGTCTTCCTATGTTATAAACAAAAACAGTCGAATTGAAAACCCCCTTCTTTTTGAACTCGTTTAAAAATTAATTAAATAATATATAGGTAATTAAGATGCACCATTCATATATACTAAGTGTCGAACGCGACTCCGTCCGCGCGAATTAAAAAAAAACTTAATTAGTAGCCTATGTGTTCCAGACTACATTCTACATTAAAGCCGAATTTCTGCACGAACTGTTGAGCCGTTCTGGATATGTCTTTAAACTAACATCCATCCATCCATCTGTCTAAACATTATTATCATCAGCTCACTAAACGTCCCCACCGGGGGGCTCGGAACCTATCCTAAGTTAAGAGTGAATAGGCCATAGTCAACCATGCTGGCCAAGTGCGAGTTGACTTCACACATATCTTTGAATTTCATATCAGATATGTGCAGGTTGCATCACGATGTTTTCCTTTACTGTAAGAAAGACAGATAAATGTACATATGTAAATCGGATATAAAAAAACACATCGGTACATGGCGGGATTCGAACCCAGGACCTACAGATTGCAAGTCAAGTGCTTGACCACTGAGCCACCGACGCCATCATTAGCATTTATAATATTAGTAAGATAGAGAAACAAATGTAATATTAAAATGCTATATTTTCTATACAAGGAAATATATTAAACGATTATTGTCTAGATGTGGCAACTGTTGACAATATAGCAATAATAAATTAATATTATTATCGTTATGTCTTATTATCAAAGTGTCCTTGTACACAACTTTTACAACCTATTAGACGAAAAGAGTTATATCTCTTAAAAGACGTGACTCTATTCGTTACTTATATTTATGTAATTTTTACGAAAAGCACAGACTGTAAAGACTAATGTTTTGTTTTTTAATTCGAAATGAAATCATCGACAATTCACGCCAGAAATATAGCACTTTATGTGATATTTTATTGGACTAAAGTTTTCTTTTTAAGTAAACAAAAGCTCTGTGTCGTAATAAGAAATAGTCAACCCTTTCGCCGCTATCTGAGATTCAATCCGTGCCATCGATGGACATTGTTCCGGGTTTAACCCTCGCCGCGCCATTGTCTTCCGCGATTTATACAACGTGTATTGTCATTATTATGTACACTGTAATTTCTTTCTTATTTTTAATTTTTTCCAATTTCGATGGTTTGTGGCTTCATTCTGTTTGCATTGTAATTAACACGCCGAGATAAAAATACTTGCAAATTAGAATTCAAACACGAAAATCTTTTAAGAATGAATGTTGTGGTAAAACAATTTAAAATGAAATCTATTTGAAAATGTATACATTTTTTGGTCGAAGAAAAATGTTTTGTAGCTTATTTTTTTATTACGACATATAAAGGTTGTGTCGTATACAGCCAGTTAAGTTCATGTGCGCTTCCCTTTTTATTTTATAATCTGTGGACATATTCAATAAGTGCACAAAACATTTTATTGATTGTTGCGTAATTATTTCCTAGTTACAATTACGCGTATTTTAATAAATAATATGAAAAATTATAAAAATAAATGAAATACTTTAATAAATCTGAAAAAAGAACGATATTTATAATATAAAAAGTTTAAAATAATAGCGGATAAAAAACAAAATGGCGGACGACAAAGGGAAATGTTGATACTAAGATCGGAATGACCGTGAGTTGGCTTGATCATGTGCCCCTCCCCCAACCCTCATTAGACCAAGGGCGAGGACAATCCTTCACTTTCCGCACGCGACAGGAAAAGGGATACGACAGGAAACGGAACTGGGTCAGGAGGGAAACAAAAGAAAAAAAACAATTAAAAACTAAATATAAGTGCGGAATTAGATTTGCATATAAAAGTAAGCTAAGTCTAACGTGGTTTTATAGCTCGGATCGCAATTATTTATCCTTTGTTTAACTTTGTTAGTACTCTATGGTGGCTTAAGCGTTACGACGCGTCGACATAAAAAAGTGTTTTAAAAATTTTGAAAGCGTTCATAGTGTTGTAAATATTCACAGATTTGCTCAACAATTTATTGTAAGATGATCATTATTTCTCTGTTAAGATTGTTGACCAAATCTGTCGTGATAAGGACAAAAGTTTCGCTAATGATCATAATAGGACCATGATTGGAAAATTCACGATCCATCGATCGGAGATTGTCGTTATAAAACGATCAAATGAAGCAGCGAATTGAGTGCTAAAATATAACAATTGTTTCGAAGTTCGCGACCAAAAACATTCATTGTGAGCACCGGTTAATTGCCCCTGTGAACGTTGTAGCTATCACTGGGCCGAGCCGTGATTGATGGGTTGAAAGTCGACAGCCGCCGATAGCGCACACAAGATAGACTTGGGGCACAATTGATGGAACGAAACGTTCCCGTGTCAAAACATGCGGCGGAATGAGCTGCTGCCAATGTTCTTGCGTATAAATTTTTAACACCAATCTATTTTGATACGCTTTCAATGACTTAATTTCCAATGGGAGAAGCTCATTTGCGAAGCGTATGTGAGTAGCGTCAGTACCTTTTTTGGGAATGAGGGACTTGAGTAGCATGATGGCCGCCTCATCACACGCCCACGCGTGCATCTTCCTGTATGAGTCCCGGCCTTTTTCCGTCAGCTTGTCCCAGGGTTTCGGCTTCGAGAGCAACTCTGAGACGGTGCCCTGCGATAGGCCCAGCACGTACTTCGCGAACAATCGCTGCCCGATGTTGTGCACTGAGAGCAGCTCCCGCACTCGCCGGCTTATGTGCAGCGTGTCCAGGTTAGTGTTCGCGTATTTGTCCATGTTGTATCGCAGCATCTCTTGCAGACGCGCCTCCATCGGGTCTCCCTTCGGGATGAGCGAGTCCCCAAGGCGGCCAACAAGTGCACCAGGCGGCAACGGACCCATGTCTTCTGCGAAGCGGTACGGCCGGTGTTCCTCGAAGCGGAAGGGGCTCGGCGGCGGCAGTGGGAGCGGCAGCGGGCCGTTGTTGTTGTGATGCGTCGTGTTGTTGTTTAGCGGGGGCGGCGTGCTCGGCCACTCGTCGCCACCTGCGGTCACAGCACGGTTACGCGGGAACACGAGGAGGAGGGACTGAGGCCGGGGCGGGGGCGGCGGGCCGGGTGGGAGGGGGAGGAGGGGCAGTACACGCACGCCCGTAAGCGTCGCAATCATTCGGCAACGGTTAACGAATTAATGCGATGTCGGCGCCTTTAATGTTTGCATTCGGTATTCTAAGGCGAGCGCGTCGCGGCGCGGGACGGTTACGCGCGCCCGTGGGGTGTGGGAGCTGGAGGTCCTCGTACTCCGCGCGTCATCACTCTCGTCACGGTATGGATCAGACAAGAGAAGCGGACACGTACTAGCTACAGACATATATACATTGCTTCGGAAACATAAAGATGTCGTTACTGCTTTAGCTTCGCACGACGTTAGAACAAATACTTTGAATCTTTTGCATTATAATTACACAATATTTTTTAGAGAAAACATCTCCTGCAATTGGACGTAAACCTAAAGAATTACTTGATAAATTCTAGGCTGAAAAGTACCTAAGAAGTTTTTGTGTTGTGTGCCTTAATTTCAATACACGATAGATAATAAATCCGCATAAGATTCTATTTATGTACCTACATATAGAGCGTCGAGTATTACATAATGTGTTAGTACCTAAGAGTGGAGATTGTCTAGACAATGTCTCGGCGTTATTAGAATGTATGATGGATAGCTTGTGATTAATATCAAGCTAGTTACAAGATACAGTACTCACCGGTGTCTCTGCGTTCTGCGCTGCGTTCGCGTTCCGCGGACGCGCGGTCTTCTTGCGGCACCGCGGGGGAACGCAACTCTGGCTTGCGGTCCACCGGCCGGTCTGAACTTAGGTCTAAAGACCGCAGCATACTGTAACAAAATGTATTCCTTTAGAATTTTTATTTTAATATCTTTAAATAGTAGTAAGATGAGATTTATTTGATAGCTGACAATATATTTTGTTAGATCTTCGTACTTTTTAGTGGTACCTGTTGAAAATATATTTTTTATATGAAAATGTAATAATCTTAATACTGTTGTTATTGCGAATGTTTGGATGGATGGATAGATGTTTGTATCAACGTATCTCCAGAACGCATGTATCTCACTGAAATTTCGCATAAGAACACATAGGCTACTATTTTTTCTTAATTCCGCAGGCGATCGCTATTATATGAGTCAGTTTACGAATACAAATTCTCTTGACCAATTAAATAACCGAATTAAAATAATTAAAATTCCAATAATTAAAATTTCAAAAGGCAAGGATTTAAGGTATCAGATATAAATGAACAAAGTAAGACGGCATAATTAGTATGAGGTGACCGGATAGCTGTCCCTTAATAAATTGAGAGCAAAGGAATTGATTAAACCCATTCCAGGTGAATTAATTAAGTATTTTAATTAATATGCCGGTGTCCTTATTGGCAATATTCCTTTCATAAATTTATTGAGATTGAACCCTTTGAGGGCTTCTGGGCTATTAACAGATAAGGGCGCCCTACGTTGCTTCCTCTGCTAATGTCAATTTAACGTATTGGCGTGAACATATTTTCAAAGAAAATTAAATATTCATCGTTCAATGATCGTGTGTAGCAGGCCTAATCGATCTAGTTAGAGCTCCATGGTAATTACTGTTCGCTTGATACGTGTCTATAATTGACACGAAGGTTAGTTGATTGTGTGATTTTCAATAGCGTAATTTGTAGTTTTAATGTTTTTGATAAATGTCAAAGGATAACATTATATGATACTAGCTGTGGACCCCGACTTCGTTCGCGTGGTGTTTAACACTTAGTTAATATTCCATGCGTTCTTCCAGACTATTTTCTACATTTGTGCGAATTTTCATCAAGATCCGTTCAATCGTTTTGGAGATATCTTTAAAAAAAATATCCATCCATACATTCAAACTTGCCCGTTTTTAATATAAGATTGTTAAATCCCAGTTTAGTAATACAATTTTAAAATCCTGTCTTTTTAGGAATTTACTAGAACTATTCCTATGGGTAAAAATACAAAAATAACTTTGTAGAGTTTACGGAGTTCTATTTGACAATAGAAACTGATAATTTCTTGCAGTTTTCATTTAACTTGTAGATTTAATTTTGGCAGTAAATTGTCTTGTTAATATTAAGTACAGTCAGCCCAACAAGTTTCACGTATAGATTCGCAGCGCGATTTTCACACCTCTGACAACACTACCCTTAATTACAATTTAATATATCACCAATTAAGCCCCTGATCGAGACAAGGCGACTAAATTTAGATGCCATTAAAATATAACACGAGTTATGTGTAGTTCGTTGTATCGAATTTAGTCGGGTGTTGTGCAAATTTGCAAGCAATACGGCACTTTATAGTTTGACATTAAACATTTGAGTTGAGTCCCTGAGGCCACCAGGTGGGGACAGGAGCGTGCAATTGCTTTTCACGTAAACTATTGTAAACTAAACTATTGTTATATTGAAGTAGGGTACGTTCTTAAGTTGATAGATTTATTATCAAAAAACTGTTTAAGAAATAACCGTTGGTTTCTAAGATCAAAAACTCTGTATAAAATACAATGGCTCAATCAGGGATTTCAGTCTCAGAAACCCACTGTAAGGTAGGTAAGGTAAGACATGGAAAAATCTTTAATTCATTAGTGTTTCACTCTTAATTGCTTTTAGTACTTAAAGGATCTAGCCTTTAATATTTCGTTTAAAAATATATCTTACTTATATTACAAACGCGATTATTTGGATGGATGTTTGTTAGAAGTTATCTCCAGAACGACTGCATGAATCTCGCTGAAATTTGACATACACGTAGAACTATCTTGAAAGAACACATCGTCAACCTGCCTTTATCCCTATCGAGGGTCGGCACAGTACTACTCCTCCATACATCTCTATCAGCCATATCCGAGTCTACCCCCTTTTTTTGAAAGAACACATAGGTTACTAATTTTTTTATACCTCGCGGACGGAGTCGCGGACGACGATTAGTTTATTTACACAATTGGAATGTCTTGTTAGTTTTCTCAATGTCTTGTTATGTTTCTGTTGACAGATTTTATTACAGTTGTAGATTATTCAATTTTATTATAGCTAAGTATATTGTCCGCTTATCAATGAGCAAGTTGTATACGTGTAGAATATATAATTTCAATCATATTGAATTTGTTTCTAAACATCTTATATGTTAATTTATTTAATTACATATAATATGCAAAATGAATTTACGGTTCTATCTTCTATCTCTATCTAAATATCGTTAGTTATTATTATAAAGACCTAAGACAGCAGTGGGCTTAAAGTCCAAAATTATCTTATACACTTATCGTATACTCTTTTGTCCCGGAGGCCTAATTTAGTCCTCTTTCCCTTCCTACCCTTTTTCGTATAAGGAAAGGATAGGAAGTGGAACTGGACTTTCCGGATGAGAGGATGCATGGAAATGTTTTCTTTCTGTGCATCCTCTCCTCCGTCGATTAAAGGTAGGCAACGCATATGCAATTGCGTATGTTTATGGGCAACGGTTCGCTATTTCAGTGATATCAGGTGGCGGCTCGCTCGTTTGCCACCTTATAATATAAAAAAAAATACAAGCTTGCTATTAACCTCAGACGCGTCTAGGTTCTACTAAAAGGCTAATAACTAAAATTACACGATTAATTCAAATATTTAACTAATAGAAATATTAATTAAATACTCTAAAATGAAATATAAAATCTAGAAATTATAAAATATTTATATTTATAAATTTTATAGATATTACTAGGAAACAATAATGAATAGTTTTTTTGCTATCGTCGTATCCGAACAATGAGTTTGATGTCACAATCAGAGTTTATCAGCGAATCCATCGGTGGCCGATAACTTGTGACTCCGCCCCACGCCGGCTGACCAATGGGGACCAATCGATCGGTCAATACGATGCAGCGACGCCTATCCGAACCGCATTGACAGCCGTTAAGGCGGGAAACCTCTAATGTCACTGTCATATCGCTTTTCAAACAGTATAATATTGACAAAACCACGTTTCCAGTATTTAGGAGTTGAACAAATGAAGACACACGCTGTGCAAACACAGTAAAAATCTTAGGAACGTCGAAAAAATGTCGGAGCGCGTAAATTAGTTGATAATTTGTGTGCGACTAAGTTTCGTTAAATGTAAGACAAACATTGCCTAAGCAAATGGAGACAGGTGTCCAAGATAGGCCTCTATTGATACTTAGGCAGTGGGCTAATGTAAACTATATAATATTGTTTGTTCGCAGGGAAATATGTAAATCATGTGTGCGCTCGCTTTTTTAATTAAACAACAGATAAGCATTCCTTATTTGTCTTTTTCTTTTTAATTTTTGGGCCAGTGTCAACATTGTTCTTCCACTAAATTTGTTGATTACTTTTCTCTCACACTATTACAGTTCTTATGATTGTTAAATATAAAATGGTATAATTTTGTATACGGCTCGGGTATTCGGTATTTATAGCTACAACAGAGTAAATATTCCTCGACACGATAAGTGTGATGATATTATTTTTTTCTTCTTTTATTACTGGCTGTAAACATGATCTTTGCCTCGATTTTAAAATGTTAAAAGGCAAAGGTAACATGACGTTCAGCCAAGACGCTGTCAAAGCAATTAATCGAAGGGTGTTATTTAATGCCACTTGATACCACTCTAAGCGCAGATTTGCCGCGGCGCCTTACAGAAATCAATCCATTCGGGCTCCCCATTAAGCTTTAATCTTCGGAAGGCTGGCTATAACTTAATCCGGTGCCGAGGAGCGGTATAAATAAGCAATAAACCGCTACAGGTGCTACAAACAGTTATTGGGCATAGACTATTGGGTATAGTGTATAGAGTAGAGGATTATTTCACACTAGTGATGTGACATTGTATGAACGAGTAAATTATATTACGTTATTGCCATATGAAATAAATCATATTTCGATTAATTGTGATTATTATAGTAACACTGAATAGATTAATTAGAAATTGAACTTTTAACTGTTTATACAATTTGTTAAAATTTAACTTGTTCCTACGTTTATTTTTTTATTATTAGATTATTTTATTGAGAAAAATCAAATCTAAATCTAGTCTTATAATATGTAAAGTTTAAAAACATATTTGATTTTTTTGATTGATTACTAAATTTATGTTTTTTTATACATCAAAAGGTGGTAAACGAGCGAGAGATCACCTGAAATCTCTGAAATAGCGAAGTGACCGTTGCCCATAGACATACGCAATTGCATATGCGTTGCCTACCTTTAATCAACGGAGGAGAGGATGCACAGAAAGAAAACATTTCCATGCATCCTCTCATCCGGATAGTCCACTTCCACTTCCCATCCTTTCCTTATAAGAAAAAAGGTGGGAAGGGAAAGAGGACTAAACTAGGCCTCCGGGACGCAAATGTAGTTTAAGTATTAAAATATTTGTTTATGGTAGCACATCACTAGATGGTATTAGGAAAGTTTCCTGTATAACTTTTGTAAGGAGTGATATAAAGAATCAGGGTCTGTATGGGAAAGGCCAAGTGTTGTATATCGCGTGCCCAAGGCAATAATTACGAAGGGTCCCTGCTTTTGTCCTCAACTTATCTATTGGTTGCGTTTTCAATGATTTCTACCAAGATTTTTCGGAACTCTATTTTAATTCACTGATGTCACACCATGGGGTGAATACTTTTACGATTTATTGCATTATCAATAACTTCTTTTTGACACGAATAGTATCAGAATTAAATGACGTATTCTAAATATCTTAAACTAGGTGTCCCCCGCGACTCCGTGCGAGCGGAACTAAAATAAAAACTTAATTAGTAGTCTATGTGTTCTTCCAGTTGTTCTACATCTGTGCTAAATTTCATCAAGATCCCTTGAACCGTTGTAGAGATACCTTCAAACATCCATTCATCTAAATTTTCGCATTTATAATACATATATATGACCGGTAGATGATAATACGCTTGCAGATCCCGAAATCCCGGAATCTTGTGTTCCTTTAGAGATCCCAGGACTCTCAAGAAGTAAGATAGGCACTTAAAAGAAGTAGGTATAAAAGGTTAAAATAATTTTAACCCTTTGAGCGCCTGTGTAGTTTTGTGTCGGCATGAAAAGAGTGGTTAATTTTTTTTAACTTCTTGATAGTATGTACTATTAATATGTCTCGTTAACTCCCGTGTGCTCCCGGCATTATCCCGGAAGATATCAGACAACATCCTGCTGATAAACTCTTTTGATTAATTATTATATTGAGAAAAATTATCTACCGGGAGCTAGATCGCTCTTACGACATTTTGATATGATGTTTTTGTTTGACATTTTTGATACATAAATCGATTATTATGTTTTGTTTCTAAAATACAATAAAAAACGATTTCTACATAAAGTTTCTGTAAATGTATTTGGTATTTTGTATGTATGTTATTGTATGGATGTAATTAGATTTGTCAAGGCGCGGGTGTCGCCGCATGCAGCCGATGTTTTTCATAGTTTAATGTGTTATTTTTACCAATATGGCGAGCGAAGGGCGGCCCCTTTGATCCGTCATCAAAGGCAGGCGACCGACAAGCGGCGACATAAAATTAGTCTTGTGCAAACATAATAAACATTGAATCTGTGAACTATACATAGAATCGATTGATCGGTTAATCGAGACAGGAATCGATGTTTGGTACTCTACTCTTTTGATACTGTAATTTGGGTGGTAGTTAGTAAATCTTCGAGATGTTTTATCAGTTTGGTGTTTTATTTTTTTATTTACAGTTACGATATAATGGCCATATCCATTATAATACTTGTAAGAAAATTATAAATTGATTATGCCAGTAAGTATCGATTTTTTTGGATTCGAATCGTTTGAAGCGGCACATTCTGATACGTTCAAGAAAAGACAAAGCGTGTAAAGACAATTTGACGGCGGGGAAACAAAGTGACGTCTCCTTCCGACAACTCTACAAAGAGTGTATAAACATTGTCGGACGTAAACGACCCGCAAGGAAGTGGTCAGACAAACAAAACACGACTGATTAAGTGCAGTTCATTTTTAAACCGGCATCAATAACACGTTAGAGAGAGATAACATCACTTTCCGATAGTATACTATGTTGCCTATGTGTTCTTACAGACTATGTTCTAATTCAATGGCAAATTTCAGCGTTGGAGCGTCATGGAGCCGTTATAGACCTTCAAACAAACATCCATCCATTCAAACATTTACATTTATAATATTAGTAAGATAACAGTAGAAGTTTAATTACACCAAACGACATCTATAGACTCTTGGCACTTATTGCTCTTTTACCGTTTTTATGTTTGCAAAGATCTTTAGTGTTCAAACACAATTTCCGCTAAAAAATTATATCCAAAAAAACTCTAACACTTAAAGATTAAATTCCGATACATTGATTAACATGATAATCGTATTTATATTTCCCACTGGCAGGAAGTCGAAAAAATAAATATAGAAAACGTTTAGAAGTTTCTCAGGGAGCGATTTTTGTACCAATATATTGAATAAACACGGGGTTTGAAAGTTAAATTCCATATCTTGAATCGTTTAGCGGGTAGATGTTACTTTGTGGGACCGTGTGGACATAAAAAAGGGCATTGGGACCTCCTTTGGGTCGCTCCGCATCTATATTTGTGTTACGGAAGCATTTGTTACGCCAATGGTGACCGCAGTTAGCTGTAACTAACAGTTTGCTTTAACCTGTTTGATTCTTTTGAGTCTATGGTCAGGAGTAACGTATTATCACATAGTTATAACGTTATCGTATTCAAGTTCTTACTTAAATCTTAACAAATAAAACTTATATCTAATCTAATTAATTAAAGCTGATAGTCAAGTTATATTCAGGGTATGCAGGCGTAGGCGTCCGTTATCAGTCAAAGGTAGGGTCGGCAAACAATGCAGCGTTTGCTGAGCGGTGACACTGAGCTAACAGAGCTACGATTGTTTTGAAATCTGTCCTCGGGTGGGTGCACGATTATAAGAAATAATGCAGCTATCACAAGCTACGTGTTTAGAAAATAGAATAATCTAAATAAGAAGCATGCAAAACGAGCAAGCTTGGATGTTTAAGATGTGCTAGGTCCGTACCAAATTAAAGTTCGTAATATCTAGCAATACTTTTAGGTTATGTTAGTGAACAGCATTGTTTGTATTAGTGTCACTTTTTGATATTTAATTAAAATCTCCTGTCTATATTATTTCAGGTATTTACATGCTTTGTAATCACTGACATCTATCAATGGAAAGGCTATCAGACGTGGTGATTTTGTGCCTAATTGATTATCGCCATTTTGGCGTTGACGGTAATGATTTGTAACGGTTGTAGGAATTCGAACTACTAATATAGTTTTATCTTGCGAAACGAAAAGCTATCATTTCCAAGCGATCGCCTATTCATTTATAGAACTTTATGAATACTTGCCAACATAAAACCCGTTTGTATCAAGTACATAAGAATTATTAAATGTTTTATTTATATTTATCACATTCGTATGTACTGATACGAAGTTTGTAAACACAAAGGAACAATATTTAAACATTGTATATAAGTTGTGATTCACTGATACACTTTAAGATTGAATGCAGAAGGTTCTCCGGCCGTATTCAAGGCTCGGTTGGCCAACAGGCGGTAATCTACGTCAAACAGAGGCGAGGTGAACGCACTGATAGTGTTATCAAGTTTACGAACATCTTCTTAGTACTTATAGACCATAAACTATCATTAGTTATGTATAAGAATATGGTACACATTAATACACATGTAGACGGATTCGAACCTATGACCAGGTGATCGAATCTGATCGAATCTGATTGTTAACCATTTGGTTATTGGCGCTTTAAATGACTCCGTATGTGTAGAATAAAAAAAATATAATTAGTAGCCTACGTGTCCTTCCAGACTATGTTCTACATCTATGGCAACTTTCATCGAGATCTATGGAGCCGTTCTGGAGATACCTTACAAAAATCCATACAAACATTCGCATTTATAGTATTAGTAAGATTTTTCTTAGTACTTTAAAAGGAAATATAATGATCGTTTGATGTCTGACCTCGTCTACTGAATGCTTAATATCAGCAATGTTAAATGAAAATTACGATTTAACAAGGGTAATGGCTATATCTTTAGAGATAAGACAAGACCTGACTACTTATATGTTTCAAAAGGTTAAATTTATATGTATTATTTGTATAAATATATGTGAAACGTACTAAACAAATGACGCGGAATTTATTATATACTAGCTGTTGCCCGCGTCTCCGTCCGCGTGGATATATAAACAAAACTTAATTAGTGTAGTCCAGCCCACCCATCCATTCACATCACAACCATCTAAACATTCACATTTATAATATTGGTAAGTTAAATAAAAAGCAGCTCTTCAAGGCATAAATTCGAAAAAAAAAAGAATAAATAGTATCCTATGTCCGTCTCCTGGCTCTAAGTTACCTGACCAATTTTCAGGCATATCGGTAAAGCCGTTCTTGAGTTATAAATAGTGTAAGTAACACGACTTTCTTTTATATAGATTAATTGTCGCGCACGGAGTCGTGGGATTTAAAAAAAAACTTAGGAGTCTATATGTTCTCCTAAATGTTCTTCATCTATGCCTAATTTCAGCGAGATTCATGCAGTCATTCTGGAGATACTCCTAACAAATATCCATCCATCTATCCAAACATTCGAATTTATAATATTAGTAAGAGTAAGATGTCGTGTTACACTATTAACGACTCCGTGATAACGGTTGAACCGATTTGGGTGAAAACTTGTAGCTTTGAACCAGAAGACTGATATAAGATACTTTTTATACCGTTTCGGGGCAATGCTAGTTGACTTTAGGTCCTTCGAGTCGGATGTTACCTGATTTCTCGTTTGATATCATCGTAGTCACGCTGCGTGTCGAGGCGGGCTTCGAGGCGGGCGATGTGTTGTTTCTTCTCATCCAACCGCTCCTCTAGTCGTCGTAGCTGCTGCGAGTGCGCTTCTTGCAGCGCTGACAATGATGCTTGGAGTCGACGAACGTCCTCTACAAGCTGCGCGATCTGAAATAAATTGAACTGTTAGTATTCAATTTTAATACTAAAGCAATCTCTGTATAAAACATTTAATTCTTGTCACTGTATTTTTAAATGTAGTAATCAAGTAAAATTTTGTAGTCAAGTCAATAAAGTAATCTCGTCCCGTCCCGGAGGCCTAATTTAGTCCTCTTTCCCTTCCCACCTTTTTCTTATAAGGAAAGGATGGGAAGTGGAAATGGACTTTCCGGATGAGAGGATGCATGGAAAGGGAATATATTTTCTTTCTGTGCATTCTCTCCTCCGTCGATTAAAGGTAGGCAACGCAATTGCATATGTCTTTGGGCAACGGTCACTTCGCTACTTCAGCGATTTCAGGTGGCCGCTCGCTCGTTTGCCACCTTATGATATAAAAAAAATCTTTGATAATACAGAGATAGCAGTTTCAAATGGGAATTTTGGTCTTAAAAACGTCTAAAGAAGGTTTTGTTCAGATAGGCACCTGAACCAATGTGTCTTATGTGATCTTATGTGATGACGAGAACACTTAACCTATTAAGCTAAGTGTAGTTTCAGTGTTTATTTAACAAACCGGGTTTTTTGAAGATATCAAACTTTAATGTGGTGATTAAAATACGACAAATTGAATAAATATTTCTTGAGTAGTTTACGAGACTGAATTTAGTAATTAAGGAAATAGGTACAGTAAAATTATTAAGATTATAAAAACGCTATTTGCGTCATTTGGGAAAAAAAACTATTAGTTTATTCAAGAATTAAATTTGAAGATTATTTCTACAACGGATATTATATTTAACTTTATCAAATTAATTATAAAAAATTGTATATTATAATTTTAATTTTAAGGTTATTTTAAGGCTAATATTACTGTTTTTATGTATTTCTTGCAGTCAAGCATAAAAATAAAGAAATTAATTGTTAATTCAATTGTCTTTACTAAACTAGGTAGGCAACGCATATGCAATTGCGTATATCTATGGGCAACGGTCACTTCGCTATTTTAGCGATTTCAGGTGGCATCTCGCTCGTTTGCCACCTTATGATATAAAAAAAAACTTGAAAAAACCCGTTGATTTTTCGCTTTGTTATTTCGAAGGGAAAAAATCAGTTTTATCTATCGATGTAATCATTCGTTTTTGATCGGATGCGATTATAGTTTGTATTACAAAGAGATAAAGAATAAATTGCTTTATCATTTTTAAAATGACAGTTGTAAGGATCATTCAATAGGTTATGGCCTGTATCATATTGATATACAAAAGCGATTTTGAATTTACGTTATTTAAAAAGTATGTTTTTTATTTAATCTAATATTGCTTTAATACTTTTAAGAGATTTCTTGATTTTTTTTTCCACGACTAATGTCAATTACTTTTTTAATTGAATATTATTTTTAATCAAAAACGCTACCGCTTATGACGTTATCGCTACCTTTCTTAAGTATTATTTGCTGACCTTCGGATATCAATTGTCGTGGGCGCTGAAGCGTGATGTGTATCGTAAGATCGCGGATGGTGTGTCTGCGGCCTTATATCAGGGACGGACTAATTCAATGTCAAATCACTGACTATCCATCGTTTTTTTTTAATAAAAATATCAGCAGATTTTTTTTTAATTTATATTTATCGTATTATTCCAAGTAAGCTCTAAGCTTGTGATAGGATATGGTCGAATGTCGGGATACGAACTCTTGAACACGTAATCGGAAATCCATACCTTTAACCATTAGGCTATGGGCGCTTAAACACTGTATAAAATATGTCAATTTG
The DNA here is from genome assembly GCF_000836235.2 of Papilio xuthus. NCBI lineage: Eukaryota > Metazoa > Arthropoda > Insecta > Lepidoptera > Papilionidae > Papilio > Papilio xuthus. Next base: position 707,740 of record NW_013530970.1, on the reverse strand, counting down.
TTTGTGTACAAATGCCTCACTGTTGGTTTCTGAGACCGAAATCTCTGTATGAAACAACATCCCTCTCTGGAATCTTTGACTATAGATTTCAATGTTTTAAACGGGGATTTTTAGGTTTAGAAACTCACCATCATTGATCATTGTTAATGGTAAGACCAGAACAGTGATTTCTTAATTATGTAATGTATTTGATGATAATAATTGTCGTTAGTATAAGGAAGTATTGTTAATCGTTTTATTCTAGGTCAAGATAAGTCTTTAACACACACATAGACATGTAACAAGTCTTTTTTCACATGCGCCATTATTTTAAATGACAAATGAGATTTTCGTGATAGACAAGATAATCGCCTTCAAAACACTACTCCTTATTATGTCAGATATAAAGTACATACTGCCATAATTATTAAGAATTCGGGCCATTATTATATTATTAAAAATAGTCAGTAAAACAAGGACACAGAGTTGAAAATCATTTGAAATCATTACGTCGCCTTGACATGTAAATATATCTTTGGTACATTAAATACCACGGCAAATATTGTCACTTTGACAGGACCTTGAGAGTTTGACATAATGCGGTAAAATGGCGGCAATAAATTTGTCTTTTTAAGTTTTTGATTCATTTACCACTACCATAAAGTGTATTAGGTATGAGGGATTTTATCTATCTTTTTAATTACTATAATTATAGATAGGAAAGGTTGTATATCCTTGAGATTTTATTTCAAGTTGACAAACATGATAATTAAAGTAATAAGTCTATTAAAATTTATTTATTTACACATTAAATAACTAAAAAACTTGTAAACGTCATCAAAAAGTCAAATGATGCCTTTCTCCTTGGTATAAAATGGAATTAAAAAAGTAAACGTTTGTGTACGGAACCGAAAAACTTTACAAAAGGGATCTAAAGCCCTTAAAACAAACGTTTCATTGCGATGTTGCTATAAAGCTGGTCTATAAAAGTCTTGTAAACACATATTCCTTCCCATTCAAATAGTACACTCGACAACATAAAAAGTATTAGCCGAAACGAAATTTCACCCGGGACAGAACCGCGAGTAATTATTGTCTTAATTCGGCCCTGCGCTGACCGCTATTAGGGCGCTGTCACATATCATAAGAGGAAGCGATTTTATTAAACTGTTGGGTAGTTTAACAAAAAGAGTAATAATTAAAAGTGTTTTTATTGACATCCAATTTTAAAAAAGAAGAAATACACAACTGTTTATATTAATTTGTCAAAACTTTAAAAAACTAGTGTAGTTTTATTATGTATGTATTTTCTGCATTAGACAACTAAAAAAGTTATTTTATTTTTAAATAAGAAAATTAATTCTACTTTTTATGAAGGCTAATCTCTTGTAACTTGGACAGTGAGTAAGGGCTCTTCCTTGTGAAGGGTTAAAGGGCGGCCCTCGACAATTACCTACAATCATTACTATGGACAATTATGTTTTCGACCACCGACCGCCACGGCTACAGGTTTTTATTGAAGCCTGAACGTTTTTAGTTTAATTACAACCACTGGGTTCATCCCTATGGTGATTACAGATCCGACTTCTGGTAGATATTAAACATACACGTGGATTTAGGAGGAATATTGCAAGATAACGATGTCAATTCTGATCTTATATACATAAAAATGTCGTGTTAAGATGTATGATCGTGATAAACTCCGAAACTACTGAACCAATTCTTATCAAATTTTGTAAGCATCTTTAATTTGGGCCAATTTAAGAGATAGGGTAGTCTCAATTACTGTTTTTTTTTTAATTACGCGTGAACGGAGTCACAGGCTACAGCTAGTTAAAGTATAATTTATGCTTGAAATTATTATGAAGTATCTTATTATCTTGTCTTTTATTATATAAAATATGAGAAAAGTCAAACATAATTAATATTTTCTGCGCTATATCGTTGAATGCTCATCACATTAAGCTTTAGTCAACATTATAAAGTTGTAGAGTTGATTATATACAAGTTATTATATGATTTATGTTTATAATGATTGCCATTACAGTACGATATAGTTTTGCTATAACATCAGCGACAACTTCCGATGCGTATCTCTCTGAAGAATGGCCGAGGGAACTCATTCTTTCCGCACGAGGGCGCTGGAGGTCGCATGCAAATAGTTGAAGTGTCGCCGCTCGTAAATCCGCTGCTAATGTCTCCGGTCCTTTATCGCGGCTCTTCGATTCTACTGGTTGTTAGTTTTAAACGCAAGGGAATATGAAACACTCTGTAATTGTGCCTAGCCTGTCGTTTGATTGAGCTTTATGTCATTCGTTTTGTTTTACGTAATTTTCTATATGTTATGTAAAATTTTGAAGAGATAGTATTACTTATACTTAGGAGTTAAATAATTTTAAATTTAGAATTAAATTCAGTTATATTTATACACGTGTTATGTTTTGTACTTAGCTCACATAGCTCAAAAAGTACATGTTAACATCATAGGATGAACGGGAGAGAACGGAAGAAACAATATTAACAAAAGAAGCAAAGCAAAGAGAAACACGTCAATACCAATAGACCGAAATTCAAATCCAATTCCCTCCCTGACAATCCGTCGTCATAAATTTGTACAGGGCTCAATCACAAAAGAAGTGCTGAAAGACAAGAGGTCGAATAAAAAACGCATAATACGCCATTTTCCCGTCACAAAGTGGAATTCATGTCGGCGATCTGTCAAACTGGTCAAACATGAGCGAATTGGCGGGCTACCGTTATTAGCCGACGAAATTTAAATGCCCCCTCGCAAGCCCGCACGAGCACACAGGAGGCCGCTTCTAAATTTGAGAGCAGAGACCGCCGAGTACCAACTGTTAAAAACAAAAAGACGTTCGGATAGCTTCTACGGACTTCTTTTTCTTTTTTCAACGTCTATGGTCCTGTATAGTTTGACGATACGAGTTTTCATTTTGGTGAAAAAAATGACAAATGACGTGAATGATTGAGTGGACGGACTCGAGTTTCGAAAAGAGATTTCAGTTCGTTTTACATTTCATTCGGAATGTCCTTCGCTAACTGACAGCGCATCTATTGCAATTAAAACGTGAAAATTTATCGAGCATTTAACGAGTTGTCACGTGTCGGCCATTCATAAATATTCACCGCATTTGCGATGCTTTTACTGGTTATGAGATATGACGTCACAGGTCAGCGGCATCAATCAAACTTGCTTGATCGACACAACGATATAAAAGTTAACACCGCGCTTCGTTATTCCACAAATAGGAAAACAATGTGCAAATGACATTTAATTTGAAATGTCATCTGCACTTGACACCGGAGGATATGACATTTGAAGTTGACACTAGAATTGGCGGCAAATGTCTAGTCTAGATGTGTAAAAGATATAATATGATCAATTTAATTTGTTTAGTGTTTATCTGAAAACCAGTGCCACTTAAAAGACAAGAACTGTCTTTTTTTTTAAATTGATATCTTTCGTAAATGTAGTTTTTGTTTTGTATTTGACTACTAAACGGTATTATACCTTTTTCGTTATTTTTATTCTTATAATTTTCGAGCAATAGTGGCCAGGATTGAAACAGATACTTCGTTTTTTCTGGGACTGTCTTACGTTAACTAACTATTTTAAAACTTATTACATTTCATCATCATCAGCTCACTATAAGTCCCCTCTGAGGGGCTCGGTGCCTACCCTAAGTTAAGGGTGATTAGGCCATAGTCAACCACGCTGGAACAATGCGGATTGGTTGACTTCACACACATCTTTGAATTTCTTCTCAGATATGTGCATTGCATCACGATGTTTTCCTTCACCGTAACAACGTCGGATAAATGTACATATGCAAATCGGAAATCGAAAGACACATTGGTACATGGCGGGATTCGAACTCAGGACCTGCAGATTGCAAGTCAAGTGCTTAAGTCCTGAGCCACCGACGCTCTATTGCATTTACTTCATGTTAATCAAACAGATAATCACCATTAATATAGATTTAAAAAAAATACCAGTTACATTCGGCCAAGGTTCCAAAATTTTCAAGCTAAATAAAGGCTTAAATATTTTAGTGTTGTATTTCATGGGCCATACATCATGTGGTTTTCGCAAAGATATCTCGCGTTAGATAATTTTGAGTAACGACTGTGCTGTGAGGCTAAAAAAGTGCACTAGACTATAAAATATTGTTTTGTTGGAACAATTAAATGTGCACGTCGGTAGAGCGCTCGCGGCGAATTGGCTGGTGGCGAAGAAAAAATATAATTTATGGTCCACTTCCTTCTTGTCCCTATTATAAAATGGTTAGTATTTTATGGAGTAAATTTTAAAAAATATATATTTCACTTTATTATGTATCTACTAGCTGTAGCCCGCGACTCCGTCGGCGCGGAATAAAAAGACTTAATTAATAGCTTATATGTTCTACATGTATGTCAAACTTCAGCGAGATAAATGCTGTTCTGGAGAAACCTTCTAACAAATATTCATCTATCAAAACTTACGCATTTAAAATATTAGTATGATAAAGAGATTTTTTTTATATCATAAGGCGGCAAAGGTGCGAGCGGATACTTGATATCGTTGAAATAGCGAAGTGATCTTTGCCCATAGACATACGCAATTGCATATACATTGCCTACCTTTAATCGACGGAGGAGAGGATGCACAGAAAGAAGCTATGAATATAGAGAAAGATTATATTAACATTTGTATAACCAATAATATATATTCTAATAAAGTTTTTTTTAATGTTGAGAAACGTTCCGTTTTACACTTCAAAAATAATATAAATCAAATGTAAGATAGACAGTTAAATAACAAAACTGTGGGAATATTTATGATTCAACTGCAATACATGTATATAGAACTAAATGTGAATTACGTGAATTAATACAATTTGTTTCACAAAAGAATAAAATGGCTGACCAAATCGCAACGGCGCTCGTTGTTAAAGAATACTCGATGCCGCACTTTGACTATAAAGAGACTGGATCTGTGAAGCGGGCGCATTTTCCACCGCTAAATAAAAACAAATAACAAGTCCTAAACTTCCTAGGCCAGCGTGGTTGACTATGGCCTAATCACCGTTAACTTGGGGTAGGCTCCGAGCCCCTCAGTGGGGACGTATAGTGAGCTGATGATGATGAAACTTGCTTACTTGTGTGCTAGTTTTGTGTAAGTGCGTTCATAAGCACATTTCGTATGATTCCATATCGCCTTTAACTCCACCCCGCGAAATGTAGTGCAATAGTTGTTTGTCTAGTCCATTTCTTTATAGTCAAGGTTGCCGCCATTTTGGCCTCGCGTTCGGTCGAATGCAATCTTGATAATTATTTTAATTTAGTTTTGTGCTCGTATTTATCATTCCTTTACTATCGAAAATTTCTGGTTAATTTTAGATAAGAATGCCGAAAACCTCTGCAAGACAATTGTAATACGAGGTTGGTGAATAAATGCATAGGGATTTTACTTTTATAACAATCATTTCCATTTACATTACTACAGTGATAAAGTAAATCTTACTATCATCAGCTCACTATACGTCCCCACCGAGCGACTCGGAGCCTACCCTAAGTTAAGGGTGATTAGGCCATAGTCAACCACGCTGGCCAAGTGCGGGTTGGTTGACTTCACACATATCTTTGAATTTCTTCTCAGATATGTGCAGGTTGCATCACGATGTTTTCCTTCACCGTAAGAACGTCCGATAAATGTACATATGGAAATCGGAAATTGAAAAACACATTGGTACATGGCGAAAAACCGATTGCAAGTCAAGTGCTTGACCCCTGAGCCACCAACGCTCTCTTCTACTATTTGTTTAGATAATTTAGATCCAAGATTGTGCAATTAAATAATATTATTTTTCTTTTTTTTTGACGCGGACTCTTTTATACATATGTTAACTTTGTAAATGTATTTTGGAATAGTTTTCCAATATGACACTTATCCTGTTTCCTTAAAATATTCCAATTGTTGTGTATATTTATTAACTTTATAGTATAAAAGCGGAATTTCGTTATCGAGTTGATTTGCTTCCAGATGTTGAGAGGTACGTTCCGGAGATTGATGAAATAACAAGCATCTATCCCGAGGACAGCGGATGCTGCCCTACTCTTGAACGAGAGTCCCCATCGTATTAAGACAAGATTTAAATGAAACAATCATAAATCTTAAAGTAGAATACGCTGATTTGAAAATCCAGTCTATATGAATGATTTGATTGTTTTTTGTTTCTATGTTTATGGCAGAGACAATGATAAATTCTATTACCAATATAGGGTGTTTCTTTTTTTATTGTTTGTTGCATACAAAGCACTGAAACTACTGAACCGATTTAAAAAAATCTTTCAATGTTGGGACAGGCTGTATTTATTACTAATCTTTATATATATAATTCTTCTGTGTGTGTTTAAATTTTTTGTGTGTGTTCAAGGGGATCTGGGAATGGTTTAGATTCACAATTTTGTCCGCTAGACAATGTTTTTTTTTTAATTTGTTAGTAGTTGTTGATTTTGGAATGTCTTACATTGGATCCGACAGACGGCGCTACCATCGCAGTGTCAAATTTTAAATAATATTCAAATTAAAGACGTGTAGACAGGACAACGTCTGTTGGGTCCGCTAGCTTTCTTTTAAATCCACACGGACGTAGTGACTGGCAACTGCTATATAAACCCAAATGAATTGACTAACTTTTTAAATCAATAAAAAAGCTTTAAAATTTGTGGTTAAAAGTTATAAATGAGGTTTACAACATGCCAAAGATAAACTGGTATACGACTGAAATAGGTATCAATAGAGATTTAAGCAAAAAGAGACAAAATTCAATATTAACCATTAGCCGATGCGGAGTTTTCTAATTAGACTAAGCAAATAGACGAAATAAAGCATTAAGGAGTTGAGCAAATAAAGAGCAGGCAGGGGGACGGAACATAGATCTAGGCATCTACTAGAATTGACAATCAATATAATTTAATAAAAGTTAAACGTTTTTTGTTTATACAGTTTTGATAGTAAAAAAAATATTTACGTAAATAAGGTATTCTAAAATTTAATTTTATTATTATAATAAACTTTAATAACAACGTAACGTTAACATAAATGCTTGTTAAACATTGGACCAAAATTAAATAGTAATCAATTTATTCCATGTCACTTCTAGTTCTTATTACGTTTCACCCGTATGCAAGTTTAGTGAGCAAACAGTACAAGACATAGAGAATGGAAAACGACGGTACATTTACTGAATACCATAAAGTAATACTTAATTTTATACCCTAATCTATGACGATTGCTTAGCATTTTAATGAGGGATTTGAATTGTTTATTCAATAGTCAATTCTAATAGTTTATATAGGGATACTAGCCGTCGCCCGCGACTCCGTCCGCGCGGTATTAAAAATAGATGTTGGCCGATTCTCAGACCTAGTCAATATGCTCACAAAATTTCATGAGAATCGGTCAAGCCGTTTCGGAGGTGTATGGGAACGAAAATTGTGACACGAGAATTTTATATATAAGACTAGCTGTTGCCCGCGCCTCCGTCCGCGCGGGATTAAAAATAGATGTTGGCCGATTCTCAGACCTAGTCAATATGCTCACAAAATTTCATGAGAATCGGTCAAACAGTTTCGGAGGAGTATGGGAACGAAAATTGTGACACGAGAATTTTATATATAAGACTAGCTGTTGCCGGCGACTCCGTCCGCGCGGGATTAAAAATAGATGTTGGCCGATTCTCAGACCTACTCAATATGCTCACAAAATTTTATGAGAATCGGTCAAGTGTGATACGAGAATTTTATATATAAGATGTGTGTTTAACGTTGTTTCCTTAGACTACAATTTCTGTATAAAATATATCCTCATCTCTGTCACTCATCTTTGACAAAAAAGAGATAACAATATATTTGAGCTACATTTGACAAAGAATCATCTCACATCTTACGTCTTAGTAATATCATAAATACGAAAGTTTAGATGGATGGATATTTGTTAGAAGATATCTTGTGAACTTTGATAGACATAGAACATTATCTGGAAGAACACATACTAAGTTTATTAATACCATGCGGACGGAGTCATGGGCAAAAGCTAGTTTAAATATATATGCATACAAGATGTCCGTGTAAATCGACAGTTAGTATGCAATTAGTGAATCATTACTGGTGACGATAATTGACTCAGTTTACTCGTCTATGTGAATACAATGGGACAGGGGGGGAGTAGAGGGTTAGGGAGGTAACTAGGATGTCTTTGTAGGTTAGAATCGTTTGACGTACATGAATATATCTTTATATTGCAGTTGAGATGTTCTTATGTTAATTTTAATTTAAAATTCTATTTGTGTTATAAAATATTAGCTGTCAACTGCGACGCCGTACTCATGGAATTAAAAAAAAAAATTGTCTATGTGTACTTCCAGACTATGTTCTACATCTATGCCTAATTTCAACGAGATCCGTCGAGTCATTCTGAAGATCCATCCAAATATTCGCAATTTATAATATTAGTAACATGTGCTTTTTTATATTAGGTAATAAGATATTTGTTTATAAGTTTAATAGAAAGATTTTTGTTTAGTGAAAATTTAGATAATAGAGGAAATCTACAAAAAAGTATAGAGTTTGAAAGTTTTTAAAGACCTTAGTCTTAAATAGTTGACTATTTTTTATCTACATAAAGGTGTCATCTTTCGTACTAATAAGATAGAAGATGGTTTGTTTTATATTTCAAGTTGAAGATCTTCCAAACCGGAAAGTAGTCACTCTAAATGGTCAGCCTGGTCTTCGTAAAAAACTTTAAAATTGTTATGAGTCTGCAACATCGAAGTATAGAACAAAATTACGGCACGAGCCAATTTTTTACCCTTAATAATGACTCGTTAGCGCACGGACATAGAGTAATGTGAGGGCAGTATACTAGAAACGTCATTCCAGACGTATAAATATTTTAAGATGTCGACATATTTGTTGCTACAGAAGCGCATATGAATTTTTTTCCATCATACAAATTCCCTCTCTCGGTCGGCGCGTAATTATAAATAAAATTGACATTAATTACCGCACTCCGACTCTTCAAAGTGGGTTAGCGATTTCTAGAAATAATTCCATTTAATGCGAACCCAGCGTAATGTTGACGATTATCATAATTCAAGATGTAGATTGTAGCTATCGCCCTCTGTCGGATGATCGCTGGTTTGCAAAAAAAACTTGTCCACTCCTTGACATTTATGGCAGTGGCGAATAAATGATTTAACTGATAAAATGATTACTGTTACGAACAAACAAACATAACATTCAAAACAAGTATAGCAGTTGGTAAGAGTTTTATCCCTTCCATGTCTATATTAATCTGGTTGTTGCAAAGGAGCCAACTGAAAACAAGCGCAGGGATTGTTAAGGCTATCTCTACATACTTAACAGTGGTAGAGCCCGCTTTAACATCTTCGCACGAATTTGCCCGGCTCGCCCGGTGAAATACCACGACCACACAGAAGACAGGCGTCAAGTGAAAGCAATTCCGCGTTTCGTCTGATGAGTGTGCATCCCGGAGGCCTAATTTAGTCCTCTTTCCCTTGCCCTCCTTATCCTTATAAGGAAAGGATGGGAAGTGGAAGTGGACTTTCCGGATGAGAGGATGCATGGGAAGGGAAAATATTTTCTTTCTGTGCATCCTCTCCACCGTCGAGTAAAGGTAGGCAACGCATATGCAATTGCGTATGTCTATGGGCAACGGTCACTTCGCTATTTCAGCGATTTCAGGTGGCCGCTTGGTCGTTTGCCACCTTATGATATAAAAAAAATACGCTGACTTGTCTCCATTTGCTATATTTTTTTCTCTTGTATCTATGTGGTACTAAATGTGATACTAACTCACGACTCCTTCCGCGTTGAGTTAAAAAAATACTTAGTCTATGTGTTCTTCCAGATTATGTTCTACATCTATGTCAAATTTCAGCTTGATCCATGCAGCTGTTCTGAAGGTACCTTCTAACAAACATTGATCCATACATCTAAATATTTGCATTTTAAATATAATATGCTAGATTTTAATTTTGTTTTAAATGCCAAAAGAAGTTTAGGAAATGTATTTTTTCGTCCTTCACCACACGTAATACAAAAATTATATCTCTTCTACTTCTTGTTTTATTTTGGAAGCTATCCGTCTTCTATTTACCAGCTTTATTTACTAATTATTTTTGTTATATAATTCTTTTATTTCTGTATAATATAACATATCTCCTTAACATCCTTCTTGATCAAAGATTCAGTTTCATCGTATTCAATGTTGATGTAAATCATGTCGCAATCTGAGTAATCTTCTCCAGTATCTTTTATCAAAAGCCTTGTCCTTTCCGATGCTATTTATGTCTCAGATTTCTTATCTCTCCCCCCGACTCTGTATTTAAACATGTATCGTTGTCATCAACAAAACTAATTATACTTATAACGATGACTAACACTGGCACAAAATAAAAAATAAAAAATTCTCAATATAAAACTTTTTGGTCCTCTTCGGATATTAATTTTAAGTTTCATACAATATCTGAGATGTACATTAAAAAAATCAATATTAACAGAGCACTCTACAATTAAGAAACATCCCTCAAATGTCACTGAAACTAAACGAATAACCCGTTAGTTAGACCTTATTACAATGGTTTAAGGGGGAAAATTCAATGACAATTAGTGATTTGAGAGCATAAATCGTAATGAGTCGCGTATAAGACATGTGTGTAAACAATAAAAGTACTTTATTATTTAAGGCAGAGAATACAAAATCGAATGTCCGATGACGCGATGGTAAATCGTATAAAGAAGCTGCCAGCAAAAATGTTCGCCCTCGCTGGGGAAGCGCGGGCAATTTGGGCAATATGCAAAAGTTAGGGTGGCGGAGTGACGTAGGGGGGTAAGGGGTGTCGTGATTAGGCCGTGTGTGACGATGCGCGTCTTACGCCCGCATTACCCTTTCGTTTTCCTTCCGATAGCCGCCTTTGTGGGGACCCTTTACTTATCTGTATAAAAAGTAGATCATACGATACCAATTTTCTTCCAGCTTTTTCCTCCGAAGCTTCTCTTGTGCATCGACTTTGTATACTCGACTGACTTCGCTGTTTGAGGCGATGCTTTTTCTGTTGTTTTTCCATTAGCCGGTAATACAAGAACCTACCGCCTTACCAATATCTCCATTCGTATGTTTATATTTTCATTTTTCATCAAAGGTTAGGGTAATTTCAGTTATTCGTTTTGTGTAGTTATTTTAGATTAGAAGTCTTGTATCCTAAATTCAACAGGTTAAATCTATATTCATGATTAACTTTGTTTAAAGGCGATCTTTTTCTTGGAAGTCATCAGTAGAGTTGGATTTATGTAATCCCCATTAGCAAAACAAACTATACATCAATCTGGGGCACTCGTTAACACACTTTCCGAGTTCCCCGTCGAAACTACCCCGCTTAGACTACCAAATACGTACCCGATTCGTGGAGGACAAACTAATAAACGTGAATGTTTAATATTCCACCAAATCTTCGACGCCTCCACCCGTTCCCTAGAAATTTCAATACGAGCTTAAGTAATATCAAATTCGGCAGACGTCTTCGATAGTAAAACGTCGTAAAAGATGAGCACAACGTACATCGGTCCGTCTGTTCGGAGATGAGAGCCCGCACTTCTTGTTACAGACGTTATGGACGTTTCGCAGAGTGATTTCCCTTGAAACCAATGTACCGTATAAATACCATTATTCTGAAACAATACACATTTTCGCCCCCGTCGTGTTGTTTTGAAGAAACTTCGTGTCTTACGAATATCCGAACGGAATTATTGATTTGGTTTATGTTCTTCATAATTCGGAAATACGTTTATCTATTTTAAAAGGGGTGGCTGTTGGAAATATTAGGACAAAGACTTTAATATTTAGATGTATAAGCTTGTTTTGAGTTTTAAGATTAATAATTAAAGAAGTACAAACAAAAATCGTTCATTCATGTATTCATAAAATAACCTGTTGATTATAATGATATGACCCAAATAAAGTTTTGCTAAAAAGATTATGTACTGTCTTTTATCATAGTTAAAATATGTCGAACAAAATTTAATAAAAATACATAATATAATAAAGAAGCAAGCTTTACTATTAATTCTTATTCATATTAATTACTCAATGTTCGTATTCTTAACGCTTCACAAACAGTTTTTCTTGCCGACTGAATGCGGGGTGGTAACGACATTTCTCAATACGTGTTTACCCCCCCTGCGCACAAGCCCCCCACACAGCCACCTAATGAAATCAGACATCCCGACGCAATTGTAGATTCAATTAGTACACAGCAGTTGCCATTCTTATCGGCGGAGACGATTTTACGAACGAATTAATCCGAAAACATACGATTCCTATCTACCCCAACCTCCCCCTGCTCTAAGAAGTGCTATAGGCATCAATGTCTCACTTCTATTGTATTCGACGATTGTAATTAAGTACGTATGGATTGGGAGTAACGCGAGACAAGTAATGGAGTTTAAAATCTTACAAGATTTTGAAAATAATCTTCAATATTCCGACTTTACAATTAAAGAAAATTAATTAATCTTACTTCTTTTTATCTTACTAATATTATAAATGCGAATGTTTAGATGGAGGGATGGGTGTTTGAAGGTATCTCCAGAAAAGCTGAACAGATCTCGATGAAATTTGGCATACAAAAAGCATAGTCTGGAAGAACACATAGGCTTCTAAATATGTTTTTTTTTATGGAATCGCAGGCAACAGCAAATTTTAATAAAAACACGATTAAGAGTTTAAAAAAAAATAAAGAATTAAAAAGTAGTAAATTCATATAAAATTAATCACAAATTAAACAACGAAAAACTGTACCCATTATGCTGAAGTTAGTGTGAAAAAAATGTTTTTAAAACAACCACAAAACACTCTAAAGTAGTTATAAATCTGAACCGTATCAAATTAAATTACATAGTGAGTTGAATAGACGAATCAATATCAATAAATCACGGACCCAATCAAAACATTGAACCGTAACCGATCGCTAATCATCGATTATATTGAAGGGGGAGAAAAAAAGGGCATTTAACAAATCTATTGATTCACGCCTCTACTTTGTGGATTATTGATAAATACGACACTAACTGTGGGGTGGCGGTTTTTTTTATATATTTTTTTCAATATGCTGACGGTACCACAATTGAATGTTCTTCGCACAATTGTATTGTGACGTTTCGTTTTGGGTTATTGGTATTTTTTGATTCGTATTTAAATTGTTTATTGAATAATTAAGATTAGGGTGAGGTTATGTTGTTTACATTGAATTTAGTTAATTTCATATAACTAATAGATATTAAATTGTACTAATTATTAGCCTATTTGTTCTTCCAGACTATGTTCTACATGTATGCCAAATTTCAGCGACATCCATGCTGTTTACCTTCTAACAAACATTCATCCAAACATTCGCATTTATAATATTACTAAGATAGGGATTAAAAAAATGATTTTTTTAATTAAATTGTTAATATTATAAATGTACAAATACATTTATATATTACACGATAAAGTTTAATAAGCACTAGCAGATGCTTTGTGTGCCGTCGAGAACTGATTTCACATTCGCGTTTTCATTTCAATATGGGAATTGACACCACAATATTCCAAATAGAAATAAGATTGCTCTCCCCCACCCTTTACCCCCAAGCGATGGGGGTATGGGGGCACTTTATTATATCCCGAACGTCTTCACGATTGAAACCAATTGTTAATTGAGCCATATCTATGAAAATTGCGTCGGTGGGAGTCGATTCTTATCGGTATTCGTCGTTAAATTTATTGTTCGCCAGCTTGCGGACTTATGTGAAACGGAACGGTTCTGCGGAGCGTATTACCGTGCTTTCAAATTCGAAGCATAAAATTATTTTCATAATTAAACAAGCGATATGCCTCGACTTTACCCGTGTAAAGCTTGATAAACGTAGGTACGTACTATTAGGAAGAAAATTCGAAAATGTGCCAGTGTATTGACCCAACACTCTAGCCTTACTAAAATGTCGACGTTTGTGTCCCTTCACAAATCATTCTGACACTGGACTTTGTAACGAAAGCACGTCATTCGCGCTTAAATAATTCTAACTAATACCGTCGGAAAGTACATTTTATTTTAAATCATCACTGATCGCCAAACTTCGTTAGTGGTAGAGGCATCGCAAGAAGAAAATGTTACCTGGGGAGTGTAGCTTACCAACAGTGAAAGAATATTACAAATTGGTTCAGTAGTTTCGAAGCAATGCAACAAAAAATCAAATCTTACCTCTTTATAATATTATATATTACTGTAACTTAATTACTTATAATAAACATATCTTAAATTAAAATCCAATTAACAGTAGTAAGAAATTTTTCACGCATTAATATTATGAAGCATTTTATCATGTTTTAATGTACAATATTGCTACGTAAATTGCGAAACTCATAGGAGCTTAAAACAAAATTGTATTCATATTTATAAAGGAGACCGAAATAGCACAGCGCCCGACAATAGTTAGACAAATGAATAAATCCGAATGGAAATTTCCTATTCGCAACAATAGTTAGATTTTAGAAGCTTGTATCTCATAGAGGCAGATTGATTGGGCTCTTTGCCTCCCGAGCTGTTCACTGTGGATAAGACTCTACACTTAATACAAAATTGAATACACAATATTTTATGTTAAAAAATAATAAATAAAAATTCCAGTTTGATAACTTCACGCGTTTTTGAGAATAAGGGTCTTGATAGACGGACAACAAACTGATATAAGGGTTCCGTTGTTTAATCCTATGAGGTAGAACTCTAAAAACGCGTACAAATATGTGGAAAAACTTTCTTTCCTTACTTGACATTGTCTTGAAAATATCTGAGCGTAAATGATTCGAAAAAGGAACACATAGCGCTGTTAAATACTCTTTAAAGTTGATTTAGTTAGAGCAATTTACACTTAGGATTTACCTTAGTAAGCAATTAGTCTACGTGGTGGAAAATATTTTCCGTACATTCAAATCTCGAGTTGCATGAAAAGCATCAATTTTCATATAAATATCGATTCTATCTCCATGTTTTGTTACCTGGCACGTTTGTTACGATTTTATTATGAAAATGAATGTCGGGCGAGCGAGGGGGATGAGCGGGTGCGGTGAGGGGGGGGGGGGGGCACGATCAAAAGGGTTCCTAATTCGTACATTGAGCGCTGCACTAAAGCAACTAGAGAATTTTATGGACGGCCATCTTTTATAGGATAATCAAATTTTGTATTATTAATGCGTTCAGTTCTAGTCTACGGATTGATTGTGAATTTTCATTTATAAGTTTGTTGAATTATTTGATTTGGTTATTAGTTTTGTAGTTACTTTTTTTTTTAAGATGAAGACTTGTAAGATTTTATGCGATATTTCGTTTGTTAATTTACCTAATTTTGTTTTTTTTTAATGATAAAAGTACGATTGTTAATTCTGCCAATGAAACAAAATAATTTTGCTACATTGTTGATTAATTAAAATATTTGTATAATAGCAAAATACTAAATATAAATGTATTGAGTTTCGTATTGGGGTTTTTGTCGTTCGCTTTATTTTCGAGTTCCTAATTTGAATATGCGGTTAAATAATATGAGCGTATATACATTGCTATGTCGACTCTGAATTGTACTCATTATATTTAGTTCGTCATTTCGAGGGAATTAATTGGAATTTTCATTGTTAAAAGCACACGTGTAATTAGAAAACATTGAATGTGGAAGAAAATTATTCTCTTGCCTGTCGGCGCGCGAATTGTAATTAAAAATTTTCGACTTTTGTTTATGGTGGTACTGTGAGCGATGTTCAAAGGGTTGCCAGTACGCCATCTTGAGGATCAAACAAAAAATACATTAACATTGGTATCGGCTTCGATGTTTTTAGTTGACATTTGGCATAAGATTGATGTTTAATGATTTCACGCAATTTATTACATGAATGGATGGTTATTATTTTTTATAGTTCGCTTCTTAAGTCTTAAGTTTAAAATTTTGGAATGGAAGTTTGTCTATATATGTCAAAAACGGCTGAACAGATCTTGATGAAATTTGACACAGATATAGAACATAGTCTGGAAGATTATATAGGCTATTTACTAATATTTTATTTAATCCGCACAAACGAAGTCGCGTGCAAAAGCAAATGTATAAATCATTGTGTTACTTATTCTAGTTTAACACATTCAATGCTGATACGATTTTCACGTGTTAATTTGAACTCACAGAACATGTTAGTGAACACATGTTTTACTAAGACTTTTATAATTAATCGATGTGGTTTTTAGTTACTAATAATTTACACCAAGCTATGTAAAGGTAATCAGGTAGTCGTAGCATCAGTGAAAGTTAAATATAATCATGGAATCCTGTGAATATATGTAAATTGATCCTTGGAGATGTCGGACCGACGCACTGAGTGAAATTTGAATATAAACTTTCCGGCAGCGACGTATAAGCGCCATTTATTTTGGCCGTCCATAAAATATAATGATTTTTGCCAACGCTCTCGGCTATATTAATTTTGCGGCTGCCGAATTATAAGGGGTGAGGTATATCGAAATACTTGTGTATATGTCATTGTACTTTTGAAGGATATGTTAGTAATATTATAAGTGCGAATGTTTAGATGGATGTTTGTTTAAAGGTATCTCCAAAACGTCTGAACAGATCTCTATGAAATTTGGTATACATATAGTACATAGTCTGGAAGAACACATAGGCTACTAATTATGTTTTTTTTTAATTCTGCGCGAAAGAAATCGCGGTCGACCGCTAGTTATGAATAAGAATGTTTAAATGGATGTTTGTTAGAAGGTATCTCCATAGCTGTATGGATCTCGCTTAAATTTGGCATAAATGTAAAACATAGTCTGGACTGAGGCCACTTTTTAAACGCGCGGATGGAGTCGCGGGCTACAGCTAGTAATAATATAAATTATTGTATATTCATGTAAGTCGTGTCTCTAAAGGATCGTCATGAAATATTAGTAAGATGTTCTCAGAATGTTTTTTAATACTTCACTATGTTTTAAAATAAAAAAAAACCTTTGTATTATCAGTTGGTATCAATTTCGACTAAATCCAAAACACGTCCGATAATAAATAGGAAAAAGGAGAGACCGCAAAACGTTGGGATCCCGTCGCATGCAAGAGATCACTTCTGTATTTACATAAAAAACAAATACAGAAGGAGACGGGATGCGCGCATAAAATTAAAATCGATGAGAAAATCTACCCTTCGAATTAAATATCATTGCCCCAACGCACACAGAGACAGCGGCACACATTTAAGATATAGATTAATGTTAAGGGGTCCACGAGAAACGGACATGTCCAAAGTTCATCGGGAAATATAACAAAGTGACAGCCCTATACAGGATATATCAAAAAAAACTATACTACAATTTTATGAAGTTAGAAATTATTGATTACTTTTATGAATAATCGATTCGAAATCGTATCGAATTAAAATGTGTATAAAATTTATTATCTGTATTAGTTTAATGCATATCTGGCTGGTGATAATTATGATCGTTATTAAAAAGTAAGTATTGAAATTTTAAAAATCGAATACAAAACAAGCTTCTTCCAAGCCATAAAGGATAGATAAAAAAATATATCCCAATGGGGTGTGCTTAAAATATCGGTACCGGCTTATTTGCATACTAACTAAAATAATTTATTATTTTTTTCACGGAGGGGCGCTTGTGTGGGGTGAGATCAAATACAATGGGAATAACTACAAACTGAGTGTTATTGGACCGATCGCGACGTTACATTTTTGTATTATGAGTAATATTAAACGGTGCCATTTTTTAAAAATTATTTTCTACGCGAAAAAAAGATTTTTAATAATGCTGTGCTTCGATGTGAGAACATTCGCGATAAGTCAATATGACCTAGTTCATATTCGAAATCCGCAGTCGAGTTTTTTTAATAATTAACGTAGAATTAGAGATATAGCAGTAATATATCTGGGCTAAGCTTTAAGTAGATTTTTTCAAATATAACTGCTTACAATTTTAAACCTGTAAAAGACCCTTAGAAGTACGTTAATTATTTATGTTGTCTAATTTACAGTAATAACTAACCTTCGTGGTTTTAATAAACGATTTATTCCTTTATAAAATATGAATGATAGACGTATCTCTAAACTAATTATAAACGCAAACGAAATATGTTCCCGATTCATATACAGCTAGACATTAGTTCGCAACTAAACTAATATAAAATACACGGAAATGCTATATTGAACGTCAAAATACACGCTTAAAAGTTGGAATCAAAGCGGTTGTGAGGCGGAGAGATCGCGGTACGGTCGGCAGAACAGTGCATCCTTACAAAACACTGATTGCGACGAACAAAGCCGACGCTAACTTTCCAACGGTACTACAGAACGGAAAAAGTTTGCCGACAGCCGAGTGTTGTCATGTGTCCCTCTGTGCTTTTGAATATCGAACTTTTTTTGACATTTAGCTTTCTTTTCATTTAAGAAAAAAACAAAAGTAATAAAACGTGCCAGTATTTTTTTTAATATTACGTTTCGCACATCACAATATAATCTCTAACCTTCTTTTGACAGTTATTAGTGAAACAAATCACAAATTAATTATCTACAATTGTTCGTTGTTTATTAAATCACTAGCTGTACCCCGCGACTCCGTCCGGTAGTAGGCCAGCTCTTTTAGACTATCGACATCTATGCCAAATTTCATTGAGATCTATGCAGCCGTTCCGGAGATATCTTCTAACAAACATCCATCCATCCAAACATTCGCATTTATAATGTTAGTAAGATTAATTTGCTAAAGTGGGTCATTTACTAGTTAAAAAAAACCTACATAAACCCTTCTTACATTGTTACCTAGCCTTAATAAATACTACTAAAAACCCATTAGCGTAATAATTGACGCAAGTTTTTGTTGACCATGCAAACTGGTCGTTGGATTGCAAACAAAATTATCATTCCTATCAAAGGGAATATTTTAAATGTCTATACATAAACATGGCTCCGAGTTAGGTCCAGACTAACGCACACAGGCGCAACGAAGATTTACAGAACCGTTCCGTTTCACGTACGACCACGATACCGTATTAAACGTTTCGTTATACGAAATATTATATATTTTTTATCGTCTGGCCTTTTGTTTTGCCAAATTTGCTGAATTGGTGATACTGTAGATTTTAATTACAAGTTCTGTATCGATGCTGGGAATTAATATTATTATAAAGATTGTAGCTTAATCATTCCTGTATTCCATTAGGTATCAAGCAGTTTATAATATCGCTAGTTAGATTATAAACTTTTAATGTCTTGATAATCTTTAGCAATATGATACTTAATTTAATTATACTTAAGTAACCTTAAACTTCACTCAATTGTAAACTTATTTATCATTTCTAGTAACCCCATAAGAATAAAAGGGTTATGTGAGATTTAACTACAAAGTTACTACCATGGAGTTTTTATTTCAAATAATAAAGAGGCCATAGAAATAGTTCTCTATGATTATTGATGAATAGAGTACGTTCGAAGATTGCCGGGTTAAAACTTTTGTGTTGGATTGCGATTTGCATTTGAAAGGATTCATGTCGTTTGAGAAACTATTAGCTGAGAAATAGGTTTAAAAACATCACGCTTTGTTTTGTCACAAACACGTTCCTAGTTATGCAGTTTCGATTACTACTAACTTATAAAAATAAAATTAAGTTTTAATTTGATAAATTAGGCGCTTAAAATAATTTTCGATTTTTTTTAGTAAATTTATAGTTAATCTGTTTTTAACTTCTCTTAAATAACTCAGGTAATAAAATAATATTAGGTTTAAGTTTTTAAAACATATAGGTATCCTTGTATTAAAAAAAAACACTGATAGTATTTAAGCTCTAAAGTGTCGTCGTTGTTAATTATTTTGTCAACTTAAAAGGCTTTTACAAGTTAATGTCGTAATTATGTACCGTGAAGTTTAGTTTAAACCTAGGTATTAGTGTTTTACAAAACTAGCTCTAGCCTTATTAGGGCTTACAAATGAGTGCAGGTTTTTAATTTAATGACCTGGATTCTTAAACATTAATTTACTTAAGTTTATATCAAGTTTTTAACATTTTATTACTTAAATAATGTTATTTACACATATATAATAATAGTACTTATAAGAAGCCCCAATAGCCTAATAGTTAAGGGTACAGTAGCCGATCACAGGTTCGAATGCATTTGACTATTGTGAACCATTTTCTATAGATTATTTTAAATAATTTAAATCTTACTTATATTATAAATGTGAAAATTTAGATGAATATTTGTTTGAAGGTATCTTCAGAACACCTCAACAGATGTTGATGAAATTTGGGACAGTTGTAGAACATAATCTAGAAGAACATATAGGCTACTTATTAAGTTTTTTTTAATTCAGCTCAGCCAGAGTCGCCGGCGATTGCTAGTTACAAATTATTTGCTAATATTTAATATGAAGAATCTTTATATTAGTGAATGAAATATGAATATGCAAAAAACTAACGTAAAATTCGATACATCACAGTTATATATCGTAGCGTTACGAAACAAAACGCAAAGGGGAGACGCGGACGAAGATATCGGACGGGAAAGGGGTTGATTTTGATTGAATATCTGTTATTAAGACCCACCCCCTCCCCCTGGCCGCACACACAGACAAATATTAAATAATATACACATTTAGTTTATAAATATGCATGAGTTTCGTTAAAATTTGTGTGCACCTCCAGTAGAGCTTCTGTGCTACAGGGTGTGTTTCTTACATTATACAGGATGTTGATTAATTCTTTGAATAAATAAATTTTATTTTTAATAACACTTTTAATAACTTTAATTTTTTTTATGACACAATGACACTAAGTAATACATTATAGAAATATCTTTATCTTAAGACTTTGATTTGGATTTTTTGGTGTTCAATATTTTTTTTGTTTTAAAGAAATTCGTAGTTAAAATATAGATAATTCGCATTATATAAGCAATGGTTGATATAATTAATGGCGTTATTCAGTGTGGATGTGAGGTTTCCTTTCATAAAACTCGCGTCTTATTGTTTTGAGCGATCCGTTTGTTTTTTGTTCATCCGAGTGCCGAATTAATTTGCCTGCCGGTCGGCTATCACACGCAGGACGTCTTTGCAGCTTCACGACTTCCAATTATTTCGATTTTACCATAATTATGTTTTTTGTTTGTGGTTATTTAAATTGAAAAATGGCGGTATTGTCTTTGAATTCAGATTTTCACATCGAATGAAGAAATATGTCTTTTAAGTAAATGTTATTTTGGTAAATTGAATAATATTGTACAGGTATTAAATAATCTTCACGAAATATGTACGACTAGCTGTCGCCCGCGACCCTGCACGTTCTGAGTACAACTTAAGTATGTGTTCTTCTAGACAGTGTACCGTTGAGCCGTTCAGGACATACCTTCTATCCATCCATCCATCTAAACTATCGCATTTATAATATTAGTAAGCTATAAGTAAACATTTTCATTTGATTGACATTTCTTAAAATTGAATTGGCAAGGTATTGCGTCGCTGTCACTAGATGTCAGCCATCACTAACTGATTGTCAAAGTCAAATGTCTAGCTGTCATTTTGAGTTGCCATTTGTTATAAAGGATGTTAGTTTCTTGAATTAAATAAACATTATATTACTATGAGTCTTATTTATCTAAAAGTGGATCAAACAGATATACAATTTTTTTAAAGAAGGCATTTTGACATCTTGATATTACGAAATGTTTTTTTTTATTTGACGTCTTTTTGTACGAAGGGGACAAAGAAATTTTCTAAAAGCACTAAATAAAATTCAATAATAGTTCATCAATTTAATTAATTAAAAAAGTTATTATTAAGCTTGGTAATTTTCTTTTTTAACGTACAATGAGAAACATTTTGATATATAGCAAATTTTAATTAAAATATCACTCGCGTAGTACTAATTAAAGTTTTTCTACATTTTTTTTGGACTCCATCCAGATTTTTAAACGATTCTTTTACGTGCAAAAAATATTGCGATATGAATATTCGAATCCACGCGTCGTGTCGCCCCGCGGATAACGCGGTATACCCATTTCATAAGCGGAAGCGATTTTTAAGTCATTTGAAAAAAAAAAATCATTTCTGCAACTACTTATATTTAATTTTACATTGAATTGACTAAATAAATGCTTATACATTTTCCCTATTACATACTTAAGTTTTATAACATTTTTTTTTATTTTATTAAAATTATTAATGACTTATAGAAATAAAAGAAAAAAAAATTTTAATACGAAAAATTATCGTAGAACTTTATTTTATCTATATAAAAATTGATATTCATTATTTAACATTTTTAAATTGTGTTCAAAAATGATAACACAAAATCGCTTTAATCTTCTTACTTAAAACACGTCGCAAGGAGGGCCCTTTTTAACAGGGTTGTTCACCTTGCTATTCCGAAAGGGTTAATTCTATAGGAAAGGGTTATTACTGAGACCGGCATGATTATAACTGTGTATATATTCGATTCGTTTGAGGTATTGCGTGCCTGAAATGCTTTTGTTTTTTTTTAAGGCTATAGAGGGATGCTTGCGTTGTCTATGGATCGCTTTGTGGGTGATCGTTGTGCTGTCTCCGTTTGTCGGCACATTGTTGTGACGGAACGTTATTTTGAGAAACTGTGAACTACGAATTCAAAAGATATTAGCTATTTTAGGTAACTGCTTTTGATTTATATTTTATATTTAAAATTATGTATTGTATAGAATTTTAAAACCAATTATACGTTTTTTTACAGATTAAATGAACGTTGGGTAAGTGGATTAATTTAGTATTTAAAATATTAACTTACCGTGGGTTTCTGATATCAAAATCCTCCTTTAAAAATATTGTTATCACTATTTTGTCAAAGATAAAGATAAGGTTGACGATATGTTTTATATATCGATTTAGAGCTTAGAAACCCACGGTTACTCGTATGTTTTTTTTCTGAAATGGTTAAGGTGATTTATAATATAAATAAATCGGTTATTTCGACATATTTTTATAGAGCTAATTGAATAAAATAAGAAAAATAGTCAGACTATTTTCAGTCAGTTAATTTTTAAAACATTTTTAAAAGCGAATCGTTAGTAAGACCGAGTGGTTTGTTTACTGGGGGGTGTAATTTTGACTTTATATATTATTTAACTAACAATGTATCTTGCTTGTAAGGGTTTAAACTCTGGGGACTAAAATTTCGAGATGAGGGCGTTCAAAAATCAGCCTCGATTGAACCCTATCGAAAGTGTTTGTGTGTGTGTGTGTGTTCACGAGGGGGTCAACTTTTGAGACATATAAGTGTCGTAATCTATTGATTTCGATTGGCTAGGCAGATGTTTAATCTAATTTTAGACTTCAAAAAGAAGGAGGTTATTACATCGTGACAATATTTTTTAGTAACTATGAAACATAGAAGAAACTCTCTTTATATTTTTACTAAATTCGAGGTTAATTTAAAATTCATAAATACGTTTTACAACACACTTCGATATGAATAAAAAAGAAAGTAAAAAAAGGTTTTATTCAGTGGGCTTTCAAGGCACAAATTTTGAGTTACATATTACGTACATATATTAGAGGTACGATAAACGTGGCATGCAAGACAATTTTTTTTAATCCTAAACTAGACGTAAGCTAGCCGTTAAGTATTCACTGCACTATTAAACGAGAAAAGAACAAAAAAAGTTTGGCTTTTCTATGTTTTTATGGCATATAATATTTACAATTGACATTTTATTTACAAGGACATGTAAGTAGGGTGTGTAAAATAACATTTTGTTATACATAAAGCGAATCAGTAAATAATAGGGGTGGACATCGATTGATCTCGCTGCGGCCAGGGGTGACAGAAAGGGGTTGATTTTAAAATATTGCAAGAAGGGCACGATTATATCTGATGCCATCGCGATGCTTGTTGGTTCATTGTGAGACATGTTGAATTTTCTAAGTATGCGTATCACTCCGGTATTTGGCACGTGTGCAATAAGAGGAATCTACTGCCAGATGTGCCAACTCATTCGCTGAGTACTTAATGATAACAGTAACTCAAATGAAAGTAAATGAATTATTTTCCCCATTGTCTTGTTTTTGGTTCTGTTTGATTTTAGAATATGTTCTAATACTAAAATACTTAATTTTCAATCTTATTAATATTTTAAATTCGAATGTTTGTGAGAAGGTATCTGCGGAACGCCTGCATGGATCTTGATGAAATTTGGCATAGACGTAGAACATAGTCTGGAAGAACATATACTTTCTACTATAATTTACTTTTTTACTATAATCCGCGCGCACGGAGTCGCGGGCGACAGCTTGTAATATATAAAAGTATTGACGTCATTATTACGTACACTACATCATGCAAATAACCAAAAGAGCGTCAGCAAACAAAAGTAATTGCCAACAAGGCAAAGACGAAAACTTTGCTTTATTAGCAAGAGACATGCGATACTAGCGCCCCCCAACACTGACTGCTAATTTAAAAAGTGCAGATTTAAATTATACGGTAAAAAAAAATCACAATTTTTAATTAAAATACAAGTAATCTACAACGACGACGAAACTCGTGGATATGAAATGACATCTCAGTTGACCAGTTAAGTCGTTTAGGCCAGTCATAATGGAACCTATACACCTTATTATCTTACTAATATTATAAATGCGAATGTTTGGATGGATGGATGGATGGATATTTGTTTGAAGGTATCTCCAGAATGGCTTGACGGATTGTGGTGATATTTGGCATACATAGATAGTCTGGTAGAACACATAGGTAATTTTGTTTTTTTTTTTATTTCCCTGCGCACAGAGTCGCGGGCGACAGCTAATACATACATGATATACTTAAAACAATTGGTACAATAGTTTTCAGATATCTTAACGGCTCTAAAGTTCGTGGAGAACACAATTTTAATGTGCCTTGAGCATCCAAGATATTTGAAAAGAACTATAATAAAATGGAGTATATTATTTCTTTATTGATTAATAATATTTATTAATACTTTTGTTTTACTGCTTTTAACTTAAAAAGTAAACTTCTCAAATTAGATATAATTGTTAAAATTCCTAACATTGTACCGACGCGGCGGGCGTTAGTTGGAAAACATTTTTCCTGTTTCACTTCGCGTGATTCGTACCTTGCTTTAAGCACGGAAGTGTACGTTTCTCGCCCAAATTCACATCTACCCACCCGTTTTTCGGCAATGCAATTAATGATTGCTATCTCTACTTGCGATTTGTTTCAACAAATCGACTCTATTTTACGTTAGAATTAGCTTATGATAAATCAGTATGAACTGCGAATGTAATTTACGGTATGTTTCTAACTGGTTCTAACTTTTTACCTAACAGTAGTTAAGGAATTTAATTCACTATCCACCTAGAAGTGGGTATTGAATTAAATTCTACTACTTATCTGTATAAAGAGACTCTCTTACTCTTCTCTTTTACCCTTTCTTTTGGATAACATCAAAAAATTACACGTTCGTAATTCCTTTGAAAAATAAAATATTTGATACTTTAGTGTGTGTTATAAATCAATCTTCCATGGCGTCATAAAATAACTTATGTATGCGATATAAATATTAATGTCTCACACACACACAAATAAAGCGCGCGAAACTAACCCTCTCCCTGCCACGTTTACACGGAGCCCGAATTTTACTAATAAATGTTATATAATTAATCATACCAATATGGCTACCGTTTGCATTAGAAAATGTAACAAAAAACGTACAGACCTTTCTTATAAATGTAAAATACATTGAAAGGGTTTAATGAGTAAAGCCAGATGTCACGATTTTAGACTTTTCTTTAGTTTTAAATTAACAAACTAATTATTTTGTGTGTATGTTTGTCAAAAGATTAAGAACTCTTTAATTAATAAAAAAGGTTCTAGATAAACAGACGGACGGATAACAAAGTGATCCGTTTTTTTCCTATGTGGTACGGAACCCTAAAAAAATTAATAACGATAGTTTTAATTTTTTTTTAGAGCATAAATTATTTCTTAATAAATTAATTTTTTTGTGTAAGTACATAAATTATTTTTTAATAAATTAATTAATTAATTTCAAAAGCGCTTAAATATACTCAGAGTGTCTTCTTAACTATTTCTTAGTCATCATAAAATCAATGAGGCATCCATTCGCGATAATTTAAGACGAACGTATAAAGGAAATGCGCATAAATCATCCCACACGTTGTTTGACAATAGCGGACTCTATGAGCTCACCCCCCACACTCCCCGGTACCCCACGCAACCCCCTAAAACCCCCCATCCTTATACTGCGCGTAATTAATTAGAATTATTAATGACAACGCGTAATAATGCGAAATCGATTAACGAATACACACCCTCAATGTGAACTATAAAAATGACTTTACACTATGCAAAATTATAGACGACTATATTACATTTTATTTTTTAATTATTTAACATAATATTTAATATGTTTTAGTTGACTTTTATATCAAAGATTAATTAGAATATTATACGTTTGTTACTAAATTACATATTAATAATCTATGCATACTAATATTATAAATAGGAAAAATTTGTCAGTCTGTATGCGTTGAATAGGCTCTGAAACTATTGAACCGATTTGAAAAATTCTTTTACTGTTTGTAAGCTACACTATCCCCGGATGCCATAGACTATAACTATCACTAGATTTTTTTTAATTCCGCGCGGACAAAGTCGCGAGCAAATGTTATCTACACTATTATTATAAAGCGGAAGAGTTTGTTTGTTTAAACGCGCTAATCTCAGGAACTACTGGTCCGATTTGAAAAATTCTTTTTATGTTGGATAGTCCATTTATAGAGGAAGGCTTTAGGCTATATAATATTACGCTGCCACTAATAGTTTTTTTTAATTCCGCGCAGACAGAGTCGCCGGCGACAACTAGTGTTGTTGGACAATCGAAAACTTGTAAAATCAAAGTGACTATTGGTTTTTTATAGAGTAGTAACTTGATATTAACGGTATTAAATTACTTAATATGATATTAAAAATATTAATACTCTACCAGTATTGTCCTCGACAACAGCCAAGTTATACAACAATAAAACTCGGCAGTGAACGGGTTATTAATCTTTCGTACTAAATACTATCTATTCCTTTTTGTTTAACGGCTTGAATATGCAGATCTCCGCGTTGGCGCTTTCTTTTTATCGACAGTTTATGATACGGAAAGTGGAAACGACTGTTTCAAATATTATTCAATAGCTAAGCGTGGATATTCCGCCATTTTAATAATGCCCAAGTAATTACTTCTTTGTTTAATGACACGTATATTGAATATTTTACTTATAAAGTTATATCTGATAAATTTCTATACTCTACCCTTGAATCATTAGCTATACGTCCCCACTGAGGGGCTCAGAGTCTACACTAAGTTAGGGGTAACTAGACCATAGTCAAATCTGGCCCAGTACAGGTTGAGTACAGACATATCTTTGAATTTCTTCGCAGATATGTGCATTTACATATGGATAAATGTACACATGGATTCGAACCTCGGACTCGTAGTTTGCAAGTGCTCAACCCCTGAGCCACCGACGCTCTTATAATTTACCGTTTATAGATTACAAAAACATTTAAAAATGAACATTGAACCCGATCTTCGATATTTTTTATCTATGGGCTGTCATTCGATTTTTTTATCTGTGGTGCGGTTCGATTACAAGTGGCCAGCGTTTAAAAATGATAGCTTTTATAGACACGCGATCGTATTTTGACGTTTCTAGATTATAAATATTAATGTTGGTATTAAAAACAATTGGTTGATATCGACATTTTATAGTATCTATTTAGTAGTTAAGTGTTTTGTCGATTCTATTGTTTAGCTACTTAACATTGATAAGTTAAAACGAAGCGTTTAGTATAATATCCACTTTCTATGATTAATCTTTCGTTCGGTCTGTGAACCGTGAGTTCCTGTCTCAGTTTTGTCAAAGATATGACAAGGACGACGATATGTTTATACAGAGATTTTGATCTCTAAAACCCACGGTAAATAAGATGAGAACTTACTGCTTTGATTTAAATTGTTGACTCGATTCAATATATTACCTGGAAAAAATAAGAAAACAATTATTAATAGGTAAAATAATAGATTAATTTTAAACTTGATTTCTCCTGATTTTTAATTATTTCGTCATCTATGTATTATATAATATTATTTAAGTGACGTAAAAAAGTTAGTACCTTTAGTTACTTCACAATGAAATAGGATTCGAACTGAAATATTTATGATGACATAGTGTGCATGCACTACTGAGCCATAAGGTAGTAATGTTAAAACAATATGAACAGCTTAATCGTACGTGTTGTAAATACGCCGGATATCGAGTAGATGACAAAAGATGGTTGATTTCAAAGCCGTAGTTCAATTCTCGAGTTTTGGGGTATAAATGCGTAAAGAATAAAATGACAATTTTAAATAGAGTATATGTTTAAATCTTTTTAGGTAGACTAAAGATCTAGTGCATTAGGAAAGAGCTATGTTTACCAGTGAAATGATACAGACTGATGAAAAAAATACGGGAAATTTCAAGGTGAATGATAAACACGATATGTTTTGCTAACAAATCTGGGATGCTACCACAAACGTATTAATATTATAAATGCGAATATTTGTATGTTTGTATGGGTGTTTGTTAGAAGATATCTCTAGAACGGCTACATGTAAGAAGTTCAAATTTGACATAGATGTAGAACATAGTCTAGAAGAACACATATGCTACGAATTCAGATCTTTTTAACTCCGCTGAACGATGTCGCCGGCAACAGCTAGTATTCCTACAATGGAAACCCACATTTAAATGCACACATTATCTAATACATTGTAATACGAAGGGTATTTAATAAGGGATGTTTCTAAGAAATAAGTATAGATCTCCGGCATAAGGGAATTAATTGTATTATTCTGGGAGAACAAACTGGAGGGGGGAATGCGGAAGAATTATCAATTAGAAAAGAAAATGTCGAAACGCTTCGAATGAGGGAAGCTTTTGTTTGTTGTTCCGACAAATATACGTGTGGTAAGCAATTACATTATAATGAATTTATAGAAGTTATTTTATATTGTACTAACTGTAACCCGCGATCCCGTCTGCGCTGTTGTTAAAGGAAATCTCAATCAGCCTATGTTTTCTTCCAGGTTATGTTCTACATCTATGTCAAATTTCAACTTGATACATGCAGCCGTTCTAGAGATATCTTCAAACGATCCATCCAAACATTCGTATTGATAATATTAGTAAGATTCTTCCCAAGTAAGGTTGACTGTAGAAATAAATCAAAACTTTGAAGTTTATAAAATCTTAAGCGCCTCACATGAGTGGGATAAGGCCAAGAAGAAGATTACATTAATATAAAAAGAGTTTAATATTGATAATGCTTAATAGTACTTAATATGCTATTAATCACAAATAATAAAATAATATGTTTATCTTAATATAAACGATTTAATATTTTTCTTGCTAAATTGTACAGATAACAAAACAAGTTGTGACTAATATAATGCTTATTCGTATATTAAACGACGTTTGTATTCAAAGAGAATGCATATTCATCGAATAAGTGGAATATATTAAAAAATTGAATTAAAAACTACGAAATCCCCGTTCGGGTGTAAATCGTAAATCAGACGTCCCCGCAGACGGCGAGGGGAGGTTGGGGTGGCTTCGATTTTCCGCAACATTCGTCTTAGCATTAGTACTCGCGACTCTCCTTGTTTTCCTCTGTAATTGTGTACCATTTTGCCCCGACCGCCTCTTTTAAAAACGAAGCAAACTGCGTCTTATTACATACTTAATAAATTAATTCTTAATGCAATGTAATTATGATTGAAAATCGATTGTAAATTATCAAAAAGTCACACTTTAATTAAAAAGGAATATAATTTGCTTTATAGAATAATGTATATTAAAACGTGTACAAGGAAAGGGTTAATCAATACGAAAAGCCACTAAAAAGAAAACAAATTTTAACTTTTTTTTTCGTGCTAAAAATTGGACAGAAATCCCAACTAACCAATGATTAATCCAGCAAATGAACATTCTAAAATCGACTCTATTTTAATAGTGTAAAGTTATAAAATATATTTACAGTTAGGACTGAGAAATAATATTTAATTTGTTTTTTTACGACGGCTCAGGTGGCGAAAGTTTTAAATAAATAATCAAGTCTACTAGCATCTTTTAACGACGTTACTTGGTATTTTCTTACTAGCTGTTGACCGCAACTTCATCTGCGCGGAATTAAAAAAGAGACTTAATAAGTCGCCTATGTGTTATACCAGACTATGTTCTATATGTATGCCAAATTTTATCGAAATCCGTTAAGCCGTTTTAGAGATACATTCTAACAAACATCCATCCATCTTAACTTTCCCAGTTATATAAAAAAAATACGATATGTCTTTAGTACAAGTGAATCGAGATAAAATCTTTATTTTTCTAAACATTTACGTTCAAAATAAATTAAGTACTAAGTATCCTAATTTTCATGGCTTCCCTATTTTGCAGGATTCATCAAAGTCTTAGGATTTAGAAGGATAGTAACCATTTAAGTGAATCGTTTCATTACACCTTAAGACAAAGTAATAACAACTATTATTGAGTAACATAAATATCTAATTAGTTTGGTTAAGGAGCTAAGTGTAAACCATTGTTGTGTTGTAAGACATCAATCAATAAAACTTAAATGGGGATCGTAATGGTGAGACCTTAGTAACAGCGGGAAGCGGATAGCGGAGCGATAAGCGAAGCGGATTTTAAATATAAATAATAGTATAAGCTTCTACATTTTAGTTTATTTTTGTTTTTATAAAAGAAAAAAGAAGGATAGAAATATAATTTTGCAAATCGATTTGTGTTATAGAAAGTCTGGGAAAGAGAGTATTTAAGTTTTTTTTTATATCATAAGTTGGCAAACGAGCGAGCGGTCACTTGAAATCGTTAAAATAGCGAAATCACCGTTGCCCATAGACATACGCAATTGCATATGCGTTGCCATAAGTGAAGGTTACATTAAAATAAAAAACACGAACGGAATATAGGGGTTAGTCAAAGTGCGCTTTGAAGCGATTCCATAGCGAACTTTAAGAAGGTATAAAACTGACGCGCGTCAATAACATGCCTTATGGATAGTAATTGTCAATTCTATACATATTTAAGTTATCAATTGTTTCAAAAGTGAGGTTAGAAAATAATGGCGCTGTATTTCTGTTACAATATTTTGTATATTCCTAAATCGCTTATGACACAGCTCATCAGTGGGGTGGCATCGTAGAGCTAATTCCGGGTGTCATAAATCCTAGCATTAATTTAACGACAAAGCATTAGATAGCTAGTCACTATCCTTCGGGAACTATCCCGATAGATTGGTTAGAAACGC
The DNA here is from genome assembly GCF_000836235.2 of Papilio xuthus. Taxonomy (NCBI): domain Eukaryota; kingdom Metazoa; phylum Arthropoda; class Insecta; order Lepidoptera; family Papilionidae; genus Papilio; species Papilio xuthus. Next base: position 676,246 of record NW_013530970.1, on the reverse strand, counting down.
CCTTAATTATATATGTACATACAAACGAATTCTAATTGGAAATCGACACGAATACATCTCAATAAGGATCAAAATTGCATGCAATTGTTTGCGTCTTAAGATATTTGGTACTTGAAATGGAATAGTATAATTCAATCGAATGTCAATCTTATCTATAGATGTATTGAGTTTAAATTAGATTGTGTAGGTTGGGGGAACATTAGGTAAATTGCTTAATGTCTTCTAAACGGATGGTGTACGGAGACGTTTTGTTTCTTGTCTCATCTGCGAGCATTGTTGATATTTGTTCCGTGGAATGTAAATTATGTTTAAATACGTATCTATTAATTGGGAAACAGTTCAATAAACGATTGTATTTTATCAAAGAAAATACGAATCACCAGAAATTGCTACGCATTTAATTGTTGAGAAATTAATTAAAAAAAAAAATAACAACCAAATTGGCGCAAAACTGTCAAAAAATGGAAGAAATTTAAAAAAAAAATCGGATTTTAAAAATAAAAACTTACTGGCAATCCTGAGGTCAAAGTATGTCCACAATTTTTTTTTTAAATTAAACATTTAATTCATTTCCTACGCGTCCCATCTACGGATGCCGCGATATCTCAGTCGGCTTAGATACGACGCGAATTGACGAATTGTAAAAAAAAAATTAAATATAAACAATTGTGTAATCAGCATTATCTTATGTTATTAATATAGTCCACTATTAAATAAATTATCTATCAATTGTATTGATTATATTCGGTTCTCAAACTTCTACATCTTTCGTTGAAACTCCAGTTTAAATTAATCACTAGGAGTAACACTTAGTTTAGTTTTAGCGTGAGAAATTGAGACGAGCAGTTGACATTGCTAAAATATACTATGAAAACATGACAAACTTAATTCCAATAGTTAGGGTAGCACCAAGTAGGGCGACCGATTAGGGCGCCCAATCCACTATCTTTGTAAGATTTCCTCTGAAACCAAAAAAAAGGGCGCCCCAAAAATTTCGCTCAGGGCGCCTGAAATTCCAAATCCTGTCCTGCTTTTTTTAAAGTAGAGTTGACAGCCCTATCAATTGCCTGTATATTTTGTTGCTATAAAAACCATATCCGTAATTATAAATGAATGATATCGTAACATTTGTTTCGTGGAACTTTGACAATAGCTATATTCATTCAGATAAAACGTTGTTCGACGATTTTGTTGAGGAACAGTTAAAATTTGACCCGGTATCGATAACAGGCGGGCCATTGACTTTGTGTTTGTGCGAACACATCGCTACACTATCGCCGATCGTTTGTATGAACTTTGTATGAACACGTGTATGGGTTGCGTCATTATTGTCAATACATTGGAAAGAAAAAAAAAGAAATTTACATATCAATGTCAAGATGCAAATACAAATCGAACATCGTTAAAAAAATAGCACAAAATGAAACACCTAAATTTCTGCATACTCTTCCAAAAAAAATCCAAACGCAAAACAATTGAATTGTGTAGTGCCCAATAAGTTTCGGTCGTCACCCCTTTCCCCTATCTCAGAGTAAATATTCAGCGCGGAAGACATGGCCAGGGTATCGGACATTAAAATAACAAAGGCATGAATAAAAGGAATATTAAAAACCGTTTGTTTCCGTGTCAAAATATTAATATTAACGATATCTTGAAAGATGAAGTGGTGGCCACGGAAAAATGGGAATAATTATTCGAGACATTTCTTTTGACGCCTCTGTTTTGATGGCGCGGGGATCAAATATTCAATTTAATTAATACAATGCAGCAAAGCTACAATATTCATGTCTGTTTATGTAAAACTCTTGATTTCAAGTGTGCCAGTTTAACAAATAACAGTCCTTTTTTATTAACCTCACAATAGCAGAGAATCTGGAAACAGACCTACTAAATTTTTAACAACTGTTTAAAAATTCTTTCTTTTGACGCGGTAAAATAATTTTAATAATATTTAATATACTAATCGTCATCAAAATCTTGTATCAATAGATCTGTTCCGATTCAGAACAGCTGGACAATCTGAATTTTGTATTGTTTATCTCTCAATGGGTGGCGTATCAATCCGGCCACACAGGACCATCGCTAATCCAACAGTATTAAACATTATCGACTCTATTTCTATAGCTATTAAGATGTTATTGTATCTAACTATCAATCAATGTATCAACTTTTGTCGGGAACTGTACACGGTGTTCGATTGAATGGAGTTTTATTGGGAACCGGTTCGAACCAGTTCTGACCCCTGGACACGTGGTCAGGACGTTTTTGTCATTCAAAGCATTAAAATTATCGGTTGTTTTGTTCGTAGATTTATTCTTTGTAGCACGGGACATTGATGATTTACTTCCTATAGCAGCTGATGGAATAAAATATATATAATTTAAACACGAAAAAATCAATAATAGTTTTGAAGGTTATAAAAGTATTAAAAACTCTTTCTTAAAAAAATTGTTTGTCTATGGACGAAAATAGAATAGTAGCATTGAACTTGATGCAATAAATGTTTGAATTTCGAACGCAAGCATATGAATGCGCGGGAACATTTCGTGTGTTGGTCGCGTGCCGTTGGCGCGTTTTGGCGCGAGCGCGCTCATTTCGAGCTGTCAATGCGGCTCCGGCGTCAATCAGACTACCGTTCGGATACTCGGGGGAATATCGAATGTTTCACTGTCTACCACTGATAGATATTGATTGAAGGCATTTCTGATTATTTATCGATTTCTTTGTATTGCCATTTTATGCTACATTTTGATATCAATTGAGAAGGACGTGCAACGAACAATTTTAGTTAGCCAGTAAACCTAAAATATTGGAAAATAAATTCGTAAAACCTACATGCTTCTAATAGAACTTGAGTCCACAATAGGCTTGTAACTTAGGTTATTTGGTTATTTCACAGAAATAATATCAACCCATTTACAATTGAATAATAATAACATCCCGAAACATCAAATAAGCTACGAGTTAAAAATAGAATGAATGTTATATATTTCATAGCTTATTGGACCCATAAATGTATCAAAAGATTCCATTATTCCGAATTTGGGAATTGTATCAACCCCCCACCCCTCTCCCAACCCCGGGGACACCCCATGAATCCGTAATGAGTAAATTAACAACACCTATTGTTTAGCTACGATATTTTTTTATATTAGAATATTAATAACCATCCTTCATTGTTCTAAGGGTTGGGGGTAGACGGAGAAAAATGTTCCGTCGTCGTGGAGGATTACGAATAGGGGGAGAAGTTTCAATTGATTGATTTAAACATTAATTTCAATAAAAACAATGGTCGCGGTTGTTTTGGACACGTCCTAATTGCGTTAGGGGAGAGGACGTTTTTTGTTCAGGTGACGAAAAAGTTTCTTTAGAGAAATATGCAAAATTTGATGAGACAATAAAAGAAATGACAGTCATTTTTGATGAAGTTAAATTAAATGAAGACGGAAAAATATTTTTTTGCAAATTGTCGTTGCAAAATAAACCTTTAACTGTCAAAGTCGGAAATCTTTAGTATAAAAACGTACGTTACGTAAAAACGTAAAAACTATTAGGTGCGTTACAAATGAATCATTCAAAGTATTGCCCATCGCTAGACACAACTTTTTCCCATCTTTCTGGTAGAGCTCGAATACCTTGACGCCAGAAGTGTTCTTCTTTTGAGGCTATCCACGAATCAAGCCATTTTTTGATGTCTTCATATGAGTGGAACTGTTGATCAGATTTAATATAATAGTAAGACAGAATCTTACTGGTTTAACTAATATTATAAATACGAAAGTTTCCATGTTTGTTAGAAGGTATCTCCAGAATAGCTGCATAGATGTAGGAAATAGCCTAGAAGAAGTATAGGCTACTAATTGTTTTTTAATATCGCGGAGACGGTGTCGCACAACAGCTAACATTCGATATAGCAATATGTTACAATCGTGTCTGCAAATTAATCAACTACTCGGAATTCATTAGGGATACAATACCCTTTAATGTAGGCAGAAACAGATAGCTCTTTATACTGATAATATGTCACAAATCATCTCCTATGCTACACAAAGTTTATAATAAATTGACATATTCCGAACACGTGTTACACGCTACAAACTAACGCGACATATGCTTGTAATTACATTCAATAAACAACTTTATATTCTTCTGTATACAGTTGAATTTCATTTGATAGTATCATGAGTATTAAAATTATTGGAAATTAGTTCTTATTAGAAAGTATGGTAGAGTGATTTTGGTCTTATATGAATTTAATGTCGCAACGTTTTCTAATAAGAGGTCATATGTATTTTATTTGATTTGTATATGATATTAGTTATTCATCATAGTATTCTTTGATATCCAAAGATTAATTCGATTCGAGTATACGATTAATTTTATTTATTGATACCAGTTTAGAAAATTTCCAACAAAAAATTACGAAATGTTAATTACATTTAACGATAAAAAATCTAATCCAATTGGTTTAATTATTAGAAGAAGGGTAAAAACGTTCATAAATCTATAGTACTAGTCCTCTATCAAAGATAACAACTCATTTGCAAATGCGAAAGTCTATGGGTACCGTTAACATTGGCCACTTCCTCGTTTGTCACCTTATACTGTGAAAAAATTTATAATAAGTTCGCAATTTTTTAGTACAGTACCTGATGACGGAGCTTTACTTGGTATTTTTTTTAAATTGTGTTTTTTTTGGAAATTATATTTAGGTACGAATTGCTAATAAAATAATGAAAAACGAATAATATTTTTCGATCTTACCGATAGAAAAAGTTAAGTTTATGTTTAAGTTGATTATCGATAAAATTCGAATAAAATGACATTTTCTAAAAATGATTCCTAGCTAGATCGATTTATCGCCCCCGAAACCCCCTATATACTAAATTTTATGAAAATCGTTGGAGCCGATTCCGAGATTCCAATTATATATATACACTAGTGGACCCGACAGACGTTGTCCTGTCTACACATCTTTAATTTGAATAAATTAATATGAAGTTAATATTTGATGAAAATTTTGAATCTAAACCATTCCCAGATCCCCTTGAACACACACAAAAAATTTCATCAAAATCGGTCCAGTTGTTTGAGAGAAGTTCAGTGACATACACACTCACAGAAGAATTATATCTATATAATATATATATATACAAGAATTGCCCATTTAAAGATATAAGATTTAATAGAAAAAGATATTTATAACTATATATGTTTCTTACAATGAATTAATTAAAGGCAAATATTCTCGTGTTGTGAATAACCAATGTACTCGTATGTTTTATGTATGAACACAATTATCTCCCACACTTATTTAAATCATTTAATCAATGTTAATTTGCAATTAGAATAATTTTACATTACATTGAAGCATTCGATACCAATGTTATTCAGTTTTTTTTCTTTTAGCAATCAATCTATATGCAAGTAATTCGCTTTTTCCTTGTATCAATGTGTTTCTTGTCTTTATCGATGTATTGAGACATAATTCGTTGAAGTTCGATTCCTACTTTATGAGCATACTTGTAGTGGCCCGCGACATCGTCTGCGAAGAATTAATAAAACTCAATTAGTAGATTATGTGTTCTTTTAGATTATGTTCTACATCTATGCCAAATTTTAGCGAGTTCTATGCAACTGTTCTATAGATTCCTTCTAAGAACATACATCCAAACATCTTGCAAATAAAAATGCGAATGTTTAAATGGATGGATCAACGGTTCGACGGATCTTGATAAGGTTTGGCACAGATGTGGAAGAATTAGGCTACTCATTTAATTCCGGATGGACGGAGTCGCGGGCGACAGCTACATAACAATGTTAGTAATATTTGAAAACAACCAGACTATTGGATTTAGAAAATTACACAGTTGAGAGGAATGTGTCATTGATTCAATTTTTTCTGACTCAGTTATGTAAACTGTTGACTAAGAAGTTGCTAAACCAGAGAATTGTTAATGATATCATTTGTACTAAGTAACGAGCCCCGCACTTGAAACAGTTATCTATTTCCGCATTATCTCAAAATTAAGGCATTTAATACCTAAGACTAAACATCAAAAGCAATGCTAAGACACTTTAGGTCTTAAGTCTATATGCTTTTGATTTACAATCGCTCAAACTCTTTCGACAGGTGGCATAAGTAATTTCATGATGCCATGCACAACTCCGTTTACTTAATAATACCAGTGACGTCAGTTGTAAAACTGAGAATTACTGTGTAAGAGAAACAAAAGTTCGAAAATAAGCAAGTCTTTGAAGATAAATAATTTAGTGCCACACTAAAACCTGCATAAGAAAGAAATGTTGATAAACATCGAACATTAAATATGTAACTGTTGACGATCGTAAAAGATGGAAGCCAGACGTAGTTCATACATAAATATCAATTCGTAGGAAGTATAAGTTTTTTTTATAGCACTGTACAGTACTTACTTTTGGGAGAATTAAAAATGAAACTTCACGGACAATTTATACAACGCTTTTGATCTGAATATCGCACAAACGTTCGATATGGACGAGTGATTACAATGATTTTTATTAACGCATCAAGTGAATTGATGTATATGTAGGTTTTTCTGTGATTTACGAACGTACTCATACTATACGAGAGCCTGCCTGCTAATAGATTCAACAGGTGTCCCACAGGGTGGTCTAATCGGCCCGCTACTTTTTGTTTACATTTCACGAATTCATCACGCGCGTTGACGTCTCGTGGCGAGCGTTTGATTCACGCGCTGTCACTTTTTAATACTGATTTACAATAAAAACAGAACTATTTCACCGGCGATTGATGCAAGTTATGATTAATGTAGCGTCTTTGATGTCGGCTGCTACGAATCTATCAGGTCCGTTTCTGAATATCGACGGTGTGTATGTAGAAATAAACTGACGGCTTCCGAGCACCGGCTGCGTTTAGTTAATTATGAGTTTATTAAATCTGTCTTACATTACTAGTGAACTATTTTTACAATGGATAAGATACGATGAAAATTAAGCGTCATATTTAATTTTAATGTCGACTTATGTTATTGCCTAAGATATGTACAAATTACGTTGTTTAGAAAAGGAAGTAATACAGAAAATTCCAATAGAATATGTAATGTGATCCGAGTTGATAATATTGACGACGTCTTGTGGACTGTTGAAGTCACGCTATGTTGTCACGGTGTCACGGTATCTGATAAATTATACTCCCATCTTTGACTGAACTAAAATTAGACTAATCAGCATCGAGTACAAAGAATCACATCGCTTTTATCATCGACAAGATGATGTTTATGCGCTGTCTTCCGAGAAACGAGGCCCAGCATTCAATACTTGGAAATAAATATGTAAGTTTGACATTTGCTTTCATGTCGGCTTGCGTGTTTCGGCCGTAATTACCGACTCGATGTGCTCTCCTGTCGCCTTATTACTAGAGCAATAGAGTTCAGTTTGTCTTGTTTGTGTCGGTGGTGGGTTTTTTGTTATTAAATTATCGTGCGTGCCGATTTCAGTGTAGATGATAGGTTGTGTTTGATGGGGCATCTGATTGCTTCTCTTGTCGACGTTTCGAATTTGCTTTCTCTTTGATTGACTGCGATTAGGCGGAGTCTTGTTTGACATCTATGTGAAAGGGACCACAAATAACCGTCAATACATTAAAGTGAAAAAGTTGCGTGTAATGTGTTTATTTAAGATCAAAAACAGATTTTTTATTGTTCGTTTATATTGACGCTGTGCGAAAATATACATTACGTTTGTAAGCCAAAGGAAATATTTCATTAAGGAATAAATTTTGTGTTATACGCATCATTTAGTTTGGATCGTAAGTCACTCGTTCAAAGTTATCGGCCATCTTCGATCCCCCTGCAACGACTGAAATCCAATAAGAGAAATGCGCGTCCGAAAATAACAGAATTAAAATAAATCGAACGACAGACAGTCGTCATAAACTAATTTCGAGTGTTTTCCTTTTGCTGCATATAAAAATAGCAACATCACTCTTTCATGTCCCGCGCCGGAGTGACATTAAGAATGTACATTTGGGGATTTAGTGCAGCGCCATCTATGTGAGATGAAAGGTACTTTTATAGCTGAAAAGAAAGGTGTATTATGATTTATGGGAGACTATTATTGCGTCTGATAATTAAATGGCCGCTCCTGTTACAATAAAAACTGGACACGTTTGACTTATGTTTGTTTTATTTTTATTTAATATACAAACGAGGCAAAGGATATATCAAAAGCCAACAACTTTATACCGAGTTTTTTATGAAAAAGTTTTTATTTATAATTATGTTATTAAATCTTATATTTAAAAACATTACAAACTGTTTTCATTACAAAAATAAACAATCCCTTAAAAGGTAATTTACATAAAAGGATTAAGAAATACTCTACACTAGCTCTCGCTTGCGACTCCGTCTGCGCAGAATTACCTATAACTTCTAGATTATGTTCTACATCTATGTTAAATTTTAGCAAGATCCATGCAGTTGTTCTGGAGATAGCTTTAAACAAACATCCATCCTGCATTCGCATTTATAATATTAGTAAGATGTATGAAACTGTTCATTATTTTATTAAGCTTCGAAATTAACCGTTAATTCATCTATACTCTACCTTAACAAGTAATATATAGTAATAAAATCTAGCTAGAATTATAGTTAAACACATGTTTTAAATACAACTATCAAAAAATTTATTAAAAATTAAAATCTACAATTTTCTTTACGTCAAATATGTTCAAAAGAAAAAGAAATCACAAATCAAAAAGCCAATTTCCAACTTCGTAATAACAGAAGTTATTTCAAACCAAATCGTTTATCGGTTGTCATCAAAAAGAGAAAAAAACATCTCAACCCCTTTCTATGACTCAATTAAAAATAAAGAAGTTTTAAAAAAGAAAAATACGAGGTTTATTTCAATACGTTAAATTACTTTGATATAAATTTGTTTCTGAAGATACTAAGAACCGTCTATGGTTTAGATGTTAAAATATTCATTTCGATATTCCAGATTCGATTTCTCTTTCTACTATAGAAAACATCTTACTAATATTAGCGTCGGTGGCTCAGTGGTCAAGCACTTGACTTGCAATCTGCAGATCCTGGGTTCGAATCCCGCCATGTGTTTTTCGATTTCCGATTTACATAGGTACAATTATCCGACGTTCCTACGGTGAAGGAAAACATCGTGATGCAATCTTCACGTATCTGAGAAGAAATTCAAAGATATGTGTGAAGTCAACCAACCCGGATTGTTCCAGTGTGGTTGACTATGGCCTAATCCCCCTTAACTTAGGGTAGGCTCCGAGCCCCTCGATGGGGACGTATAACGAGCTGATGATGATGATGATGAATCTTACTAATATAAATGCGAATATTTAAATGGATGGATGTTTGTTTGAAAGTATCTCCAAAACGGATCTCGATGAAATTTGGCATACCTAGAACATAGTCTGAAAGAACACATAGGCTACTAAGTTTTTAAATTCCACGCGAACGGTGTCGCGGTCGATTGCTAGTTATTAAATGTCGGATTTTTTTATAAAAATATATTTATTTCTGTCATATGAAGTAGTAATAATTATTAGTAATCCTGAGTTGTATCGCTGAGTTATTTGTTTTGGAGTATTTCCAAATCAGTTGAAGCGAAACTGACTCATCTCGATGGCTTTGATGATTTGTCGCCGAAAATTAACTGAATTAGTGTCGGCACTGAAAAGAAATTCTCGTTCTTTATTTTTAAGAAAACTTTTGTCTTTATTATGATTCCTTTTGTTTATAAGATTTTGTATTTTACTAAAAGCTTATCGATAAGTTAACATAGTCTAGATTATCTGGTTGCACCGTAGTGTCGCCGAATAGAACCAAAACAATCAGGTATGTACTATCATTATCAACCTCATATAATTTCGTTGTGGATAAATCTAGATCTATATTATAAAGTGGAAACATTTGTATTTTTGTATGTAACAAATAAACTTAAAACTGAATGAACATAGCCTTTATTTATTATTAGATTTTATTTTAATTCCGCCAGAAATATACGCGGGCAAAAGCTAGTCCTGCACAATTAGCTCAACGTTAATTGTACCATGTAAATATATTTTTTTTAAATATTAGCAGATTTTTTTGTAAATTTACTAACATTTCTTTTAACATTCCAACTAGCTCTAGGCTTGTGCTAGGATATGGTTTACTACAATAGTCGAATGGCGGGATTCGAACCCCCGACCTCGTGATCGGAAATCCGTACCCTTAACCATAAGGCTATTGACGCTTATAAAGAGATATTGAAATATATCTTTATAGGTATTGATATGACTGTTCGCAGGAACTTTAAAACATCGTTTAAAGACAGTGTACACTTCGGATCAAAACTGTTTAAAATAAAGAAGTAAACAGGGCTACTATGTGCACTGCGCTTTAAGCGGTACATTCCGCGAGATCGCGTCCATAATAAAAACTATTTTACAAAGAGCAAACGAAATAAAACAGGAAAAAGACCGATCCTCATTGAAGTGGCGCTCTCATCAGACTCCGCATGCGGATATATTTGAAAGATGAATTACGTTTGAAGGCACACAAAGTTCTTGCAAATGCGCCCCATTCAAGCTGCGCCCATTAGCGCATTGAAACTCCAAATTTGAAGAGTTACGTGGTGTACTAGTGAATTGGAAGATTCCGCGTTTTGTTATAGATTCAGCTTTTCATTGGATTTTTGGATAACTCGACGTTTTTTGCACTCGAATGCGCTCGCTCTTTGCACCGGAACAAATGAAAGCTTTCTATTCGAGTGCATGTAATCAGACGATTTGTTACTAATGTACATACTAACGAATAATTTGAAGATGAACATAATAATGCGAAAAATATAAGCTAAATTTAAAAGTCATATACAGGGCGTTTCAAACGGTGTTAAATGAACAATCGTTTAGAAATCATCGTATAATATTGCGCATATCTTTTTGTCCAATTTAAATAACTAAATATAATCACAATTCCGATGATATCACTTGAATTAGCAACATAAATTATAGTTATTTAAATCGAGACGAAAGTATCTATTTGGCTAAGTGTATAAAATTGGACGGTAACAATCGGAATATCAAACAATAAATATAATAGCCAGCGATCCATCCCTATGAGGTCACTGGATATCTACGTGGGTGACATATTTCGTGTGTCTGACACAACAAACTAAGGCTCGGTACAGACGGGCGGATAGCCACCAGTGGCCAGACAAGCAGTATGCACGACAAAATGTATTAAAATTCGTGTAAACTGCTTGTCGCTAGCCACTGGTGGCTGTAGTCGGTGACTAGTCTGTGTCGAGCCTAAATTGTTTCTATACCACACGACCTGACTTCAATTCATGTTCCCGCGCCGTCGTCTAATTGACCGTGTCGATAATATTGATTGATAGATCGTTTTGAGACAATCAATATCTATTTAGAATAAATGCCAGCTAACAATGCTGGTATGAGAAATTAAGTGAAAATTATAAACAACTAGCGGTCGCTTGTGACTCAGATCGCGCGGTATTAAAAAAAAACATAATTAGCCTATGTGTTTTACCAGACTATGTTCTATATGTATATCAAATTTTATCGAGATCCGTTCAGCCGTGGATCTCCACGGCTGAACGGATCTCGATACCTACAAATAAACATCCATCCATCTAAACATTCGTATTTATAATATTAGTAAGATTTAATAAAATGTGTAGGTCGGAAGATGTGACAAAAGTGAGAATTTTTAAATCAAAATAAAAAGTTAAAATCTTGAATACTAAGATATAAGTCAAGAATAGTCACTAAAAGTAGTCAGAGCATATTTGGTTTAGTCAAAGTGATATTTACGAAGTGGTTCTAAGCAATCGGTCGTAAACAGCGATATTTATTTAGTGCAAGGATTACCGGCCGTTCGGTGCCGATCAATCATTCCATTGAACGTATCCTGTTTCCCTTCACTAGTGATGTACCGAGCTGATCAATACATCACAGTCAACTTATCGATAACAACTGACCTAAATAATTCATCCTTCATATATTTCCTACGAATCATTTTCGATTGATATTCAATCTTCTCGGAATATTTCTCACAAAATTTAATTACTATTCAAGTAAGGTACGATTTTTTGGAATATAATCTTCTAAGGAATAATTTGGTTAAAATATAAACGTTATAAGTATAAATAAACTATTCAATGCTATAGAAGATAATTAATAATTATTAAAATTAAACAGTTTTTTTATAGCAATAAAGTTTTATTATTATTATTAATAATAATAATATAAAACATGAAAGATCGATAGTGCAGTCACGTCACTAGACCTAGGCAACTGTCAAATCCAATTCAGCGATGCCCCCGCACATGTAATTGATTTATTGATCATACGTTACATTCGATACGAGATGGCCTGCGCGAGCGCAACGCCAGTTAACCAAGGCTATTGCATCCTTTAACTGTAATTCTCTGTCCAGTTAACCGGGTGACCTCACAGTTATCGTTATATGGAGCAAACGGTGATAGGAAGATTACTATAGATCAGCTGTTGTAACTCCACAAAGATTAAACAAATAATAAAGAAGGAAATTAATTCACGTATCAGAAAAACAAACAACAAACAAAGAACAATGTATTACCTCTTTCTCCTTAGCCGCGAGTTCAATCTCCAGATTGGTCCCCTGGTTGATCACCGGACTGCTTCTCGTAGAATTACTATTGCTTCGTCCCGTTGCTGCCATTTCTATCTTATGTTCTATATCTTCATCAATTTCAGGCGACCTTCTCTTCTCTTCTTTGATATCAGGGCTCAGTCTCTCTTGTATTCTGGTTTCTGTGGCCTGATCTCTTGTGGATTCTATATGCGAGCCATTTGTTTTCGGCGGCACTGTCGCTTGGAGAGGTACAGGGCTGCTTGTAGCGAGCTGCTCCTTGAGAGTTGTTACTTCTTTCTCCGCCAGAGTAGCTCTCTGTAACAATTAAATAGACACAATGAGACTTAATATTATTAAAATTTAATTTACATAAAGATTTATAGTTCAAGAGCTTTGCGTTAGCTCTTAACCTATACATCGAGTTGTTTATCTTAAGTGATTCATATTATGTTTGCAAGCGTAAGGATGCACTGGACAATTTCAGTTAGTCTAAATAGGATGTAAAGTTATCGAAACAGATCTAGGTCATTAAGTTCAGTTGGTACGGTGTTAATGAATTATTTAATTGCGGAAACATCGATAGGCCACCTGAACACGATTTCCACTTGGTGTTTAATCTAATTGTGAGTTCCCATGGTGTTTGTTTTGTTGTCCGTTGACGTGAGCTTTGTACCACTTCCTGTGCCATTCAGCGTACTCGTTGGCGCGGGATCTAATCGGCGCGATCATCGGTTAAAACGGATGCGGATTGTTCATTATTGACCGGCCGATTCATCTCTCGTCCACTCGACAGTCTTTTTGCTCTGCCAGCGCTAATGATTCCTCTTCAGTTTTCATTATTTTGCTTTCTCGAAGTATATCTTTTAGATCGACGATGGATTTGTGAATAGCCGGTTTTTAATTGCGTCTTGCGATGTCTTTGTGTACGCTGTCATTGTTTCAATGCGCCACGGATCATTAGGGGAATTTTTAGTTTTACTTTTTACTAGAAAATTAATGTTTAGAAGGTAAATTAAAATACAGACTATTATATTTAATACTGGCAGTCGCCCGGGACTCTGGTCGCGCGGAATTAAAAGAAATATGATGAGAAGCCTATCTTATTATTGTTCTTCCAGAGATCCGTTGAGTCGTTCTGAAGCTACTTCAAACAAATATCCATCCATTCATTCATCTAAACATTCATTATTGTTTAACAGATGATTAAGATTTAAAAATAACATTTGAAGTTTTAAAGCCCATCTCTGAGTTTCGAAAATTACCTTAAACAACTTAGTAACCAATCATTGCTAAACGTGTGCTTATTATAAAAACAGACGGACATGTAATAAGTTAAGACAGCAAAAAAAAAGTTTCTAAATCAAAATATTATCTATCTAGAATATTCGAACATCCATCTTGTATCTCGATTCTTTGACGGAGGAAAGTAAAATGTAACAGTGCGCTGGAGGTGGAGGCGGGCACGCGTGACGCACGCCCCGGGCCCACTGCACAGATAACATCAACACACGCAGGTAACCACGCTAAAGACGATCACACACGTACACTACCAAACATACTAGCTGTCACCCGTGACTCTATCCGAACGGAATTAAAAAAAAAATACATCTATGCCAAATTCCATCAATATCTATGCAGCCTTTCTAGATCTTCTAATCCATTTAAACATTCGCATTTATAATATTAATAAGATCATAACAAAAAGTATTTTAAATTAAGAAAACAAACAAATGAACTCGATTTTCAAACGAATAAATCTAAAATATAATCAAAAATGCATTCGTAAATCAAATTTTCGAAAACTATTCATAAATTTTTGTGTCAGTATCAACTGTCATTTTTGTATAGTATGTAAGCAGCCTTATTTTACACAGATTCACATACGCACTGCATATCAGTTTTCTCGATGAAATTTCCGATTGTAGGATTAATAGCTCTGATCATTGCGATAATTAGCGCCTTATCTTACTTCATTAGTTTGATTGTTACCAAAGTGAGGTCTTTAATACAATCTTATTACTAAGAAAAGAAACTAATAACGTAATTCTCACTAAATGGATGGATGGATGTTTGTTATGCATCGGAACGTCTCAACGGATCGTGATGAAATTCGGCACAGATATAGAACATAGTCTGGAAGAACACAAAGGACGGACGGAGACGGGACAACCAGTAAATAATAAAGATCAAATACAGATAGAATTTTATACATCATAAATTTTTATATTTGCAAGTTACATTACTGCTATGTTCAATAGATATGTCAATTATTTTTACAATTGTTGGAATAATATCAAATCAAAAAATTATTTCTATGCGTCCCTACCAGTGACAAATCGTAATATAATATTTGAATTAAAAGATTGTCTTTACGAAGGAATGTTAATAAAATAAATTTCTTTGTTATTGTATTCCGATTGCGAAGTGATACGACAGAATAGATGACCAGACGTACAGACGGACGGTACATTACTGTCAGTGGCAATAACTAGCGCGCGTTTGTCTCAGCTGTCATCTACCCCGGACGTCGAACGTTCGCCCGATACCCGCTACCCACGCGACATTACCTAAAACCGTAGGATGATTCTAAAGAATTGTCATCCGTGGATTACGTAATGCACGATCCGTGACATAGACTCAATTGAGTGTGATTGATGACCGCTGTCATATTGTCTATGACTCAGCTCTCGGCCATGAATTAGGTTTTAATAAACGCTATCACCTTAGCAACGCTTTTTTTAAGGCCCTTCGTACACTGAACTCAAAAGTAATTTTGTATGGTTGTATCGCAAGTCGCGTTGCGTGCTTACACACAACGTTGATTCATCAACGCGAATCGTCTATTCATTCAGTAAAGACATAGTGACATATTAACTGTATAGATTTGCTCCGCCATTTTGAAAATTGCAGCGACATACGACGAATTTGGTCAACAGTTTGCGACTGATTGTGTGGCGATTTCGTTTCATCATTTTTCTTATAAGGAAAGGATGGGAAGTGGAAGTGGACTTTCCAGATGAGAGGATGCATGAAAAGGGAATATATTTTATTTCTGTGCATCCTCTCCTCCGTTGATTAAAGGTAGGCAACGCATATGCAATTGTGTATGTCTATGGGCAACGGTCACTTCACTATATCAGTGATTTCAGGTGACCGGTCGCTCGTTTGCCACCTTATGATATAAAAAAATATATATATTTTCAGCCAACTCATTAGTTTGATATTTTGATTTATGCAAATGATTTCCATCAAACGGATTTAAGTAATAACAAAGAACGTTCACATTTCCGCTTCGTTGATTTAATGTTTACAACTAGAAAGTTAGAAGATTATTTTTTGGAAAGCTCTAACAATAATTAGGCGTATTCATTAAAAATCATGGAAGCTATTCAATTAAATACGAAGTCAGCTGAGCGTCGCGCTGTGTGAACTGTTACGGTACTGAATAATTTCGGATCGTTACAAATAAAAGAATAAAAGGTATACATTTGAAATTATTAAAAATATTAGCGGAAATCTTTTTATAATTGCCATCGCGATTGCTTGAACACTGAGCGCCCTCAATGGTCTTTAATGTGAGAAAGAACAAAACAATGTCGTTAGAAAGCACCAAAAACTTTGATAAAAATCAACGAGACATTGATACGATAATATTATAAAACAAAAATATAAAAATAATAGAATCGCATATAAGAGAAAGTTAAACTGGAAATTTGAAGATGACAATGCATTAGAGATAGACAAATCTAATAGGGTTTTGTTTAAGAAATATTTAGTTTATCCAAGTGTATGTTTTGAATAGTTAATTAGTTAAGTCAAAGATTAGTGATACTCAGAGAGAATGTTAACAGTATCATAGTATTACCAATACTTAACAATTAACGTTTAAAATTCAAAGTAAAACGACTTAAAAACATTTATATTGACAAAAGCAAGGGTTCAAATTATTGAGAATTCGACTTGTTCAAAGTAAACGTTGAATGAAATCAAATCGACAAACAAATCGAACTCGATTAGTCGCAGACAATGTCGATAGCAAAACAGGCCGCGGCATCCGAAGCTACGCTATTAATTTAAATCCTTTTATCCATCGAATCAATAATTGTTTAATAAATTCTGCAAAGATACGGCCAAGTTCTTGCATAAATTTAAAATTTGTTTGAGAGATTTTCAATCCTATTCTATTGTATAGACGAATTATCATTCGATTAGCGATAATCAAGAAATTGGCACGAATAATGACACATACTCGTATTACACGTTAGAGACATTTTAACGATGCTATATTACTAATATTATAAATGCGAATGATTAGATGAATGTTTGTTTGAAGGTGATCCAGAACGACTGAACAGATCAGGATGAAATTGGACATACATATAGAACATAGTTTTGAACTATGGGCTACTAATTAAGTTTTTAATTCCGCGCGGACGGAGTCGCGGACGACAACTAGTTAACGCTATTATAAAATACTCCAGAAGAGAAATATTAAAAGCACACGAAACCAAGGTACAATTGTGCGTAGATGTATGAATGTAGAAGAATCGAGAGAGTTAACCAACCGTCCCAAATGTAGGTCCGTGGTCTATACTGTTTGGAAGAAAATCCGACACTGTGCCGGTTTACTGGCGTAACACTAGCCTTCTATATGACACTTGACTTGATAACGAAAGCTCCAAATGATTCTAACTAATATTGTCTAAAACTACCTACGCCTTTTGGTTACAGGCGTGAATTATGTTAAGGTTAGTCTATCGGCTCTGTAACTTTTTTATCTAGTTAAACAAAAGCAGTTATTTGAGAACGCTAGCGACATGTCTAGTCAGACTATGTTCTTTGCATAAACTTTTGTGTCTGTTATAACCGATTTAATTTTAACAATAGCCTCCATTCACTTGTCCATGTGTAATGTTATAATTACATCGTATTATATTTGATTTGTTTCACAGCACTCGGACGTAGTCATTGGAACATGCCAGTAAACAGCATTTTATTCATTGAATCATTAACCATCTTTACCGCTATTGTAATTACGACTCCCGTGAGACTCTTAACATCGGCTTAATCTATTGCACAAACAAACTAGAATTTTGAATCCGATGACTCTGATAGATTAACTCTTTGTTACATTCGTAGCGGACGTATCAAGTGATGGGTTAATTGCTTTAAGGCGCGCGTAGCGGTCGTTAAAAGTTTGATATCGGCGCTAGATTATAATTCCTTATTCCGCTCATGAATTTTAAGTTTTATTTGTATACTAGTAATCGCCCGCGATACCGTCCACACAGAGTAAAAAACTTAATTAGTAGCTTATATGTTCTTGCAGACTGTGTTCTACATCTATGTTAAATTTCATCTAGATCCGTTCAGTTGCTCTGGAGATACCTTCAAACATCCATCCATCTAAACATTGGCATTTATAATTTTAATAAGAAGTAAGATTCAGTTTGTAATTTTATTAATCAAATCGCATATACTTTTTATTTTAAATTACCAAATAAAATAACTTTACATCAAAAATTAAATCTAATAATTTTCAAATGGAATTGCATAATTAGTTATGCAAATAACATAAAAACAAGACGTATTCAGCATTATATTTGGTTTAATAATTAAAAATTTCAAACACATACGATAATTTTTAGCATAAAACATCCAAAAGCCGTCCGTCATGCGTGGCTTGGCAATAGAAACGCGTAGAATCGCTCTCACCTTAAAATTTCACAGATCTTACCTTCATTATTATTGTTAAGCGTATTAATATGTTAGGCCACTCACTGTTGCCATTCATCCATCTTAACATTCGCTTATAATATTAGTATGATTTATTCGATTACACTGTAATGTAACTTAATTATGGTGCTACCGTAGAATGCTACGCATAAGTTGGACAGAGAAGATTTCCAATGTGCGGGTCCTCCAGCGCGTCGGCACAAAATGCGAATTATTGCAGACCGTCAAAAAGAGAAAAGTTGCATATTTAGGCCATGTTTTGCGACACGAAAAATATGAACTTCTTCAACTCATTATGATGGGCAAAATCGCAGGCAGAAGACGAGTTGGAAGGAGGAGAAAGTCGTGGCTAAGAAACATCCGGGAATGGACCAATATTGCCAGCGTTGAACAACTTTTTCGCTTGGCACAGGACAGGAAAGGGTTCGCTGAGCTGACCGCCAACCTCCAGTAATGGAGAGGCATTGGAAGAAGAAGAAGTAACTTAAATAAATAGTTCTGTTTCTTCTTAAGACACTCAACTCAAAAAATCATTTACAGGTGAGGATTATAAAGAAAAAGTAAATTAATTAACAAGTACATATTGACAGCCGATGCCCGAAGGGAGAGGTCGGCAAAAAAAACAAACCACATCCCAAAGCCCTTCGAGCCGAAGACCCAGTCCTTTATCATATTTATTTTATTTCAATTCGGTACGAATTTAATCCTTTTCCATTAATTAGTGACCGCTCCCTGTTAAAAGGGGGATGCAACCCTTGCGAGTGTCCGTGTAATTTTTCTTCATGGACATACAAAGAGTTGAGTTACGAAATGAACTAAAGAAGCCATTTTAAAATATCATATTCGTTGTTAAAAATTGATTTAGTCACTTAGTTACTTTTACACTAAACTAATAGTGGGTTTTTGAGATCAAAATGTATAAAACATAACGTCCCTGTCATGTTTTAAACGGAGATTTTGGTCTTAGAAACCCAAGGTTAGTGATACTATTAACTTAAGTACAGAATAATTCCGACGTAAAATATTTCAAAATACGTAATAATTTGTCAAAGAGTATAAACCATCCTTTGTGGAGGAAAACTCTTTGTTGGGTATTTTGCGGACAAGGAATGATTTTTATACAAATAAAGGCATTAGTAGAGAATCGGGTATCGGGCTTAAGGGATTGATTCCGGTCTAGTGGGCGATTGTAGTGCTAGGAAGATTCAGACATGACCAGTAACTGAGAAAAGCTATAGAGAGTTAATTTTCATACTATAGTATAAATAATGTCCGTAATAATATTTAAAAAAAAGTGAATTTGTATAAAATGAATATTCGACATCAAAAATTATTTTTTTGTGCAACTAATTTATTTATTAAAATCTGAACTTTTCTAGAAATTTTTAACAGAGCGATATCATTGGCGCGCTCAAAATTTTAAATGAGAAATAAATGCCCTGTCTATTCCTTCTAAAGTCGTTAATATTTTTGGGCAAGTTTATTTACCTATACTGTCCCCAGTCTGTAGGGGGTAGGGGTAGGGGGGGGGTTGTATCGTCTCCGGGTTGCCAGATTTATTCCTATTATTTGATTACAATTAAGACTTTTGTGGACAAAGGCTTTCAGTTTCGAACTGACTCGATTTGTTGGAAGTCAATTTTTTAAATACTTCTACTTTGTTCATTGGGTCTTTGTAAGATTTTATGCGATTTGCATGTTTATTCATTAATAAATCGAAAGTAAATAATTTAGTAAAAAATTAAGTTGTTTTAAAAAAGATCAATAATTTTTATTAAGGGAAAGTTGTAGGTAATAGTCTAAATTAGAAGTAAACCGTTTTGATAATGGAATCGTTTTCCCAAAAACAATTTAAAAGAGAATTTAAAGATGAAAAAAAAGATCGCTTAATCAAATTACGCACAATTTAGACGTTATTAAAAAGTATGTTTGTGTATTCCGTAGCCGATACACTCGAGGTACAAGCTCTTAATCTCTCAATGTCAGTTTTAATTTGCTGCCGGCATCGAATTACCTTCCAAGTGTTTTATTTTTGAACCTTGTCTCGTAGACAAGGCAAAGGAAATACGTTTCGACAGCCACCGAGGAAAATTGTTCGTCGACAATATTCAAATATCGAACGATTAGAAGTTTACATAATAATTAAAAAAATAATCGTGTCTTTGATTTGGTGAATCAATAAAAAGTCACAGATTTGTCTCTGGTTGTCAAAGAATAACAGACAATTCTAATAGGCACTTAACTATTACACTACATAAAAGAGAATGAGAGAGAAGAGGGACTTTTCAAACTTGTCATATAGTCTTTGGTCATCAATAGACATCAAAAGAGCGCTGGTTTTTGCGCGGCCAGCATTGATACCGTTCGGATACACGTAACAAATTTTACGGAGCGTGAATTTGTCCAAACCGCGCTGAAGTCAGGTAGACGACAAACACAAAACCGTTAACGAGTATCCAAACACAATCCAATCGAGGAACTAAATAATTCAATTCGGCATAATTCAAACTCGAGATTCGGTCTCCGCATTGACAAATTCAAACGACCATTTCAGAAAGTTGGTATCGGGTATAGACAGGTATGGGGACTTAGCTAATCATTATTAGATATTGAATTTTCGTAACTTTGGACTCATCCGCTTTCTAATTTACTAATGAATCCGGGTGCTACCATTAGCTGGGGGGTCCGCTCACCCCTTTCAGGGGGTTGGGGGTTCGAAACAAGGGGGTAAGAACGAAAGCGCGAGAATTTTCGTCTTTTATACATGTAGAACGATAATCCGATTGGTAATTCTGCGCTCCACATTCGAGCTCCGTGTGTTTCGTACGCGGCCTCACATCCTCCGCGATGTTCAATTTCGGAAATTGGTTTGTTTGATGCGAGTTGTTCGTCGCTTTACGATTTATCACGATTTTATTAACGCGTTACCCTCATTATTACTCCGACACCTTTTATCTTTACAACTTTAATATGGTACTGATTATGAATTACTTGGGGATGGTTCAACAAGGTCTTATTAATAAGCTGAAATGTTTTTTTATTCGATTTTTAAATTTTTAATAATCATTGCGTCAATCTTACTAGTTGTTAGAAGGTATCACCAGAACTGCTGCACGATTCTAGCTGAAATTTGGCATAGATGTAGAACACAGCCTGATAGAACATATAGCCTACTAATATTTTTTAATTCCACGCAGACGAAATTTCGGGCGACAGCTAGTTATAATTATAAATTGTTGCATTGGAAATATTGTAAATTAAACTGTATTATAAAAACTGGTATAAGCAGAAACTATAGTTATTTATAGTGCGTTGAAATAGCAGTTCTAAACTTAACAAAAGCTATTGGGAATGTCTGTCGGCGGTGCGTGGTGCATTAACAAGCAAATATTGAGTTAGCCAAGTCCCGCGCCTCAATAAAACCGAATGGAGTTCGCACCTGCCGCCGATCAAGTACTTAAATAGCTATATATAAGTTGCCTAAATGTACAAACACTCTCAGAGACAGAAAATTTGTTTGATGATTTTGCTCATAATTAGTTCTTTAAACGTTTTGATATTTTCGTAAGTGTCTTACAAAACCTTTTTATAATAAAAATACCAAGTGAAGTGTGAAACCTATGCATAAGATAAGTTATGTACCCACTGAATGATTAGAAAGAATTCCTATACTGATTGCTGAAGCACAGAGAAGTGTCTTATCTGATTTACTTTTACTCTATGTCAAGTATCGTAGCAAAAGTTTAGATATCGGCGTGTGTTCGAATCGCCCGGCGCAGTGGCGGGACATTTATTTGCTTGTTATAGAAACTTTGTTCTTCCATTTGTACGTAGTTGTGCTTCGAAAATCCTCACGGATATTTGTTTTATTGCCTTCCCTTCGAATTAACTATGAAATACTGGCGACTGATAATTTTGATGCGCTACTTTTTGAAAGAGCGTCCGTGGCTCAGGGGTCAAGCACTTGACTTGCAATCGTCGAATCCCGCCATGTACCAATGTGTTTTCGATTTCCGATTTACATATGTACATTTATCCGACGTTCTTACAGTGAAGGAAAACATCGTGATGCAACCTGCACATATCTGTGAATTTCAAAGATATGTGTGAAGTCAACCAACTCGCACTTGGCCAGCGTGGTTGACTATGTCCTAATCCCCCTTAACTTAGGGTAGGATCCGAGCCCCTCGTTGGGGACGTATAGTGAGCTGATGATGAACTTTTTGAAAAGAAACTTTATTGTTTATATTCTAATACAATTTTCTTATGGCTTATAAATTCTTATCAGTCAGTTAGAAGACTAATAGATGTTTAAAGGATAATACGTAATTAACGTAACATATCTATGTAGATGTACTTAATCCACTAATTTGAATTAAGAACTACGCTGAGAGCGAACATTAGTAACAGTACATCGACACAAACAATGCGTGCGAAGTAACGATAAACATCTAAATTGGACGATTTAAATATTGCCCGAGTGCGATCTTGTACCGTAATAATACTTCATCCACTCTCTAAACAGGTGAGAGATTGCGAATGCTAGTGGATTAAGATAACGCCTCTGAGCTCCAAAAGACGGTTACTTATCAATAGCAATTATATCAAGTGATTTACTGCTTTAAATTAAGAAGTGTTTTAATGGAACGTCTAGAAACTCTTCTTTTGTACGTGTTGTAGTCTTTTCTGTTTCTGCTTTGAGCCTAGCTCAAGTTAGGGGTGACTACGCCATCGTCTACCACGCTGATCCAGTGCGGATTGACTTCACACATATCTTTGAATTTTTTCGTAGATATATTTGCATCACCAAACCGCATTAGGCCAGCGTGCTGGCTATGGCCTAATCACCCTTAACTTAGGGTAGGCTCCGAGTCCCACGGTGGGGACTTATAGTAAGCTGATGATGATGTTTTCCTTCGCCGTAAGAATGTCAGTTAAATGCATGTCAATCTAAATCCGAAAATCACATTGGTACATGTCGGGATTCGAACCCAGGACCTGCAGATTACAAGTGTTTAACTCCTGCGCTACTGACACTCTAACTCTCTTTCTGTTTTATACTACTCGTTTAATTCAGAAGCTGGATCAATCAAAGTAGCAGCAATCGCAAGTTTATGTCATTTCGCTTGCAGTGAACTTTTAACTGACAGTAAGATGGAGACGATGTTTATTTCTGACGTTCAGTTGTTCTCATTAGTTGATTTGTTAATTTAATTGATTGTTTGGAGATGTAATTTAAATTGGTCGGTAGCCAATAATAATGATAGCTATCTCGGCGTAGATATATCGACATGTGCCCATTGGCAGCCGAGCCTCTCTGATGTGGGATCAGCTACAGTATTAAATTATAGAAGCGTTATAGATGACGAGATTAATAGAATAAAATCAAAGTTCAGACGGAGGATTGATGTGACCAAATGGCGGGAGAGTTGACAGATAGCTGAATGAGCACGCTCATTCAGTGGCGCGCTCTGACATTTGCGCGCCGACATCTTGGATGGCTGCCATCTTTGTTTACTGTCAAGGCGATGCCGTGTCCATAACGGTCGTTTTTTCATACGCTTCCGATACTTTCATACAATATCGGGGAAGGTGAACGAAGACATTTCGGACTTTAATTAATATAAATGTCAAATTTGTCGTCTGGCACGCGATTTAACGGACCCGATGTCACTGTAGCGGCGAATGTCAGATCGTTAGATGAGTTATTGGCGCGAACTTTGCAACTGTCAAAAGTTTTGGCGGGAGATAATTGTGAATAGATGAAAAAGAAGTCAGAATGTCTTCAACAAAAGAGATATTCACAATTTTTCACGACAAATAAATAATATTTATGTTAATAGATTAATTAAAAGAGACTGAGACGATATAGATAACCAATTAGACGCAATTATAAATTAAGAAAAGCAGATCTTAAAGTCGGGCTGCAAACATTAGCGGGGCGTCGTCGGCGACGGCATCGGGCGAGTTGGCAAGTTTGTCCGAAACTTGATGGAAGTTTGCCGAAGTTCGACAGAACCCGATGAGCTACAAATAGGCATCGGAATTAAGTTGCTCACGGTTTAACGTTCGCCTTTTAATTATTTCTTGCACCCCTCAGGTGGGGAGCTACTTTTGATTTAGTTAGGAATTAAGTGTACAAGATGTATAGTCGATTGACGAATGTTTACGATTTGGAACTAAATTACTTTGCTATATTTATAACGGGCTAATTAACGTATTTAATCATGAGTGTAGTTTAAACGCTTCTTTTATGTCGATAATAGACATAGGTATGGACATCACTGCGTACTTTTAGAAGTGTGACGAATACGCAATACAGTAGTGATGAGCGTATCGACATGAAAGGCGCGTCACTAGCGAGTCACCGCGACACATCGCGTTTGAATCGTTAATTAAACACATCACTAGTTCAGTTCAAAGCGAACGTCTTGTCATCGATTCGCACCTCATTTGGTTCGTGATTCGCGCCTAATTGGGATCAGATTCTTGACACGTCGCCTCAACCCCGGCACAGAAATACATCGGGACACTTTCATTGTCTCACATTTGCGTGTGCGACTTGATACAGTCATGGATTTTGAATTTGAAAGTAAACAAAGACGAAGGAGAGACAATCAGGAGTTTAATCCACAAGGCTTAATGATCTTTGACCGTTTATGTTGAAAGTTAATAATTAGTTTTATTAAATAGAAGAAGTTCTATCATTTCTGTGCACGCATCGTAAGCAAAATTATGAGTTATTTGGTTATCTAATTTAAATTAATTATTTAAATATAATTAAAAAGTCGATAAATTAATAAATTATCAATTTCACATCACTAATGACTTAAAACGTTTTATAACAAAGTTGTGAATATCGACATCTCCAGCGGAGCATTTATCAAAATCCATCCTCAATTAATTCTATTTCGTTAGAATCCCTTAACTTCACTTCTAATCCCATCGATCCCCATTAATACCCCTTTGCCCTTTCCTTCCAAACAAAATAACAATATTCTTAAAATTGCATTATAGTATATTGATCTAGTTAAAGGAGTTTCTACTTTAAAACAATTAATGGGAAATTTTCATTTCGAGGGGTGTCTTGTTTTCGTCCTTACAATAAATTATACAAATAAATAATTTGATCTAAACCATAGTATTAGCAAATCGTAGTTAAAATTGTACAGTGATAGAGTGCGCTTTAACATCTTCGCACGAATTGTCCCGGCTCGCCCGGTGAAATACCACGACCACACAGAAGATAGGCGTTAAGTGGAAGCAATTCCAAGTACAGTCTGATGAGTGTGCGTCCCGGAGGCCTAATTTAGTCCTCTTTCCCTTCCCACCCTTTTTCTTATAAGGAAAGGATGGGAAGTGGAAGTAGACTTTCAGGATGAGAGGATGCATGGGAAGGGGCAAATATTTTCCTTCTGTGCATCCTCTCCTCCGTCGATTAAAGGTAGGCAACGCATATGCAATTGCGTATGTCTATGGGCAACGGTCACTTCGCTATTTCAGCGATTTCAGGTGGCCGCTCGCTCGTTTGTCACCTTATGATATAAAAAAAAACTAACATTTATTCCTTGAACAATACAGTTCATAATAACGTATGTATAAATGTCAAATATGAAGTACTAAATATAACCTCAAAAGCTTAAACCAAATGAGAGAACGCCACTTGACGCTTTACAAACTTTAAAAAGCACACCGATCCGAATTTTTCTTTTATTTGGATGCAAATTGGAAAAGTTTCAATCGATGCGACTGATTTTGAAAAGTTGAAACCGCGTATCGGCCCACATTGAAACATATTTCGCAACACAGTCAACGGTTCTCAAACTTTTCGGCGGCGCTCGTGTGAGGCAACTTTCGATGTCAATTTTTCATTTATTTTTTTTAAATTCCTACTCGACGTGTGATCATCGAGGGGTTAAAGTTAAGTACATATCGTCCCCCTCGCTCTAAATCAATTTTGTCCCATCCTGAGAGAGCTGGCCGAAGGACGGGGCGTAGAAAAACTTCTAACGAATGTCGTCGGATCCCTTTTTAATCAATTAATTACCTAATTCATACGTATTGTACGGTCTCATTGTCCGCCTCTCCATTACAAACACATGGACTTAATGTTTAAACAGTACATACTTGGATTTTAGTAGCTACGAGGATCGTTAATTTAAGAAGAAATGAACGCTTAAAACAGATTATGAAATGATTTGAAATACAAAACATTGGCTCACTTTACAAGAGATAAAAAACATGTGTCGATAAGAAAATAAAAAAATAAAGTCAATTGAAATGCTTAGTATTTTAATATGTATGTTTATGTCACGTTAAATGCCTTAAAATTATGTACACTTTCATGAAAACATACTACGCCTTGAAACCCGACGTTTCGAAAATTATTTAAAAGTGAAAATTTCCTTCAAAGTTAATTAATATCTCATCCATGTTTAGCCTTTGAGAGTCGTCGCTTTTTTATTCGTGAATGCTATCGTTCCAGACATCGCCAACCTTTTTTGCGCACCGTACAAAGAGTATCGTCCGAAAGCTCGTACATAAAAACCCCTTTAACTTATGATGAATTAGCGATCTCCTACGCTTTATGTCTCCCGCGTTATCTCACCCCCTCCCCCCGTGTCCCCCAGACACCCCATCCCCGGGGCGAGTTTAACGTGCGTCAATATGAAGGAATTAATATGGACGAAAAAAAGGTGGACTCAAGTAAGCATGCTTCGCTTTTGGATATGATGTTAACTAATAGCAAGTGTTTAAAATGAAAATATTGCATTTTTTAATATACCTTTTAGATATATTAACATTAAGAAATTTGCACTTTGCACTTTAAACAAAATTCTCATTCTATTCCAGCATTCCAGTAACTTTATTTTGCACTATTAAAAAGTATCGATAGAATTTGATTGTATTTATTTACTTAATAATATTAAAGTTTACAATATTTTTTCTTACCTAAGTTTTTTTTTTATAACAGAAGGGGGCAAACGAGCAGCGGGAACACCGAGGTGTTCAACGACGCCCATGGACATCAGCAATACCAGAGGAACCGCAGATGCGTTGCCGGCCTTTGAGGTGGTGATAAGCTTATTCTACTTATTTTCACTTTATTTGTTTTCACACTGATAATTAAGGTTCCATATAATAACTTAATAGTCTAATCACTAAACTGACTGAAGGTCTGCTTTTGACCTATGAAGTTTGAATTTGTAAAAAAAAATTGCAATAAATAGCAAAAAATATAATAGTCAGTCAAATTGCGTCACTAAACATAAACCCTTCTTGTCCTTTACGTCTAATCCTTTACCCTCGAATGATAGGAGATGTTTTGATATCCCCCATCCATTTACACCGTGTGGCTTCTATAGAAAAACATTGACGTAAAAAGTGGGCCGAAAATTAGGGTGAGTGGGGATGGGGGGGGGGGATTGGGAAAAGGTTGGCAACCGCTGTCGAAGTGACCGCTGAGTAGGGTCCGCATTATGTGAATAACGTAGTTATGTGTTGATCAATTTTAATGTTTGTGTACGGTTAGCAGATTTTTATATTTGCCCGCAATTCGTTGTTTTGAATTGTTCGATTGTTGACCTCCATGATTGTGAGTTTGATTCGTAATTTAGATTGAGTTTTCATCCAAAGAATAATACTAATGGTTATAAGTAAAACATAATTATTTAAACTTAGCTAAAGTTGATTTTAATTGTAGTTTTTTAAAAACAATAAAACATCGACCCCTTTAAAATGTAACTTTTCCTATGTAGCATACTAAAAATAAATATATTAAATTGTTATATGTGAAATTAACACGTAACAAAGCGGGCCCCCCCCCACCGGTCTTTACGTGAAAAATAAAGTTCCTGGCGCGAAAACATGAAGGTGGTGTAAAATTGTAAAACCTCAAAAGCGGACGCGGCACCCGCATCGCCCGGCAAAAGAAAAACATTCGTCTTTCCCGCGCTAATTTGTGCCTCTCTTAATTACCAGAGACGTGGGGACATCGCACCACTAAACACTGGATGTGGTAAAGCTATTTTATAAATAAAATCAGATAAGAATTACCAGAAAATGTGTTCTGGAATTAACATTTTTTTTACTACAACTATTAACTTTTGGTGCTAAACATAATGGAAGTCTATTTAGTGGTTATTTAAAAAAAACTAAGCGTAAAATAGCATTATTTGCCGTATCAATTTCAATATTAGCTTTGTTCATCTTCCCTATGATAGACTCTCTTTTAATTAACAACTGAATTTGTTTTTTTAATTGTGAACAGGGCTAAAATGTTTGTACATCATGTTACAAAGCTTATTATTGTCTATAGCCAACCTTAGTTGGGCTGGAAGACTTGTGTTCACTGTACGTAATGTTTGCCTAACATAATAATAATTAAAATATTTGTTATATTAGCCAATTATCAACTCACCTCTACATAGTAATTCCTGATTTTCATAATTTTCTTTTAAAACGAACACTTTATTTACACATTACGAACAACGTAAATAATATTTTTTTAAAACATAATTAAAAAAAAAACTGTCCGAACATCGTTAACCATTGGCATATTAAAAAAAAACAAAAAAATTAAAGCTGTCAACACTTCAGTGAAGTTTTGAAAATCGAACGCGTGAAAATTTGACAGCCGCGTCTACCAGAGACAGCGCTAGTGAGGTGACGCATGAAAAGCGCGCGAGCGACTGGCCGCAGACAAACGTCATACGGCGCGTTATCTCCCGCATTTGCATACGCGCTCTCGATCCACGATTCCCATACATTGCCGATCATTTGCATAGCCAAAGGAATATGCTAATAGCTTGCATCGGCGATATTTAAAAATCGAAATCGGAGCTATCAATCGGTAAAACAGGTTTATAAATGGACCCTTTGTGCTCGATGTGAAAGGTCCCCAGATAGGTTTAGGGTTAAGATGCGACCCTGCGGCCAGATGTCAGCGTCTTTTGATACTGAATCCATTGTAGTAAATGGATTATTTATAGAGAGTGCATCTATTTATGAATTGTCGATGGCATTTTTCAATAGCTTTTTACGATTGTTGCAGATTGAAAGCAATGATAAAGCAAAGATGTTTTTTTGAAACATTTTAAGGAACAGAAATTTATTAATAACCTAAATATATTTTTTATTTTCATCTCTTCTATCAATATCTGTATTTGTTTTTAAGAATTAACTTTCTAAATTGTACCAATTAAATTTTACCGCAATTGAAATGACTTTATTTTCTTGCTTAAAAAAATAATTAACAACTTTATAAGCGAAATAAATTTTAATTATTTTTTTTTCTTTGACTTCATACGTTATGCGTAATTAACAATTTAGCGAATGGAAAAAGTGTTTATTAATATGTTTAATTATAAAAATGAAATAACCGAAACTTTTCGGACAAAAGTGAAATACCGTTATTTTAATTGGCCTTATAATTTTATTATAACCGTTAGTTAAAAAGTATAAAAACAATGACGTTCATTGGTGTATGAAGTTTGTTTTTTTTTTAAGGAATTTTTTGTCTTTTGAATATGCCAGTCCCATAACAATCTCCTTAGAAAAACATACAAATATTAATAGAAAACAAATAAAATTATCATGTAATAAATGTGAACGTGATTAATCTTATTTATAAGCAAACTAAAAAATCTAATTTTTCTATCGATACAATGTATTATATCGAAGTTTGAACCGAATTAAAAGTTATTTTAATTAGCACATCGTCCCGAAGCAACCCTCGCGTGGGAAACGCAACCCCCTAAGAAAATTAGGAAATACTAATTATTATTCGCATATTAAATAGATAAAGTAAACCGGTTTCGAAATAATATTGATTCATTAATAAAAATATTGATCCGGTTCACATCATCTGTGGTCCTATTTTTTTTTAAATTCAATCTATATTCCGTTTTAATTTAAATTTGAAAAAAGAACGTTTCATTTTTAATTGATAAAATGATTTTTATTTTTTATATTAATTAAACATTTGAAATTAAATACAATAAAAAGATGATTAAATTTTTAGAATAACTTATAATTTAAATCTTTGTGAAAATAAAAACTATAAATATTTTAAAAAGAGAAATACTTTTATCTTTCTTTTAAATCTTACAATGCAGCTAAAGGTTTTTTTTTTGTAAATAAAACGAAGAAATCAATGAAGTGTTATCAAAATAGTTTTGACACATCTTTGAAGATACTAGCAGATGTAAGATACGTGTAAGGGCGCGAACACACAGCCCCCGGCATACGGCAGCCCAAATTAACATACGCGCTTCGATCCCAACACGAATAAATCATAGAACAATTGAAGGGTGAACGATTTATAAGCAATCGTATTCGTGAAACTGGTTTAAAGAATACGCGAACCATTTTTCTTATCTAATTTATTGACCTATATAGGGTTGTTGGAATGATCCTTCGATAGCATTAATTTACATATTGACGTCTTGAATCGGTGAGAAAGTAAGACTTCGTTGTTTAACGCTTCATTGAATTTGGGATTTTTTTAATTTCTTGTAAGTTATGTAGATTTATGTGACATCTGCCAGAATAATTTCGATATATAGTTAAACTAGTTTTTTTTTTAATTATTTGATATTGATGTTTGAGTTTTACCCTAACGGGTTAAAGGTTTTAACCGTTAACCCGGTTCTTAACCTCTACAATTAGTAATCCTTTGAAATAAATATCACAATTTTCTATGAGTTCAAGTATTATAAAATAAAATAAAATAAACAAAATTTATGAAAAAAAATGAGTACGTACCTTAAAAATGCACGCCGACAAATAATGAACTACTAGTCTTTAATAAAAAACATTCTGTTTTCAAAAATAAAAAATACGTTATTTTTAATGTTTTTACAATTATTTCCAGCCAGTATGTTCTCGTAAAATCAATGGAACAATTCAAATAAGATACATCAAACACAATAACGGCTAAAATTCGAGTCTCACGAGCGCGCGATCTTCACTTCGGTAGAATTTGGAAACAGTCCCGCCTTACTGAATACATATTTTTTAATTAATTATCATTTATCTGTGTTATGATCGTGAGCGGGATGCGGGCGTTTGAACGATTCTCCCACTAATCACTATAGCATTAGAGTGCATTATCAAATAATATCGGTCGGTGAGTTTTTATGAGAAAAATTATTGTTTTATCCATTGAATGCGCTCCGCGGTTATTGTTCGTATTAATACAATTTTGAAATTAGAATTAAAAGTAGTGCCGTAAACGTTAATTCAAATTTACGCGTTCGAATTATGTTTAGGGTTCCGCGGTGGTACTACGAAAACCATTTTTAATGATTTAATCGAATAAAAATGTTGGAAAGAATTATTTACATGTGAAGATTTTTAATTCGATTAAGTAACAGTTATGATTTGAAATATCGTCAAAATTGTTGAAATTTTCATACGAAATAGTAAAAATTATTAATAAATTTAAACAAATGTTTAAAATTAAATTAATAAGTCCTGGATTATTAAAAATTAATATTTCATAGAGAACTATAGAAACTCGCTTATTTTTATTGTGTAGTCAAATTTAAAAGGAACCCATATCATTAATGTCAGTTCAAGCCTGTCATTTGGAAATGTGAAATTTTGGAGTTATATCGCGTCTCGTATGGTCGGGCGGCCGTTGACCTTGTCATGGTACACTTAGCGCTAACTTTAATTGTTTAATTAATATATTAATAATGCGTTCAAACGGACTCGTTGTGTTACAGCTTTACAATTAGGCTGCAGACACACTAGGGTAGCGTTTCCAAAATATATGCCGAAAATTTTTATATCATTATCGTGATATTTTGGTATTGTTAATTACACAATATTTAAAAGAATTTTGTGTTATTATGATAGGAAATAAGTTCACATAATAACAAGATAAATAACTTTAAATTGTTTTTTTTATATCATAAGGTGGCAAACGAGCGAGCGGCCACCCTAAATCGCTGAAATAGCGAAGTGACCGTTGCCCATAGACACACGCAATTACATATGCGTTGCCTACCTTTAATAGACGGAGGAGAGGATGCACAGAAATAAAATATTTTCCCTTTCCATGCATCCTCTCATCCTGAAAGTCCACTTCCACTTCCCATCCTTTCCTTATAAGAAAAAGGATGGGAAGGGAAAGAGGACTAATTTAGGCCTCCGGGACGCACACTCATCGGACGAAACGTGGAATTGCTTCCACTTGACGCCTGTCTTCTGTATGGTCATGGTATTTCACCGGGCGAGCCGGGCAAATTCGTGCGAAGATGTTAAAGGGGGCTCTACCACTGTTAAATTTGTTGTATGACATCTTATCATTATAATAATTTATATTGGCAAGTAATTTTCGTGTAAAGTTTATAGTCTGTTGAAGACCTTATCTTTATATCTACAGCTAGCTGGTTTATCTATAGTTATAATTATTTTTGTGGTTTATTAACCGTGTCCAATGTACTTGCGTCATTCAATATACACATTTCGTTAATACATGTATATCGTATGCGATAAATATCGAATGACCATGGAATAAACCCCTAGTTATTATTTTTTATACGAATAAAATTGATAAATTTGCATAAAAATAATGTTTCCGTCTATTAAGCTTTATAATATTATCAATTAGCCGTCGCCTGGTACGCGAATAAATTTAATAGCTACATACTATTGCACACTTTTAATTTATAATTATATATATAAACATTCTTTTATACTTTACTAGCTGACGCCCGCGACACCGACCGCTTAGTATTAAAAAAAACTTAGTAAGTAGCCTATGTGTTCTTCCAGATTATGTTGTACATCTATGCCAATTTTCAAACTGATATATAAACACGGCTAAACACTCACGTATATTCACTGAGCGACGGGCCGCGTCCGCGAAATAATACCAGTACCATACATCCTGATGAAGGGCCCCCGATGGGCTCCAAACTAGTCAGTGCCGCCACCGGACGAATATACGTGAGTGTTTAGCTGTTTTCATATTAGTTTAGTATAATATCTCACGAAAGTTTGAATAATTTAATATGCCAAATTTAATTGAGATTCATGAAGCCGTTCAAACATACATGCATTTAAACATTCGCAGTGTATTAGTAAGAAGTAGGATTGATAAGGTTTTTTTTATCTATTAAATTATTTGTTAAATTAAGTAATTCGAATTAAATTTTTTCAGTGAATTTTTTTACTTATTTCGATAATGGTGGGTAAGGAAATGTAGCGAGTCAAAGGCAAAGTGGTCGTGTAAGGGATGATCGCACCCCAACGACTCAATCTAAGCACATTCAAATTGCCCTTTCCGAACCGAACCTCATTACTCCCCAAAATATAACCTCCATTGAGGCAATAAATAATCTAACGGCGTGCATATTTCATAGCAAGAAGAAAATAACACATAAAAATTTTCTTTACCCCACGCGTCTAATGTTAGAGCGCGTTTCCGTTGTTGATAATACGTTTTGTCGTCACGACACAAAAGTATACCGATTTGATTACTTCATCTGTTTACTGACACTAGCGACTCCGTCTGTGTGAAATAAAAAAAAACTTAATTAGTAACCTATGTGTTCGTCCAGACTTTATTCTACATCTGTGGTAAATTTCATCGAGATTCATTGAACCTGTTGATACCTTCTAATAGATATATTCATCCAAACATTCGCATTTATAATATTAGTAAGATTTAACATTAGATTTTTTATACTAATTGGTTAAGGTTTTAACCGTTAACCTGGTTCTTAACCTTATGTATTAGTAATTTCAATCTTTGACTAAAGCATGACTAAAATTGTCAATAAATCAGAAAATTTAACATTTTCTATATTGGATTTTAGTGTCACAATTACACATAACATATAGTACAGATACAGTAATCTTATTATATCTTAATTAGTACATCACGTGACGTGGGTAAGTTTGTCGTGAGACAACGGGACCGCGCCGTGCGTTCCTCTCATAGATTTTTGCATTATTTTAGTATGCAAATGCCGGTCGCGATAGCGACTCACTGCAAGAGCAATTTAAATTATTTTTTATGGCGCTCAAGTGTATTGAGAGTTGGCCAAGTAACGCGCATCGGAATTGCCTCAGATATTGTCTCGTCTGCCTACATTTTAAAATGGGGAGAGAATTTAAAATCTTAATACTTTTCTATATTCTTTATTTTAACAAGTTTACTTGCATTGTTAGCCTTTGTAAATATTGATTTACAATTTCTTTTGAAAATAACTCATCACCAAGATTAAGGTAAAATCTTCTATCATCGAGTTTTATAAATTAAAAAAAAATAACAAAATATTGACGGCCCAAAGATTTACGCGATACAATTTTTTATGATTTCCGTTATACCATTTAATATTATTTATTCGTAATAAAATAATTTTCATCAGTAATTTATTAAAAAAAATCTAATTACGAACTTACTGGAATATTGCCAATAAGCTTGATAATATTTCTTGATAAAAAAAAACAAAAACTTATTACCATAGGATAAATAAGAATAGGGAATTTTAAAAATGGAATTTGATAAAAAAAATAATTTCGGAACACCTGAACCGGCCAGTGCGTTCGGAAACGAGATAGCAAGGGAAGAAGCAATAACCGTTAAAAGCGCGCGGAGGGCCGTTCGGAAACTTTTCTTTTCAATAACACGTCTAATATTCAAATTAGAAGCGGTAAAGCGAAGGAATTCTTAGCGATATATCATCAAAGCTAATCAGATTTTTCCATCGCACATTTCGCAAAATGTTTCCCGAATTAAATAGGGTAGGCACGTAAGATAATTTAGTAGTTCAGTTACAGATTTATTTTTTTTACGATCGCAGCAATAATACATTTTCGTGTGCAGTTAGTAATGATACAAAATTGTCAGCGTTTATCAAAATTCTATTTGAGTTATACGCACGGACTGTTTAGACGTTTGTTTACGTAATACGTTCCTAAATAGACACGTGACGGAAGAAATTCGGAACACGGTACATTCGTCGATTATAATTTTTATCTTTGAACGAAATACCAGTATAAAGTATTAGCTTTAAAGATTCTCCTCTCTATTACACTACTAGAATCTTCAAGAAATCAATAAACAACTGGGTTTAACGAATTAAATAATTGAAAAATGTAATCTGGCATAATTATTAAACGACTTTTGCCTCTATATAAACAAATAAAATAACAAAAACAATATCTAATACCGGTATCATATTTGGAACGCGTTCTTAATTCAAACTCGCATTCGAATATCGAACGGAAGCGGATACAGTACTGATTCTAATTTCAAACGTAGTATCGCAGTGTTGCCATTGATAATATTTTGTGGTACAGCCGGTGCTATTATATTGAACGGAAATTTGACGATAATGACTTGTGATGGGCCGTTGTGTGCAATTGTATTAGCTTGTAGCCATTTTTATTCCTGTTTAATGTTGCCAGATTAAATATTACTATTACTTCTTTTATTTAATATCGAGAAATGTTTGCTTCGTTGAGCTAATGTTTAAAATGATGTCAAAAAAAACAGATAATCAGGTTTGAAACTCGTTACGTATTTAAAAGTGTTGGGATCTTAGTTTTCAAATATAAGGAGCCAATGATACGTAGGTTGACTATGTCTGACCCATGTGAGGATCTGATGATCCTACATTTAGAAGTTCGTCTTTGTTTGTTGAGATTGAACTGTCATTACGTGACGTATTGTATGGGACATCCAAAGTGTTATGTCATCGATAACGAAAGTATCTGCAGGTCGAACAATCGAGAGCTTGTGATCGTTTAAACGGAGATGAGTCGGCACGGGGGAGGTCCGCCGAAAGGATTACTGGGTGCATTAGCATACGTAATTTGTGGGCACATCTGTCGCACGTGGGTGACGACGCTTTCTTATTGTACAAATATATCATTTCGCTTCCTTTGTACGAACGAATTGCGTTTTGATTTCGAGATAACGTAATACGGAAGTCTGATACGTCACGAGGGATGTGATAAAATCGATTATTGTTACAATAATAATCGGTTTCCGTTTTAAAAATAATTTATACACAACTAGGTAGAGTAATGGACGGTTAAACAAAATAACGGAAAATAAGAACAATATTTAAATTGATATAAAATATTTAAATAAATTAAAATTGAATAAAGTTTTTTTTTATATTTATTTAAAGAGCACTATTAATGGACGCGTGACACTCGTTGTTGTGACATATCGATAGTTACCGATTTAAAAATCAAATATTTAAATCGTCGCAACATCGCTCCGTGTCGGCTAATGAGCCAATAACTCGCGAGACAATAGCCCGCGTGGGCGTTCCCAACTCGGTGTTATCACAAAAGAATATTAATGTCACACTTATTCAAATACACCGATACATATTCAAAAAAAATACAGAATACAACTCGTCGTTTAATTTGAATGACGGCGACAAACTTTTTTTTTTTATTCTGACGGAATTATCGAAGGCATTGTCGCTGGATCTCATTCAGCTTCCCCTATAGAACGCACCTTTAATCGTCTGACGCATTCAAATTTGGAATCGTTTTATTTTTAAAAAGAATAATTTATTATTAATTTTGTTTATGATTTTTGTCCCCCGCGAGCGCTTTATTGCTGCTTCCTGCGGCTGTCAGCGGCGATGAATGTAACGCAGTGACGTAGGACATGTGGACATCGCACCGCGAGCGACGTGCAGCGCTAACGTCGCTTTTTTTACAATTAACACTAGCGATTGTTGCTTTTAAATCTATTATGATACGTTTTAAAATACGTTAATCTTATAAATTATAGGTAAATTAAATTTCTAATATAAAATTATTTTTGCACTGTCGTAACGTTTAAAACTTGCGTATGTTTATTGATTAAGTCTACTTTTAAATATCATCACTTAAGCGTCTACGTAAGGGTTTGTCGGGGAATAGACAACTTTATTTTTTTTTAAACGAAGAATAAATGTTATTCAGAGTTAAATGTCCGGAGTGTCAGTGGCTTTCGTCGTGGAATTACATAAAAAGTTGCCGGCGCAATCACGGTCCGGGATTCGTTCCGATCGCGACTCAAATTAGACGGATGGCGGTCGGAAGGTTTCTTTGTCTACCGCCCTAATGAGTTTTTAAGTCGATTATAGCAATTTTTCATAGAAAAACCGCGTTAGTGATGTATCGGCCGAATCAATCACTGCGTCCAACAAATTGCTCTTTGTGATACCGACTCGGCCAAATGGCTCGCCTCAAGAACCTTTGTTGTTTTTTTTTACAATTTGATTTAAAATAAATAAGGTCTATTGATCAATTTCAGTATATTAGATTGGGTATATTAGTTAATTCCTTTCATTGGAAATAAAGTTTTATTTGCTTCTTTGAATTCGAGCGTTGAGACTTTATTAGACGATTATTGGGTTTATTAAGAAATATACTAAGATTAAGTAACTTTTATTAGGATTAGAATTATGAAACAACGTTCCGGCTAGGTTTGTGCATACATCGATAAAAGATGTAGTCAAGTCATTAGAAAATCGAATTAAAACTGTCCCATTCAGTATAAAGATGTTTGTCTAGTTACAATTCAAAGTTTAAAAATCGTATAATTCTGTCGAACGGAAAGAGAAATATATCAAAATAAAACTGCATTTTCAATACA
This sequence comes from Papilio xuthus, assembly GCF_000836235.2. Lineage (NCBI taxonomy): Eukaryota > Metazoa > Arthropoda > Insecta > Lepidoptera > Papilionidae > Papilio > Papilio xuthus. Next base: position 638,233 of record NW_013530970.1, on the reverse strand, counting down.
ATAGTCACAATCTTTGACGTAAATGTTTTCATCAATTTAACATTTTAATACGAATAACGCCGCGAAGAGTTGTCAAAAATGTGACATTTGTTTTTTTAATTGTAAAGCCCTAAAGGCTGTGACTCCGGAACTGTCCGTCACCGCGGCATTCAGCCGCCGGCCGCAGAATGGCGCGCTTTGTTTTAAAATCCGAACGCATAATGAACGCGCTCCTTTCGCTCAATCGTTCATCGAGCTTTTCACTTCATTTGCTTACCGATTTATTGTTTTTTATTCACTCTCGCTTACAAACAGCCAGGGTTAACATTCAAAAGAATATTGCCATTTTAATAACAGTTCTAAACATTATTTATAAATCAGTATTGGATATCTTAATGGTATTAAGTTAGGTTACCCGTTGACTCTACTTAGTAAGAAAAATATTGCAAAACCAGTAACCAGTATTAGATAAGTTAAAGAGTAAAATCAAAAGTTAAAAGAATTGTTTTGCTGTTTTGCTATAACGGATTTGTTTTAGAGAAATTAAAATTAATTAAAAAGTTTTCAGTGATGGTAACCCTGGATTTAAATCGCATTGTGATTTAAAATGCGTTGAATCGATTTTTATTTTGCTCGATTGTTTTTTTTTCAAATTAATTGTTCAAAGCGGCCAGTGTAATTCAATACGAATTAACGGTAAGCGATTTGATTTGTCAACCCCCGTTATATAACTGAATATTAAACTGCCGCTATTACAAAGCAGTAAATAAATAACATCTCTTTATACTCTCTCACATACCAGCGCATTCTATTTGACGTTTGAATTGTGAATTTGACAGAATACAAAAGCCATAAACAAGAAATAATGACGTAAGCAAAGACAATTTTGTACAGTGTAAAACAAGCTCTAACTACTTGTTAATGGGCAAAGGCAACGCAAACATTCAGCCACGAATTAAAGAAAATGTTTTACCTCGAGCGGAGCGCGCCCGGGCGAACGTACCTCAAAGATAACGTATTGTTTAATATCTTCGAGATAAAGGCAGGGAATTATAAAAAAAAATATCAGTCGATATGAATGTTATCGCGGGGATTCGTTGGAAAAAGTTGTCGTTTTCACATAAGATATGGGCGTGCCCGTGAATGGGAACGCCTCGTGGCGGGAAACCTTCGGCTGGTGCCGAATAGAGGTGTTTTTCCAATAAACAGTTATCGGTCTTCGATCGGTTCCGAACGCCCTCACTATCTTGCAAGATATCGAGGACGCCTTCTTAAAAATATCGCAAGAAGAAATTTAGACCCAAACACGAAGCGTTAGAATCGACTTTCCATCGCTAAGATTCGACGCAAAACCTATTGATGTCATATCGGTTTTCCATTAACGCATTCGAAAGAAAGTCGTATTTATTGCTTTGCGATAAGATTCAAAGTCGTATGTGGCGTGGTAGAGAATGTATTGACGTGTTATCGGAGGTGGTGCTGTCCCTTTCCCTCCAGTGTGTCGGCTGTGAGTGCATCCCTTTCGTTGCGCAGGTCGCGGAGAGATGAAGACGGGCGGTTTCTTTATAATGTCCGCGCAATTCTTTTGTTAGGAATAAAGAAAATTCAGTAGCTGTCTCCAAACGAATCGTTTGCTCGAATATTACTTCGTACGAAATTAATATGAAAATGCCTTTAATTTAAAAGTTTAAATATTGATATAGATCTTATATATAAAGTACATTGAATACTTATAATACAAATGTCGTTTAATAACAAAGAGTAAGTCTCGATAAAACTTATTTACTTATCAGAGATTTGAACTTTGAACCATAAAATCGTTAGCCGTATTAGCTAAAGAACCATCACACCTTTTGCTTTATTTTCCGTATGTTAACGATTTCATCAACAAAAAAGGATAATCTCATTAAAGTAATTATCGGAATAATTTATGTATAATTTAACATAATATATTCATAAAATATATAAATAAATAATATCTTAAATAACATATACGTCAAATGTAAGGAAATATTGAAAGTGAAATTTATTTTTTTAATTTCAAAACAAATTATCATCGTCCACGGTCCCACAGAGAAGCGGTATAAGTCAGATAAATAAATAAATTATACGAACGGATACATAATATTACCGTCAACGTTTTGGATTCAGTTTATTATTATATCGTTATACCAAACGAATATTTTCATAAGAAAAATTTTATGTGTTTAATACACCCTCGAAATAACTTCTCATAAACATAAACATAATACATGTGTCTTAATCTTACGATGTTTGATTTTTTGTTCTGTGATTTATTTATATTAAGATTATCTGCTTATATTAGGAGGTTTTTTTGTAGGTAATTAGTTAGTTGGGGATTAGTTCTGTTGAATTATTATATATGAAATATGTTAGTTTGTTGTCTCATACATATTTGAGTAACCGTTGGTTTCTGAGACCACAAACTCCGTATCATCATCATTATCATCAGCTCATAATTCCCCCCCTGGGGGGCTCGGAGCCTGCCCTAAGTTAAGAGTGACTAGGTCATAGCCAACCACGCTAGCCAAGTGCGGGTTGGTTGACTTCACACATATCTTTGAATTTCTTCTCAGATATATGCAGGTTGCATCACGATGTTTTCCTTAACAGTAAGAACGTCGGATAGGTCGATTCGGAAATGGAAAAACACATTGGTACATAGCGGGATTCGAACCCAGGACCTGCAGATTGCAAGTCAAGTGCTTGACCCCTGAGCCACCGACGTATACAACATATCATTATCTTTGACTAAAGTAACATTATGTTATAACAATACTTTAGTTTCAGAAACCCATGTTAACAGACGCGATATATTTTATGTTAATTAATTTGGAATAGTATAATACTGTGTGGAAGGTTAATTCTTTTTGTTAATGACTAATTCAAATAATAATTTAAGTGGGACCCTAATCTTACACTTAATTCATCTTACTGATTGATGTTTGTTTGAAGCTATCTCTGGAAAGTCTCAACGGTTCTCGCTGAAATTTGGCATAGATGTAGAACATAGCTGGTTGAATACATTGGTTACTTATAATTTTTTTTCTATTCCGCACGGACGTAGTCGCGGGCGGCAGCTAATCTATCAATAAAAAATCTTTATAACTAGTGCTTACTTAATAACAATTATAGTGCAATCATTTACGTGCAACAAAACAAACAATATATTGCAATTAAAATTGGCAATGTTTAAAAAAAGGTAATAAAAAAAACATTAGTGTAACCTAGGGTTTACAATATTTATATATGCGATAATGATTCATATGTAAATGGGATTAGGGCTATAATACTCTGTATAGTCTATGGCGCACGAGCGGAACTTTTTTATCTGTAAAATTGTCTATAGCCAGCTCAATCATCTTTATTGCCAATAGTCGGATTCAGTTGTAGCATTAATAAGCAATATCCGCTAACCTTTCATACAGATTGCACGTGTTATGGCATCAGTAATGTAAAATATACTTTATGACTAAGGTTAGAAAGTTGATATTTGATTAACGGTTAAAAACTTTTATGACTTACGTTTTTTATTAGGATGATCGATGAATATCAATAGGTTGGTAAGGTTAATGAATTGTATCATTGGAAGCAGTTAAAGTTAACATTTTAAGTACAACTTTTACTTATAACTCTCTTGGATCATTAACTTAAGGTCTATTAAATATATTGTGCTTTTAATATTAATTGATACCCGCTTTTAACTACGAATCTGTCCTCACGAAATTAAAATAAATATAGTATGCAGCCTATGTCTTCTTTCAGACTATATTCTTAATCAAGATCCGTTGAGTCGTTTTGGACATACCTTCTAACAAACATCTATCCTTCCAAACTTTCGCATTTATAATGTTAGTAAAAAGTAAGCTACTATAGGGCAAAAATTTTCATCATCATCAGCTCACTATATGTCCCCACTGAGGGGCTCGGAGCCTACCCTAAGTTAAGGGTGCAAAAACTTTACTTTCAGCTTCATACATTGATTAAAGCGACATATTTATATGCAAATAGAAGATCGCAAGCGACTATCGGGTATTCTGACTAAGCATTGTCGACTCCATTTATGTCGTTTTAACCGGTTTATATAGCTTTATTAGTCGTTATCTTTAACATTCTTCAATGTTGCCACCCTCGAAGATAAGGTAACGGATGGCCGGTAAGTTAGGAACTATTGACCCTAATTAACGCGTTGGACCGTGGCAGGATACAGGCGTAATCCCGGATTATCCCAATAAAACAACACTTTACTATCCCAGACGATGGCCAGTTTGACCAGCATCTATGAATTTACATTTTAAACTTTAATGTTAAGTTATTTTAACATATTATGTTGCAATTAACAGATATATTTAAATTAATCAAACATAAAACTAAGCAAACGTGCAATGATTATTCCTTTCCTAGCCCGATCTATACTAATATTGTGTAGATCTGTTTGTTTGTAATTGGTGTTGAAATTCCACAATTAGTAAGTAGTAATAAGATACATATTTTTATTGTTATATTAAAGATTTCCAAACAAATAAATCTTTAGTTATCTTAAAGTATTGTGTATATATCAAGCTATTTTAATAATTCTTACGTTTACCGCATCAAAGGATATTTTCAAAGAAATATATTACAAAGAAATGTAAGCAACAAACGAAATACTCAGTCATATTTCATTTCATAAAGCAATAAAATATAACTATGAGTTAAAACACTCAAAATATTCAAATCGCATGTAAGCACTCCCTCACTGTAAGGGCCCTCCCGGAGGGCAAAAGATCGAAGGCCGGACATCCGGTCAAGTCGCCCTCTAACCGATACTATGAAGTATTTATTGAGCTGCGGCTCACCAAAAGTATTTTATTGTGAGTTTGACCCTTTTGCTATTGGCCCTTTGTGTAACAATTCATTGTAAAATAAACTCTATTGCAACTGAACAAAGTTAATTATTGCTTAATTAACGTTTGACATTTCGAATAGAAAGGTGTTATATTAGTAATTAGAAGTGTACTTAACATTATACCTAAATGTATAACAGTTAAAGTTTAATTTTAATTGCGGTGAAAGTGACATCTGTGGTAAAGGTGTCTTAGGTTGCATTAATTGGAGTTCGAAAATGTTTTCGTACGAAAGTGCTATACGATAACAGGCTATCTGTTTATCTTGGCCGTGTTAACGTGAATTAACGTTTTAATTTGGGACACATTTTTTTAATTCATAGACAAGATTATGTCGTTTTGGGAACATTTCGAAAATCGCTATTGAAATATCGCTAGGGGACTCACCTGCGAGATTTTAGGGGAGATAAGCGAAAATTTTTGAATGTGTCCAGAGTTTTTTTATTATTTGAGTGCTAACAATGTAAATGATATTCTTAATAGCTAAACATGAAAAATATTAGAAGAATCATACTTTTTTTTAGCAAAGTTCAAAAAGCACAAAATAAATTTTGCTTAAAAAATGAGTTGTAACACTACGCAATAGAACCCGTAGACTAGTGTCTTATACGTGCTTTAATACAGGGAATTTTACTCTTAATCCTGTCTTACATGTTATTCTTTTTTAGAAAGTGTAATTATAATAAATGTTAATATTGAGTAGATATTAAATATCTAGTGTACGCTAATGGCGCGTAATCGGACAACAACAGGTGCATGGAATCAAACCCGAGACTGACAGTTACGTGCCACATCTGCCGTACTATCGACGTCGCTCCAATCTATTTTAAGTTGTGGATATTTGTAGAAATTGGAATTTGAAATAATTATTAACGAGCTATTCCTTACTTCTCACTAATACTAGCTGTTGTCCGCGACGCCGTCCGCGCTGAATTAAAAATTCGTCATAATCTTTGATAAAATAGAGACAACATGATCATTTTAAACAGTGATTGGTAATTTGGATTTGGTCTTAGAAGTCCACGGTTAGTTATGAAAATCTTTAGTTAATTTTAAAGGAAATTGTAATTGGCGATAAGCAAAAATGGTTCGAGATTGATTTTTGATTTTTATCGCTGTTGAAAAAGAAAGTATTTAGATATCTCTAGCGTTTTACGATAGTTATGTTGGTTGATCGTTATTACAGTCGTGTTATTAACCCTTAACGGTTATTTAAACCGTTACAGTTAAATGTATCGTTTAGTTAAGCATCAATGGTATCTGGTAATCGGTGGGCGATTTGCGGTTTATTTGCTCCGTCCCTTGCGCTGCCCGAGTTCGAATCCTAAACCGTGCGGTTAGGGACAAACGTCAACTTGTCGGCAAACATCAATCGGTATCGAGGGGTCCGATGTTAATTTAACATGTTTATTACAAGTACTAACATCGATGTTGTGTGCACACAAATATATTAACCTTTAAATGTGTGTGTGTTATTGAAACTTAATATTTGTAAGCCATGTTTTATAATTTAAAAAGTGTTAGGATTAGAATTATAAATTGTTTATTTTTTTCTTTCAAAATATGGAGAATTCTAGACTTCGTACATATTCAATCCTACCTAGACGTAGCTTACATCTCCATCTTTGTATTTTAAATAAAGAAAAGCTAATAAATATAAAGAAACAGAATATATTGTAACAACACAAAAGTGAATAGAATACAAAATATAATATAAAGACTTTATCGTTCAATGGGGCGTCAGAGGAAAGACGTCCCGATCTCAGCTGATTTCCGAAGGCAACCGATACCGGAAGTAACGGGAAGCGACCGGGAAAATAGGCGGATGTTTTCCGGTGAAAAAAAGCGCGCCAAAGAAAAAAGACCCCACCGACAAATTTACATGCGAAATACCACTTTTGTACTCTCACCCCGAGATCGCTTGTCAATTTGTCGGATTGACAATTCACCGTGAACGTTGTTCGACACTTTTGTTATGTAAATATTTGTTTCTTGAATGATATCGCCTTGTTTGTGAACGAGAAGAATAACTTAACGAATCAATACGAATTTGATATTGGAATTTTGTAACAATTAAATAAAATATATTATACTAATTAGCTTATTTAATAATTCTCTTTAAATATAACTTATACATCATAATCTATTTGTTTTTAATTATAAAAGTGGCGCCATTTTCTTAACGTCAGTATTACCAAAAAATGCGTTCAAGATTAAAAATCAAATGGTGCTGTAATTAGACAGGTGATTCGCTAATTCGCAAAAAGAATTCGTCTTAATTCCGCCGCGGGCCGATCGGAGGCTGTGGGAACGTCACGTCGAATAATCGGTATCCAGGCAAAAAGCCGCCTCCGTGCTTCGTGCGCGACCGCGGCTCCACACCGCCCTTACCTGCCGCCATTTTGTCTAATTGACGTTTGCATTCTAACCTCTATTCCGTTTGCGTAATGCTTCGTTTTCAATCCTTTAATGCACCGACCGATAATTGTAATTAGTTATGGCATGTAATAAGTCGAAAATGTCTTTTCGTACTTAACTAACGAATGAATAAGATGCACGAGGAAGTCTTAAAGATTTTTTTTATCTATGACAAAAAATTTACAAAGATTATGAATTGGAGGATGTAGTTTATACTCTATGCTATTTGCTTGAGCTAAAAAAGTGTTACATAATCTATGGACACTGTTGCGTGCAGTTTAGCGCGCGGTGATTGCATCCGCGGCGGCCATCGATCAGTCCCCCGTCCCGCAGCCTCGCTCGGCGCGCGCGCACCCAGGTCACGGCCAGCGCCGTGCACGCTAACCTAGAGACGTTATTATAGCGCCGTCATTTTATAACATATAATATTTTTCGCGCTTCATTTTGACAGGTGATAACTTTTAATGTTATAATTTACAACTTACGATCTTTTAATTGTGATATTTTTTGTAATAATCATAAGAAAATGTCACATTGTTGGGTTTTGGTATATTTTTCAACCATAGTTGTGTTATACGAGTTAGCTTCTGTGCGTATAAATGTTAATTTAGTTTCTGTCTATACCATTTAGTTTAAAACTTGATGACTTATTTATCTATTCATCGCCATTCTTACATTTTGAATATCCAAAGCTATCTTCAATCATGCCACATAATTCTCTAAGTCGATAACATTTAATGTTTTCATTTGAAAAACTACACACGTATATTTTTTCTTGTATAATTACGACCATATTTGGAGTCGTAAAAGTTGGGTCGTTTCCATTCCGAGACCTTTTGCCTTTTTAAAATCGATCGTTTGACAAAGAGTTTAGACTCAACTACCGATGACTTATAAAAATTTTTATTGACCATAAAACCGTGACTTATACACAACGACGGGTGAGAATCGCCGCGTATCGAACTAGTACTAAACATTAAAATTCTATATTAACGACTTATAGATCCAATTTACTGTCATACAGACCGACAACCAACTTATACTTTAATATATTATAAAAATTATATTATATTAACAATAAAATACATAAGATTTCATTTAATTAGGATTTGTTTAATGATTTTATAAATGCAAGCCTATAAAGATGTAGGATTTTTTCTTGATTGTAGCAACATCGTTCACTGGAATGGATTAGCTATGATAATATTCTACTTTTATGTTGATTACTTTAATCAAAATATTATTAAAAAAAACATTTGAAGTTTTCTTTTGTTTTTTAAATCGAACCCAAATAAGGGTACGTGGAATTAATACCTTTGCTAAATAACTTGGTTCATTATATTTAAATGGTATAAAGTTTTATTTTCATCGATGCGAAATGTAACAAAGTCTTCGAAGAAATGATGGTTAATTTGAAAAAATTAACTGCGGCATAAACATGATAAAAAAAACGTATAAAGGCGTTCACAAATCGGACCGGTCCCGGGAGCTGGGAAGTTTTCTCAGTCTCAAATTCCTTGCAAGGACACTTCAGTCTGCAGGATACAATGTCCGCGATTCCTAGCCTTTTAATTGTCAAAATTGCGCGCGCGGGGGCCCTTTGATCTCGCCGACGACACGGCGTTCGGATTCCGAACGTCGGCTTACGATTTTTCGATCGAACTTTTTACAAGTAAACGCACCGCTCTAGTAATTATGCGTCTTTATTAAAATATCATACATATCTTTGTACTATACACTCGTATTTTTATTGTTTCGACTACTACAGCAGACATCAAAGGCATTGTTACGAGAACAAATTTAATAGCTACATACTAATGCACACTTTTAAATTCACCTTCAAAATTCTCTTGTTAAATACCGCACAAACATTCTTTTATACTAGCTGACGCCCGCGACTACGTCCGCATGGTATTAAAAAAAAACTTAATAAGTAGCCTATGTGTTCTTCCAGACTATGCTCTACATATATGTTAAATTTTACCAAGATATATAAAGCCGATCACGAGATATCTTCAAACATCCATTCATCCATCCAAACAATCGCATTTATAATATAAGTAAAGGTAAGATTTATTAATATTGAAGTAAAATACAAACATGGCGATATTTCTTTTTCGATATTCAATCAATCTACTTTTTAAAATGGTCTACTTTATTATGTGCCAGTATTCAATACGGGAACGCTTTGGAGCAGCGAAACGACTAAATGGAATTCAATTGGGTAACGATTGGCGATGCAATCAGGACGGATTGATCTGTATTATCTGATAATAGCTGGCCAATTGATGTGGTTTGTCCGTTGCAGCGCTACGTATCTATCACGCGCGCGCCGTGTGACCTCCATACTGCTCCTGGCGGCATTTTGTATTTTTACGACGTACTGAATACTTTAAACAGTCAATAACTAATACAGCTTTTGGCCTATCGATTATAGCCTTAATATAAATTATATCTAGATTGAAATCAATGTTTTTTTTTTTATAAAATCGGATTACTTTAATTATACTTTGTAGAATACTGGATGTCGCCCGCAACTAAGTCTGCGTAGAATTAAAAAAAAAACTTAATTAGTAGCCTATATGTTCTTCCAGATGTTCTATATGTGTGCCAAATTTAATCGAGATCTGTACAGCCGTTTTGTAGATACTTTCTAACAAACATCCATTCATCTATACATCCAAACATTCGCATTTATAATAAGTAGGAAGTAAGATTCAATGTATGTACGTGGCATAATAAATATTTCAAATTCTTCATGTCAAAAGAGCACACCGATTCAAACAATTTCAATTTCAATTTTTAATATACAACCTATTTTGAATTCCGAACAGGCGCGGGAATCAATATGGCAAATTCGGTGAGAATTTTTTCGCGCGTAAATCGCGTCAGGGGGCGCAAGGAAACAAAGATGGCTCACTTAAGACCGAGACATCGAACGTGATCCGTTTGCGAAAAAAAAAACACCTTAAGCACCTCTTTACCTGTGTCCGGGACCCTCCGAAGGGGATCTCGAGTTTTCTTTTCGCGCTTGTAAACATTGGCCGAAAGATTGTCGGGGAATCGGTGCGGTTACAACTTTCGATCGCCTTTCTTTTTCTTCGTCGACTTTGTTACGGGGCAAAGTTCAGTTGTATTGTCTCTGGTCTTAATTAAAAGTCACTTTTTTTCTTGACTAACTCCTTAAGGAGTCGTTTGTTCGGAAATCGGAATGCATTAGAAAGTTATTTTCAGGCAAAGATTAAAGCGATATTGGTTTATTACGCCTTTAAAAATCTTTTGTTTGTAATCTGAATTAAAAAAAAATGAGTAGCAATTATACTTAGTATAGTTTGATTTTGAGTAAAAAAACGACTATCAGAAGTTATTTCCCGTTGTCGATAACATAACATCTTTAACCATTCCCTCCAGTCTTCTCAATAACAAAATACCTGAACGCGCGTAAACTTTTTAATGTTCAAAACATCGCATACTTTACGCGAAACCTCTGGCACGTTTAAACAAACATAAGGTGCTGTAGAACAATTAAATTTTCCTTTAAAACACGTAATGAGACAGAACAATCAGCTAACGGACCGTTATTATCGTATTAAAATACTCGGACATTCCAAATTCTGAGTACGATTCTCGGGGGACTTTTGTTTTTTGTGCGCAATTAAAAATATGTTCCAATCGAGTTCCAAATTCAAAATTTTACTTCTTTATCAATCTGATTTTTAGTTAATGACTCGATTACGTTATTATGGCCAGTTATAAGAAATTATGTCCAATTTTTAATCGACTTTAAAAAAGAGGTTACGCTTCGTCTGTTTTTTTTTTATAATATTGTAAGTAAGTTGGCATACATTTTCTATTTAATACGCATAGTGACTTAATATCAGTTGTCTTTTAAATTTAAAAAAATTAAATAGCAATACTTGTAAAATTATATTTTTTCCACAGCTTTCCGAATTCGTCAAATATCAAAATCTTTCAACAAATATGAAATCAAATAAATCGTTTGAAAGGCGTTGTAATATATCACATTGTTTCCTCAACGTGGAAATAAAGTGCTAAAATGGTAACACGCATCGCAACGGTTTATTACACGCGGGTGTTGCCATGCTGTTATTGACAAGTTTTTTGACATGCTGTAGATATTATTAATGCCAAGAATTTTATATTTAGATATTTTATTGATCCACAGAATTTAAATACATAAAAAGAAAATCCTTCATGTAACGCACACTCACATTTTTAAATGTTACATCTTATTAATATTATAAATGCAAATATTTGGATGTATGTTTGAAGGTATCTCGGTAACGGCTACATGGAGAACATATTCTGGAACAACACATAGACTACTAATTAAGTTTTTAAAAAACCCGCAGACGAAGTCGCGGGCTACAGCTAGTATGAAATTAAACTTTTTATCTTACGATGCTATAAAATTGTTGTATATTTTTCTTCAGTATTATTTCAACATTGATGATAGAACACCCTGTATCAGTGTATCACATGTAGAGTCAATAAAAACGTGTCGGTTTCCCTCTGGAACTATTATTATGTCGATCTTTTGATCTACAATCCCGCTCTACTAAATTGAGTGAAACGACTTCGAACACCAAATTCTTTTTCAAGGGATTTTCCCGAATCAGTGTTGCCATGGATAATAGTAAAAATAGTGAAGTGTGGTCTATAATATGGAGTATACATGATTCTAGCAAGTGTTTAAAAAATTTTATGTTTTTCATGAAATTATTTTCGTTATGTTTTAACAAGTATTATTGTGATGTATTTAAAAGTACCCAGTGGTTAACAGCGGGAAGCATTTTCAAATCTAAAAATTGAGAAAGGCGCTAAACAATAAATTAAAAAAAAAATAAGGGCATAATAAAAGATAATATGCCCTTTGAAACCCATGACAGCGGTGGCAGTTAATGACAAATTATATTAAACACGACCATAGATACAAATTACCTTTGCCTTTATTGAGCCGTAACAAAAAAAAGTAAAAAGCCATAGACACGGGAGCACACGTCTCCCGGGGCGGGGGGAGGCAATGGCAACAAATTAATAATTAATTTTCACGCGGCGAACCCGCGCCAAAGTTCGGACCCATTTTTGTCCCGGCACGTTTTGTTCCATTCAATCGAAGCGGGAAGTTAAAAATTTGTCATCCCTGTTTTCGCTCTGTTTTTAGACGAACGATTCTATTTCCAAATGTCAATTCGAAATTCAACAATTTATTTATTTAGTTGTATATTATAACAGTAGCTGACGCCAGTGACTTCGTCTGCGTGGTATTAAAAAAAAACTTAATAAGTAGCCTATGTGTTCTTCCAGACTCAGTTCTAAATCTATGTAAAATTTTAGCGTGATCCGTTAAGCTGTTCTATGTATACGCTGTGTTACTTATATACGTAACAAACATCCATCCGTACATCCAAACTATTGCTTTTATAATAATAGTAAGAGTAAGATTGTATTGTATTATGTTTATTAAGAAATAAACAACCGGATAATATTTAAAAAATCGATATAAATATTATATTAAACAAAAAAAAAAGGACTAAATACAAATGTCTCATACGATTCCTACCCATATCAGCGATGCGATTTGCGTTACCTGCAAAAAGATAAATATTATTAATCCAAGTTGTTCCAATAAATAAAATTGAATTCGAACAAATTAGTATCAAGAACCATATGATTTGGTACAAAATGCGGGTACAGTAATAAACTTAAAGTTAATACCGTAACGTTAATTTCATTTTATGGTCTTTGGATTATTTTATATTCTTACATAAAATTTCAATTGAATAATATCGATTTTATTAATCGAGACGCGCCTCTTAATGGATTGTTGCAAATTAACAGTTATTTTTGGTACATCTATACTTAAGTTAGAGATAATTCAACATTATAAAACATTCGAGTTAAATGGAACAGACATTTAATTGCTTTTTACAAGAATGTTACCCGAAAATCGAGAGCGGTACCTATGAACATGATGACATTAATAAAAACTTTTTATTCCTCTATAAATAACGATAAAAACAACATAAAATAGTTTACTTGGCCATGATCAATACCGACCATTTTATTGTCATTTTACGATCCGCCGATGTGAAGTTGGAAATGCCTAATTTAACTTCATTAAGTGCTCGGGGAACAATAAAATTATATTTTATCGGTTTCGGTTTAAAAATCTTCGCCCGCCATTATGATATTTGGAGGGAATCTTGTATGCGAGTTTCAGAACGCAATTACACATGTCAACGGCTCTCGGCGTTCTTAATTTAAAATGTGGCGATATTCGAGCGAGTTGCGCTCGTAAAACATATTCGAGCTGCCATCTTGTTCGGCTTTGATGACGTCACTAATACTCTAACACCAGTGTCACACATCACACCTACAAGCACTAAAATATAAAATAAAAACAGCTGATTTCCTTTGAAATAATTCCAATAGATACCAATCCATTAAAAAACGATGCGTAAATTAAAAACGTAAAAAACTTTTTCTATTAAGACAAATGTACTAAAGAATCTTATTAAAAAAAAAAACTTCAAAACTATTTAGCGTTCGAAAAATAAAATAATTAATTTCTGAACGCATTCGCGTCCAGCGTCATTAAAACAATGGCGATTGTTCAAATTTAAAAAAAAGAACACACGACATGTCAATAAACAGGAGCCGATGTAAAAAACGCAACCCCAAGTTTTGAATCGATCTTTTCACACTTCGTACGAGCGGCCGCGACGGTTGATTTCCGTTCTCAATTCAAATAGGAGCGTCTTTTAATAATTTTTTTTTAATTGTTTTATTATTTAATATATTGTATTATTATAAAGGACGAAGTACGGAACTTGATCGGTCGATTCAGAATGGCAGCGGTTCTCGAATTTCAATTATAGATTCATTCGATAAGTGACCTCGTTTTGTAAAGGATATGGCTTATTTTATCGATCGGGAATTGAATGATCTAATCAAAAGCGTACGGTTCCAATTAAATGAATTTAAATCGAGTTAAGAATGTTTGTTTTTTCTTTTCAATATAAACTATTGATAAAATTTAAATGAATATTTTAACAATGTAACAAAGAATGTTTTTGACTATGACATTTTATACCAGATGTTATTAGAACCGGATATTAAATAAGTCAAATAAGAACATAATATTTAAATAGTAAACATATTTTTAATTCAATAATAAAAAATAACTGGAAATAAATTAAAAGAAAATTGTCGCCAGGAATATTCCAAATTTAAAAATTGCAAGGTAAAAATTAGAAAGCAGATTATGAAGATAAAAATATGACTAAAGAGTTTGTAGACTAAAAAAACAATAAATTTAAATTGGTAGGTGGGATATCGTTGGAACTCGAATCACTGGGAAGTCGTAAAACGTCGCCACTAAATATAAGCTAGCTTACAGTTCCAATCAGAAATAGAGGAGTGTATCCGATCAGAAACGACCAGTGACATTCATTAGATAAGATGGAGGAATAAAATCTATAAAAACTCATGCAGTGCTCATAAACACGAAGGAGGTAATAAAAAAAAAGTCCGATGTCGTATTCAGCTGTCGTGCGCTATTTCCGAACGTGAGCTTTTGAAAATCGAACGCCATCAAACCGCGAGGTGGGCATAGATTAAACGTCAAATAATCACAATAATGTTACCATTATAATGTTCTAAAATATGACAAAATTAAATTTGGGGAGAACTTGTATAGTCAAGTATATGATGCGTTCTAAGACTTATTTCAACATAAGTTAAATCCGTAAGGCACACAATGACTAATTGCCTGACAACATTCTTCGATGTAGTCATTGTATTTTCCAAATAATACTTTATGCAGGAAAGTCGCCAAGTTTTATTCAAAACATGTGAAAGGTTATTTTATATTTTACTTTTCTAAAAACGTTTATTGAATTTACTTAAGTGTTTATATATTACAAAATTAAATAATAATTTCTTTGATGCAATCAAACTCATTAAACATTTTAATTGATTGATTATCTAAAATGAAGAAACATCATTTAAAAAAAAAAGTCAAATTATCTTGTTCTTTGATTCTTTAGAAAATATATTATTTATATGAGTAAGCCGAACTATCATCAACGATTTTTTATATTGTTAATCATATTTTTGTCAAATGCCGCGCTGCCGCCGTCACAAACCGTGCCAACTAGGCGGCTGTCAATGGAATCGCGCAATTTATTACTTTAAATATTTTTTCTTTGTCTTTGAAAAACATTCGTGATAAATGATAGAATGCGATAAGATTGTATTATCATTAATTTTAATCAGACACATAGATGTGTATTTTGAAATACCTCCGCCATTTTGTAACAATACACAGATTATGTTATATTAGAGGTGACGTTCGGTTTTTATTCAATCTATTTTCGCTTCATTATTACCACAGAGTAAAAATAGGTCATAGATTATAGTATTTTATCATGTAATGCTTATTACATTACTCTATTTTTGATTCTGGCAACTTGTAAATCCATAGACAGCAAATCTTTTGACAGTTTGTCAGAAATGATTACTTATTGTTTTACACAGATACAATTAAGTGACCCTTTGATGAGGAAGAAGTCCATACAGTCCGGTGTCAAAGTAAAGTCCGAGCCGATTACGGAAATGTCGCTGATACAAATCCACGGCTCACAAACTGTCAAAAGCATCGAGATCGGAATTAAAATGTCCGTCCAAACGTTCCGACCAAAGGAATCTCAAGATAAAGCTTTCGCGAGTCGGTGAGAGTTAATAAATTAAATAATAACAAGATTTCAATACAACACTTCTTACATCGCTAAATATATTTTTAAGTAATTTTTCAATCTCGTTAATAAGTAGGAAGGATAATAAAGTTGTTTTCATTTTCGATTTCAAACAACTATAAATTTTAACGTTATTGTAACAGCTGGTATTTATTTGATCCAGTTCGGCACAACACTAGCGATCGCTAGTGCTGCGTATCGGAACACCGGACAGTTTCGTAACGAGAATCATTAACTGACAAACGTCGTAAAATGGCGGCGAAATGGAACGCATTCTCCCGCGTTTATATTTAAAACCGAATCCGAACGAGCGACATATTTTTAAAGTTCGAACGACACTTAAAACTAATCGCTGTTTTCGATTCCGAAGCGCTCACGGAAAGAGTTCGGATGGTCGTTCTAAATTCGAAAATCTTTTTCGATATTGGAACGGCTGCTGTAGCACGTCAATGGACGAGGAATAGAGGGAATTAGGAAATCCGTTGTGTTTTTTTATGCCGAGATAAAAGTGTTCTTACGCAATACAAATTCGAACGCCGTGTCGTTTTTGTTTATACTGCGACGAAAAAAAAAACAAAAGTTACATTTGACGTAAATCATAGGTAAAATAAGCGAGAGGAAAATGATTTAATATTCATACTTTTTCTAGAACGCCATAGACTAAACTATCAGACAATTTACAAGTTTCTCCAGGTTTTTAATGTGACATGTCATTGGCTTGTAGTTTTAAAATTTCATAAGCTATTATTATGAAGTTGTAGACATCGCAATAGACACAAGTAGCTTGTACAGTTAAGCGTGCGAGCAATTCCGAAGGCGATGCGTATCATCTGCGAACAATGGGCGAGCGCGCGGTAGCGTCAGAAAAAAATAACGTAAACTGTCCGTTTAGAGCTTTTTTCTCCTGTCAGCATTTAACGTAGGCGCTAATGCGTTTCCTATGAATCTAACCGTATTTTTTTCCACGCTGCTAAGTCAATTTTTAAATTATGATACGTTGGGATAAATCACTACTTTGTATACGCTATTTTTGCGCGCGTTAATATAGTTTTACCTTTCGAAGTGTAAGTGGCGTTATAAAAATATTTTATGAACGAAAAACTTTCTTTTAAGTTTCCATTGTTTTAATTTCGTAACAAAAGTCAATGTAAGTAAAATAGAAGACAACGCTTGGAATCATTAACGTAAGAAAAAGAATCTAAAACTTAATTAAATTTGTAGTTAAAACTACATTTTTTGTAAGGCAATATATTACGAAATTTTACTAATATTATAAATGCAAATGTTTAGATGGATGGATGTTTGTTTGAAGGTATCACCAGAACGGCTGCACTGATGTTATTGAAATTTGGCATAGATATAAAACATAGTCTGAAAAAACACACAGGCTACTTAATAATTTTTTTTTTATTTCCCAAAAGAGTTTGATTTGTAAATCTATCGGAATAGTTATCTGCTTGTCAATTTCAATAGTAAAATAACGTGTCTAGTGAGATCTCGCTCTATATGTTCTGCATCTCTGGAATCAAGAGTGATGTGACACCGAATAACGTTAAAAGAATTTGTATAGCGAATAACTGTTACTAATATTGCTATATATAACTTATTACTCCGTTAATCCCGAAGCGTTCAAAACGTCTATAGATTTAAATTTGGAATGCCTGAAGTGCATTCTTCAAGTCGTAAATAACTAACGTATTTAAAAACTGTTAAAAGGTTTGTTTTCAGTTTCAGACAAATTAATCGTTTTTTTTTTAATTTTTAATTTTATATATTCGATAAAAAAGCGTAAACTTGTTTATAGACGACTAATCGTCGGATTCTGAGACTAAAATTCATATATAAAGCACATCGTTATCCCTCTCATTATCTTTGAAAAAACATAAATTTTGTACCAGGATTTCTGTCTCAGAAACCAACCATACCTTTATCAGTGAACATTTATAGAGTACGAACAGGTATTAAAAGAAAATCTATTTTGCTAACTGTACCTTTCGAAGTTCGATAGGAATCAGTCAAACTGGCCGTATGACATTTGCGCTGCGGGCATACTCTTTGCAAATTTAGTTTCGCAACAAGAACAATAGCATTGCAACCAGGACTTTATCACGGTGTAGTTAGGTTGATTATCGAATGACAAGAGATTCTTAAAATAAAACAATCATTACTATTCTATACATTGATGTACGAAATACTGGAAAAGGTATTTTTTATTTCAAATGAATAAAGAAATAATATTAAATTTTTGAAATTGCAATAAAAATCCTATCCAATGTTTTTATCCTACGTATATCATTTAGTTGAAGTTCGTTCAGTAAAATGCATGTTCATAAAAATATTCCAGCTCCAATAAAATGAAGTATCAATACACGGATGACTCACTATCGAATATTCAAGGGATTTAAAAAAAAAAACACCGAAGCATCATTCAATTTGAACACGCACTCGACTATTTTACGCTGTTTTGGCGCCAAACGGCTTGTTACAGCTCAGTGGAATACATTTACAGATTATAAAACATATCGAGGTTATTACCTTTAATATAAGTACTAAAATACATAATATTATCAGAAATAAACATGCACATAAGAGATAAATAAATAGAATTATATTCTACAAAAGTATTAAAGTATTTTGTTTTCGACATCTTGTTTCGATTTGATATTTATTTTGGCGGGAAAGGAGCTGTCGTTACATCTGTCAGACAGGACGATGACCGAATATCCATCAAGTTGAAAGCTCGCGTTATGGCGTTAAAAATTTAAACTTGGCTATATTTGGCGCAAAGATGTTCCCAATTAACCTTTTGAGTCAGTGTGACATCGGTTTTAATGTCGCTCACGGTAATGCGATCGTAAATCTCCAACAGTTGCGGCGGCCATTTGTAAACGCCCGCGATGCATCGGTATCGATCGATAATTAATCGATTCTGTCTCCGCGGACCACGACCGTGCATTTCTTTTCAGCCAGTGACATTCTTGAATTTTTTTTTAATTTTTGTATCCCCGAAAACTTTATTTGGAATTTAATGAACCAAAAGCGGTCTCAATTAATTTAATTACATAAGTTGAATGAATAATTAATATAAATTTATAAAAAAGTTCTTATAATATTTAAGATTGTCTTTTGAATAAAAAACTAATTAAGATCTTATCTAAAAATATCGACAGGTTAAAATAATGATTCGTTAAACTAAATAAAGAAGCCGTATAATTCAATGGGCTATAAACATATTTTATAAAAAAAAAAACATCGAGATTGTTCAATCTTTCCTATTGTTCTAATTCTATTGAAATGTACGATGCAAATACATTCTATTTGCGTGGCTCGTGATCGCTACACTATCTTAATGGCCGACATATTGGATTGGTGACGGCTGCATATAAACGAGTGACAATAAACTCGATTGTAACATCGATTCTTATGTCTCGAAAGAAAAATGTCTCATTATAATGGCAACCACCCAAAGTTATTTGATATTTAGAGTACTAGATGTGTTACATGACAAAATACGAAAAACAAGAGCTGTTTTATAGATAGCTGTATTTATGGTTTTATTTGTTTTTTTTTTACTAAATTTAACGGCTTTTTTTTCTTTAATAAAATGTCAAATCGGCAAATGGCAAGATAGTTTTTTATTACTGTGCCAACAAAATAAAAAGAAAACAATGTTTACTTTTAAAATGTTATAACCGTTACGCGCACCTTTCAAAACAAATATGGATTAGTTTAGCCAACATAAAAGTATTAAATTACAGCTTGCCAGTGTCTATACGAAATGAAGCAAGAAATAATAATTCGATAGTTGTTTATCATCATTACTCGATGTATCGATACATCGCATGATATGCTAGCCCACTCTAATGAAACTCCGAAGTTAAGGCATGTTACATTAGGTTTATCGTTTAGTAATTTGTTTAAAAAATATTCATAAAAACTTTTAAGAAATGTTTGTTTTGATATATTCAAAGTTGCCAGACGTACTATATTAATAACCAATGCTGGGTTTGACTTTTTTTATATCATAAGGTAGGCAAGCAAGGGGTCACCTGAATATGCCTATTGCAAAGAGCAGAATGTCCATGGACATGCTGATACGTTGCCAGCCTTCAAGCGATAGAGGGAGGGCCGCACAGAAGGAAGATATATCCCATTCCTAAGTCCCTCAAAACTACAGGAAGTCTTGGGTTCTTGTATACGAATGATTATATCATGTTGATTTATTAAATATAGCCATCGTATGCTACTTCCGCTACTTCCGCGCGGAATTAAAAATAATAGCCAATGTGTTCTAGACTATGCTCTACATCAGTGTCAAATTTCACAAAGATCTACTGAGCCGTTACGCAGATACCTTCAAACATCCATCTTGGATCCATCTAAACATTCGCTTTTATAGTATTGGTAAGATAAAAAGTAAAAAAAACTTTTTTTTTTTTCAAATAAACAGAAGCACACTAGAAATCTGAATAACATTTCCAAGATATTATTATCAGTGTTTTAATATCAAATACTACTAAAGTTTATTTCCAGCCTAAAATATAACTATTTATATTAAAATTTCAATAGTTACAAATCGATTTAAATAAATTAAACAAGCTATAAAGTTCGGAAATACATTACCGATTTCTTATCTATATTAAGCTATGTTTAGACTTTAATTTAAAATGTATGAATAATTTTATATCATTAAATTGTTAATAGCAATGTAGTCTAAATTAGGTCATTAAATATACAAAAAAATATACGCACATCAAATATAAAACTTATAGATTAATTTACGATATATTTAACCGATGACCTTTTTTTTTATTATATTAGAAGGCAAACGAGCGAGCGGCCACCTGAAATCGCAGAAATAGCGAAGTGACTGCTGCCCATAGACATACGCAATTGCATGCGTTGCCTACCTTTAATCGACGGAGGAGATGATGCAAAGAAAGTAAATATCTTCCCTTTCCATGCAACCTCTCATCCGGAAAGTCCACTTCCACTTTCCATCCTTTCCTTATAAAGAAAAGGATGGGAAGGGAAAGAGGACTAAATTAGGTTCCGGGACGCACACTCATCAGACTGCACGCGG
This sequence comes from Papilio xuthus, assembly GCF_000836235.2. NCBI lineage: Eukaryota > Metazoa > Arthropoda > Insecta > Lepidoptera > Papilionidae > Papilio > Papilio xuthus. The sequence goes on along the minus strand of NW_013530970.1, from coordinate 617,066 downwards.
AATTGCTTCCACTTCACGTCTGTCTTCTGTGTGGTCGTGGTATTTCACCGGGCGAGTGGGCCAATTCGTGCGAAGATGTTAAAACGGGCTCTACCACTGTTAAGCATTGTTATTGGCAACAGACTAAAATATTTTGTAGAATTAAGTCATTTTAAAAAATGTTGTCATAACAGTATAATATAATCGTATCGGTTTCTTTTTTAATATCGTTTAAAAAAGGAACGTCACTAAAACTTTGGAAAAAAAAATTTTACTCTATGGTTGGTATAGTATTGTTTACAAACAAAGGCACGCGATAAGGCATTAGCCTCGTAACTGGGCCTAAGATTATGCTAATTGCCTAACTCCAGTCGGGTTAAGGACGAGTCGGGTTTGTTCTCACTCCTGTTATTTTGGCGCCAACTTTGGCTTTGACGTTTAAATCTTTGCACGAGAATTAATACCATAAAAATTAAAAAGGAAAAAATTTAAATAAAATAAACGTCTCATTTTAAATTTAGAATTCTATTTTATTAGTTTTTACATCTAGAAATAATCTGTTAGGATTCTAACTTTAATAGAAAAGCTATAAGAGTAATAATTACAAGTAGGTCTAACAAGTTTCTCAGGTCACTATAAATATGTTAAAGTAATTTGAACCTTGCGCTCTTTGTTTTAAATGGTAAATTTGCTTGTACGTTGAAATAGTTGGTACAACAAGCGAAGCAGGTTCGTGTCTCGAGGCGGTCTATACCTAATAACCATCAATGATCAGGCCGATTGTGAAAAATATCATTAAAAAACCATCAAGCTCTTGATGATTCGACTGTGCCAGTATTGCAGTCATCAACCGCAATCGATTCTTTATTTTTTTTCTGTTTAATCTGTATTATTAAATTATTGAGATGCATTTGCTGTACATTTCAACTCACGCTCTATTATGCGTGGAATTGACTCCTAAAATGATCGTAGATTAGGCTTATGTTCCGTATAGTGTTGTACCTGTTGATATAAAATTATCGATAATATATCAGTACCATTTGAAATAAGAGCGTCGGTGGCTCAGTGGTCAAGCACTTGACTTGCAATCTGCAAGTCCTCGGTTCGAATCCCGCCATGTACCAATGTGTTTTTCGATTTCAGATTTACATATGTACATTTATCCGACGTTCTTACGGTGAAGGAAAACATCGTGATGCTGCACATTTCTGAGAATAAATTCAAAGATATGTGTGAAATCAACCAATCCGCACTTGGCCAGCGTGGTTGACTATGGCCTAATCACCCTTAACTTAGAGTAGGCTCCGAGCTCCTCGGTGGGGACGTATAGTGAGGTGATGATGATGAAGATGATTTTTGAAATTATTAGGACTGTATTTACATCACTAGTTTCCTTGCAATGGAACATAAATATGTCTAATTTTAATACAAAGACCGCTACTACGTTACCGTATTAATCTCTAATATAAATAACGAAAAAAATTAATAAGTATAGTTTTTGCGCGGGAAGCTGTAATGATTTAGATAGAAGATCGATAGTCACCGCCCACTTATAGACGCGGTGGGAGGGGCGCAAATCGAATTAGCGCACCCGATGCATCGATTATCCTCGAATCGGCAAAAAACACGATTAGCCCCGAAAAATCATCGACAGCCCTAAAAAAGGCAACGCCGCCGACCGTTAATGGCGGTTTTTGTTCGAAATTCGAAGATTTGAATTCGTAATTTCAACCGCAAGGCGTTCGGAATCATTTGTCAGTGACAATTTTTTGGTCGCAATCGATTTTTAAATACGGGTTAAGGATCGTTTTTTTAGATTCGTTGCCGAGGTCGAATTCCGAATTGTTTTGAAGTTCCTTTTTGTTCGCTAAAATGATAATTATGCTGGTTTAATAATGAATACGAAGACGTAAAGACACAACGCATCAGTGAGAGTAATAAACTATAAAATATTTGAGTTCAATTCTTTGTGTCTTACTTAGTAAATTGAATCGATCGATTTTCTCTCTTGATTCGAGTAAGCAACATCGATGTAGTCATTGAATAAAAATTTGTGTTATCAACTTAACTTTAGCTTTGGGATCTATAATATAACATATTAATAGCGTTGGACTTTTATCTAATAACATTTTATGTCTTTCTCTACGAAATGAAGTCATGGGAAAGCATGCAACTTTTTAGTGTTCGAAAAAGACGGGACAAATTCCTGTGGCCGAAAGTCTGTGGGAACCGATCGCATTCCCAAACTGTTAGGTTAATCCGATAGGATCGGGACGATTCGCACCGGGACGATTCGCATCGATTAATTATTCGTGTTCGCAGCGAATGTTTGCGGAGTCTGGTCGGCCCTAATTGAGTGCGCCGCGGTCGACGATTTAGCTTCAAGTAGTTAAACTATTGCGCTCATTGTCTATTTGTTTTGTTGTACGTTTAATGACGCACGTTTGTAACACCGTGTCGTTTGAGACTTAAATATATTTATGTCTAATATAATCAGTGTAATAATTAAACAGAACTTTGTCTAGACTTTCTTTTGTTACAACTGATTAACATGCGTTTATGAAGGTCAAAATATTAAAACAGATTAAGCATCCATTACATGTACGGACTAACCGTGGGTTTCTGAGACAAAAATCACCGTTTAAAAATGACAGGGTGACGGTATATTTTATACAGAGATATTGGTATCACAAACCAATGATAAGAATTAACACGTTTTGTAAAACAACAAAGATGAAGAAGAATCTAATTCAAAATTAAAACTTAAAAAAGTTCCAATAGATTCCATTCGATGTATAATTAAACGGTAAACGAAACAAACACAATTATCGATAATAAAGCGTAAAGAGATCGAACGCGCATCCGTATTCCGGGGACAATAAACGACAGGGGAGCGAGATCGCTTCGACGGAGCTCGTTTTATAGACGTTAATTGTTAGTTTTATTAACAGGCTGCATCTGTGAGGCTTCTCTGCCGTTTTAATGTGGCCTTAAACACCGCCCGCCGCCGAGATGGGTGGCTAATAGCGCATTTATTGGTATTGGTTTTGATAGAAAGAGATTATGAAGATTTTATGGCGTATCGCGATCGAGCTTTCGACCTCACTAATTAATGAATGAATAAATCTATGGGATATAGATTTTATACACAAGAATATTATGTTTTAATTATATTTTTTAATACAAAAATTCTATACTCTATCTATAGAGCTAAGAAATAATAGACAAAAAAACATAAACTTGTTGCCAAGACAACTAAATTTGTTCGTTTAAATTCAAAGAAAAAAATACTTGTTCTTTGTTTTTTTATTAAAAAATAACGCTTCTATATTGTATATGTAACAATTTTCATATACAAAGTAATAGATCAATCATTTTTTGTTGGTAACACTAAAAATTAATTATAGTATCACTTTATCTGTGGCCTGCACGTGTAATGACAGGTGGCCATCTTTAATTTATCGAATGGCGGATGACGTCCGAAATTTTTAAATCGATTACAATTAATATCGAAATGTGTATTCGTGCTGTCGGAATTAAATTATTTTTTTGTTCAATTTTCATGGAATAACTATCAAATGTCACTCCGAAATTAGGTGAACCTTCATTAGTGATGTTTTTATTACTTTAATATACTTTACGGCACTTTTTGGATGACAATATCTTGACTAATGTAGAAAATTACTTATTAAATACAGAAGTTTTATCATCATCATCAGCTCACTATAGTCCCTACTGAGGGGCTCGGAGCAGGGTAGGCTAAGGCTAGGTAAGTTAGGGGTGACAGGGTTGACTTCACATCTTTGAATTTCTTCGCAGATATTTGCATGTTGCATCGCGATGTTTTCCTTCACCGTAAGAACGTCGGATAAGTTTTGTTTTACTATTTAGGTATCAAAAACTGTGTAGCAATTTAAAATTTATTCTATAAGCTTATTAGTAGTCAATATTAGCGACTAGCACGTTTAGTTAACGTGGTCTTTGGGATATTAATCATTTCTAAAGAAATGGCTGTACCGAGTCGACATTCCGCGTCCTTGCGTTCGCGAATCGATAAGTACGGTCGCAGCACGGCATATGTAAATTTCAATGTAAATATGCTTTTTAATCAATATAAAGTCCAGTTCACAATAGTATCGGCGCATTCAAATGCGGCCTATCAGCGGGATGAATCGACTCTCGCTCCTCGAACGGGAATGAATATTTATTCTTACTCTGTTAAAGCTATTGTTCATATTTTGATTATGACTATCGTATCGAGTTGACATAAAGCGGTTGGCAACACTGAATTTGTATTACTAGTCGTAACATGTCAAATATAATTCCAAAGACAAACATTCAACTTTGTACTAGGATATGGTAACACTGTTTGATTAAATATCTCCTTTGTTTTTTTTTTGTGTATAAGGAATGTAATATTTCCTACAATGAGAGGGAACGTGTGTTACAAAAGGTTAGGAATTAGCAATGACATAGACAATGTAGAGGCGCGCCAAATGACGCGCGATCTATGACACTCGACTCGCGGTCGATGTCAACAGCTCTCAGAGCCAATTAGCGTCTCGATTAGCGCCGAGTATCGAATAATAACATCGATTCGTGCTCGATTTGACACACGATTGTTTGCAAATCTCGACAAACGTACTTCAATTATCTTTTGTTAACAAATATTTTTTTTGTAGATAGCCTTAAGTTTAATCTAGGATTTAAAGCTTTATAAAAAGGACAATTACATCTATTTTTAATGTGGAACCATAGACACGATCGCACCTTGAAATTCAATAGAAGCTATTAGAACGCTTCCAGATTATTCGCAACGCGTTTCGCAACTTCCCCTATATCTCGGCGCAACGCAGCGATATAGATCTATGCATTTATTATAATTGCCCGTAGATTATCGGCTGTTCACTTATATCGAAGAACAATGCTTTAATGCATGTTCATTACATTGTATTGTCTTTCCTTATAACCAATTTTGTATATCTCTGTGACGCGATCGAATTGGCGTTGTAAGGAAATGTGTTCTACTTAAGCGTATCTAGTTGTTCTTTCCTTCCTTAGTGTTTAATCTCAATTATTACCAACTACAGAATGTTCATTGTTGAACAGACTTTGACTATTGTCGCATAAATCTGTCACAGTCTTATGCTTTCTTCTGCATTCATAAAGAAACTCCACGTTCTTTTGGATGTAAATACGTTTGTGTCTTTTGTCTTTATTATTTTGGTCTGAAGGTAAATATTTGGATATCAATTAGCCAGTTGATATCTCCAGAGACCCTTATATATTTGTATCGAAGTGACATTCAGATTAGAGGGCGGCCGTTACCTGTTCGGAATTAGAATTCAACGCAGCTCTATCGAAACTAAACGTCGATCAGATACTACGGAGATTGCAACAACAATAGATGTAATTGTTACTGAGCTGGGGTCGGGAATCGGTCACCCCCGGTCCCACAGGTTAATTGCGCCTTATATTAAACTAATAATTGATTCTGTTGCTTTGTTCAAAGTTAAGCTCTCTGATTTTATAGTCTGTACAATTGTCTTGTAGTTACAACGTTTATTAATAACTATCTGTATTGTTATATTAATGTTTATTTAAGTATTATTTATCTATCGTACAATGAAATGAAGAGGAAATAAACAGGTTTGTATGTAGAACCGCACCTGTTGCCAGAACTGTGCTAGGAGGTATATCCTTTCTTTCTTGAAGAGCCAGTCCATGGAGTGCATAGCTTGCACCTCCGCCTCCGGTGCGGCGGGCAGGCTGGCCGCGCCCGTCGGGTGCATCCGGACGTCCGCGCCGCACTCACTCCCGGCGCGCAATGACCCGTCACGCCGGCCCGAGTGCGCCAAATTCAAACTTTAAGCCCGCCATTTTCAAAAGCAAAGCATAGACAAAACTGCCAACCGACACTCGGCTGCCAGTGTCGAATCGATTGTTCTTTTCACGTCGCGTGCTACGAGGGATTTTTTTCTTTGTCTTCGTTATTTCTTATTGTGATGTGCCCCTGTTCGACCTGAAACAGAAAAAAAGAAAATATTGAAAGGGGAAGTTTAACATCGATTCTATTGTAGCAGACAATCGGCCACTTGGAGTTTTCGTGTCGAAACTAATTTGGTTATGTTCAACTAAGATACATTTCAGGGGTTGAAAGAACTTATATTACAGTTCAATTTCTTGCCATTAGAGAGATAAACAGACTTCAGAAGAAGCCGTTTGTCAAAATAATTCATTCATTCGTAATTTCAACTAAAGATTTCATCAGACGAGCTACTCGTAACGTTCTAAACGAACAACAAAATGTTAAAAGCAAACATAGATCAATGATTTAAAACATTGTTTCAAAGCAGGTGGCGGACGCTAAACATAGAGAGATAAAACTAAATCAAACACGCAACTATCACACAAAAGTCCGGTCGCCATCGAACTATATCTGTGGCATTTAGCATGTCCCCGCGACCCTCGCCTCCACCCGCGACAACCCCGCGCGCCTGTAGCGCCCGAAAACCAACTTATCGCCTAACACAAAGAACAATAAAACCACGACTTGTAAATTTTCACATCCATTCCAAATCATAAGCGACAGCGGGTAAGCTACCTTAATTTTTTTTAATCAAAATCGTCAAATTTTCATATATATCCCTAGTAACAAAATTAACCCTAATCAAACATATTTTTTTTAATGGAAACATGTTTGAATTATACATACATTTATTATTTTGGTCATACTTTAGTCACTTATTATTTCGAGTGAGCAGAGAAATTTAAAAAATAATTTCTTTTTAAAAAATCGCTTCAGCTTATACCTTATACAGTGTAAGGGGCAAGTCTGAAACAGTGAATTACTAGCGTGTCAATCAATAAACATGATAAGTGCGAGTTTCGTGCGGCGATATGCAAACAGCAGTGGGCCGCACGAACGTTGGTCAGCGCCGCCAACAACCATTCTATATCGATTACACCATAGACAACAACATCGATTCAAATCGATTCAAAACACTGACGGTAATATTCTTTATTATCGAGTATCGATTTTGTATTTAAATATTTATTTAATGTTATTAAGTATGTGTAGTGTCTTGTCAATTTTTATCAATTTGACTTTAATAAACCTTTTAAAATTTAAATTAAAAGCAATATAAATTTTTAATTTTACGCTTTTCGATTTAATATCGAATTTAATTTCTTATAACATCGTAATTCGATTTTAGTACAATCATTTAACAAAGTGTCCTGTGAAGTTTTTACTTGGAATTAAAAAAAAAGGAAATGTATTTTAATAAATTAATGTACGTCATTGTAAGTGAGTCATACGAATAGAAATTATTCCCACTTCAGTACTCGCTACACAACAGTTTGTTATTAGTTAATATTCATTAGGGGGAGGCCAGATGTCGCAGATAAGAGCCGAGGCGGGTCACACAAGGATTATAACGCTAACTGTTGAATTACATACTTTGCCTTACACTTAGACAAGGCGGAAAAATAAACCGACCTCAAGGTGACCTATCCTTGACCAACACAATCACATCGTACATTTTATCCCTATCATAGACAGTATTTAAAAAATCTAGAGGGTTTTTATTTAAATTTAATATTATAATGTAGTAATAAAAACAGTGCGCGAGTTTTTATTAGTATTCAAATACACCTCTTTAATATGTTTTGGCTGAACGCCGTCTACTGTTGTCTGTATGAAATAAACATTTTAAAACTGCCAACTTGACGTTGACACTTCGTGCATTAGTAAAAAAAAATAATCGAATTCCCCTGTCTATTTCGACAGAACACGAAATTCAAAAATCGAAATTCGAACATTGAAATGACTCTTTTAAAAAAAGGCAAGTTGAAAATCGAACGTCTTGCCGCGAAGCTTTCTTGGAATTTGGATTGAATATTGTCGACTTAATTTTCTTTGCAATAAGATACTTTTTTGAATGTTTGTCAGTTATTGATGGGAAACAATAAATTGGTAATTGATAGTGATCTACGCGGAAGCGCTCGCGTGCGGGTCGCGAGTTAGATCGGCATTAACCGAAAAAGTCTAAACAACTTTATTTTTTCGTAATATCAAAATATCTAAGACATTTGACAAGTTCAATGTACGATGTCAATTCAATATGCAGAAAAATAATTTTGTGGCAGAACAGTTTTTGTTTGCCTTATTTCTACGTAAAAGAATAAAGAAGGTTATAATAGTCTATGGTTTCGTGATTTTGACACATTTATCGGAACAATTGGCGGTCGTTACACGCACATAATGCCTTCAATCGTGGATTATTGAAAACGTGATGTTTGCTCGCCTGTGAAGTGTGACGAGACATGCATACAGACGGACACAGATTGACGTATGGGAAATTTATCACTGTAGAAATATTTTAGAATTTATATTAAAACTTCTTTGTATAAATTTAGATAATTCTTTTTCGTTTAGTGTTATGCATAATTCATAAACATGAATACATTTTAAAAATAATTTTACTTGACTTTAAATAGTTTTTAAAAGTTAACTATTATATAAATGTCAAATTATGATTGCCAGGATTAATGGTCAAGAATTTTAGTGGCAGCCCTAATTACCGTTGTAGATTAAATCAGTCAGTGTCAGGTTCCTTTCAGGTGTTTGATAAGGTTGCCCCCATATCCCCCACGGTAATACGGCCCCCCAATTCCTACCAGGTCACCATGTGATTTATTTCACTACCAACTTTCGATAACAGATAATAAAATTTAAAATAGACAGGTGCTCGATATTAAACGAACTGAACATGGCCGCAAACAATTTTATCACGGCCATAAATAAAAAAAAACTAAGACACCCTCACACGTAAATATTTTTAACAACATTAAAGAAATTACGAGTTTACGTTTGCCGTGCGTAAAAAGTACGATGTATCGTGTGTCGACATCATAAAGTTCAAATTCCCCTGTCGTCTATTTTAGTTAATGCGTTAAGTGTGTTGTTTCTTTGTACGATGACAAATTTACAACTGCTATTAGAAAAAATATTAATGACCTCTATTGCTAGGAGCTAAGACTGATTTTGAATTAAATTTGCTGATGTTTGGATATCAGAGTTGGGTTTGTTTTCACCGGCTCAATATCAAAATGGCAGTAAAATATATATCGTGCATTGAAATATAGGTTTCGTGACAAAAGTTTTGCCAGTTCGCTTTCAATCGATGTCTTTGCTTCGGCGATTTTAACGGCTCATATTTTTGTTATAATTAGCTATTTTCATGCGAACTTTATACCATTATAGATGGAGGAATGACACAAGAAATTTGAGTGCAAATTACGTAATTAAAATTCAGTAATTATTATACGATTAGCTGACGCCCGCGACACCGTCCGCGCGGAATTAAAAAAAAACAATTACCCTATGTTTTCTTCCAGGCTGTGTTTTACATCTATATACCAAATTTCGCATTTATAATATTAGTAAGAAGTTAAATTCTTTTGAGTTGCTTTGCTTTTCAAAACCCATATCAACGTTATTGCCTATTCTAAAAAACAAACTTGCAACAGATCTACAACCGGCCAGTTCGAGTTAAAAAAAAAAAAAACATCAAAAAAGCACGGGAAAAGCAAAGACCGACGTAGGAAAGGCAAGTCGTCAGTTTGTCAGCGGACGATCAACGAACGAGCAGCGGCAAATCAAAAATCGCAATTCATGCAGCAATCATGATTGCCATTTCGATTCCACCTTTTTATTTCTACACGCCTTCTTGCTTTTGTTACGTTAGGCAATGGATACACTAGACTGTTCTTAGTGTTACCATTTTAAAAAATATGGAGTTTTGTTGTAGATTTATTTAGCAATTCTATAGATCCCATAGTATGTTTTTAATAACAAATGTTACAATTTAAGCTAAAGGGAGTAATAATTTAATATTTTTTTTATGTCACTTTAAGTTATATTGTAGGAGACTACACTATTTTTCTTTTTTTAGCTGAAAAAGATACACAGACATTAAGTCTATACTTATCTATAGTTGGTCCATAAATACAATGATTATTGGTGTATAGATAAATGGTCATACAGAATACGAATGAAGAATGCTAGGAAGATATCCGTTAAGTGTGTACTAGCCCTTAGGTTCCTACAGCAAAAGTATCGGCGAACCTTGCGCCAAATATTAGGCATATTTTTCGGTTTTATTTGGCTCTATTCCGAAAACCTTTGTACCCTTTGAGCTTCGGCTTCGGGAATTTGATTATTTCGTCGTTCTGCAGTTCTTTGATTGATTGCTTTTCAGTTTGTTCATTGTTTTAGCATCGCTCTGCGGTTCTAAATGGTAAGCGATGCAACGTGTTTGGTTTACTTTGGGTAACGACGTAAATATATTGATTTTATAAGTTATATTTCTAAAACTACGAAGTTTATTATCATAATTGTTAAGTATACTGTTATTATTTATTAAAATCTATTAAACTCTGGCAATAAATTTTCGGTAGTGCCAACAAAACAATGTTTACAATGATGTCTTCTACCAACATTACCACATTAGTAACTACCTCGCAAAATTCAAAAACATAGAACTTAAATGCAAAGAGTATCTTTATCAAGGGGCCGTAAAGATTGTTCAAAGTTAAAATCACCCACCTGCCTAATTAAATATACAACGGACATGCGATTTCCGAAATAAATAATCGATAAATCGACACTTTATATTCGTCTCGGGATCACTTCGTGTTCGGAACTCATTACAACACTAGGCCGGTAGGTGTCGCTACAAAATTGATATCGTCGATTTGCTTGTCGATGTTTTTATCGCCTTCGATTTCCGCTATCACGATATATCGATGTTCGTGACCATCACTATTAATCGATTCATTTACTTAAAAATGGTTTTGTTTTTATGATTTTGGCAGAAGTAGACAAGTAAAGAAAACAATATCAGTCAGTTTTATAGCGATTCTTAGCAATTTGTTCAGTAATATTAAATATTTCTGAAGCAAACAGCTATATTATGTGTTAACAATTATTCCCTAATAATTTTAAAATGGCGTAATATTACACAATTGTTTTTAATTACTTGATAAATTAGGAACTTTCATGTAGTGTTATGTAAGTTCCGGCTTTCCAAAAACCGTTGTCAGCTATGAATATTCAATAAACATTTTCCCCCTAACGTAAGTAATTAACTGTCTTCCCATACATCAAATAGGTTATGACTTAACCATAGATAAATAACTGTAGATAGTGAACGGTTATTTTTGAACTAAACACAAATATATCAAAGGGGCACTCTTGGGGACAATAATTAGACAATTTATAATTCATTAGGGATTTAAAATAGTCAGTTGACATAAATATGGCGGGTAAAAAACGCGGGAAAGGATCATAGAGTGAAAAAAAAAACTTTGTTTATGATCGAAAAATAGAACAGTGGCTGTTTGAATTTAAAATTAAAGATATGGATTGGTATTTCTCATTGTGTTTGCTTTTGTTTTTTAATATGTTTCTATTTTTTTTTTAAATTTCGAACTTTTTATTTCAAATTAACAAATGTCATAAAAAAGTTTAATTGTGTGGTCCTTATTAAAAAGCTGTTGCCCGAAAGTCAATCCCCGCGGAATTAAAAAAAAAACTTAATTAGTAGCCTATGTGTTTTTCCAGACTATGTTCTATATCTATGCCAAATATCGGAGAGATTCATACATCCGTTCTAGAGACACTTTCTAACAAACATCCATCCATCCAAACATTCGCATTTATAATATTAGTAAGTATTTTTCAAATGATAGTCGGCTTTACTCTTCTTAAGCTATAATATCAACACTGACGTCACGCAAACGTGTTTAAAAAGATTCGTTATCAAGACATAGGCCTTTAGTTAGCACAAGATAAGTTAGGAAATGACTAATTCTATGAAATTTGTGTAAGATGCATCATTAATTTACTAGAAGTGGCAGTGAATACATTAAAGACTTAGAATATGGTTTCCTTCTAGGAATTCATAGGATGACACTTCTTGCTATTTATTAGATGTATGTATTTCGCGAATACGAAAATAGTATGTTTAATATCGTGATTACTTTCAATAGATAAAATTACAAATGTCTCACGAGCCATTTATCGATAATAGCACTATAGTGACGTGCCCCATTCGATATCGTCTCGGAGGGGAACCGGAAAAGACGTCGCGTAACGAAATTTGACATTTCAATGTCTTTTATTCGTATTGAAGGGCTATTGCATGATTTTGCGACTATTATAGAATTTTATTTTATTATTGAGTATAAAATATTGTCTTTGAAGCCTTTAAAATATGTGTATAATCAATCCATTGGTGTTTGCCTTTTGTTTTAAAAGTATAAGGTATTCAAATAAAATTGCTGACAATTCTTTATTAAGTCATCATTTCGTCACGTGTCGTTCCCGTGTCGTGTGCTGTAAGCGCGCCAATTCATCATTCCGTTTAAATTTAGAACACGAAATATAATGTAGTCCATCATTACAGGACGTCACCTGTTCACGACCGAGATCAAACGTGAATCTATATCAGTACCAAACAGTTGCTACATTCCATCTCTTTCTTTTACGTAGAAATCCCGTATCGTCGTCCTTATCTTTGTCAGCGTTACATTATTTTTCTTTAATTATAAAAATGTTGCTAGCCAGTATCTTTTGAGTTAATCAATCCAAACAAACAATGGTATTTAGTTATCGAAACGTAAACGCATGCAAAGAGTGCATCAATTCTTGATATCGACTTCATAAACTAACCCGTTGATGAGACTATCAAAAAAAACAATATCCATTGATCGCATTCGGACAACACATGTGTTGAAGGAAAGGGACGGCGCTATCAAACTGAGAGGGATAGAGATTTTTTTCTTTTTTAACTGGCAGCGATTTTGCCACATGTTGCTTTGATGGATATAATATTGGTTAGTGGGACTTATGGGCAAATAAACAGGGATTCAAGACGCCTATGTCCTTTGATTTTTTTTTAGTAAAAGGTTTATACTGGCCGTAAAAAGATGCTAATCCAGGCAACATGTATAGCATCCATTTTAAATTAAAATAAATAACACAAATTTTACATGTAAATTTAAATAAATATTTGGAACAATAGTTCTATTTTCAATGCTTTTTTCTTATTTTGTTTGTTTTTGTGTTGTCATGAGTATAGTTCTGAACTGATAGTGTCGGTAAAACAGTTATAAGTCCAAAGTCAATGACATGTCTTATTTTATGTTTCTTTGTTAAAAATGTGTTTATTTTATTTTAAAAATTAATTGAACGTTTTGTAATGAAGGTTCAGTTCAATGCAGTCAATGTTAATTTGTCTGCAGTAGTAGCGGAGGCAGTGAGAATCGCGTGTGTTTTTCGGCAGCCGGGCCCGATGTAAAAATAAATGGCGGGAATGCTGTTGTGGTTCGCATTTAGCCTGTTACTCCGCAACACCTATTTTTAATTCGTTCTATTTTCAAAATTGCGAAAATAAAATAGTTTAATGCAGCAATAAAATCTAATTGTCTTGTAGAACAACTCCGGCTTGATTGTCTGTTGTTTATTATTAATTTTGTTTTTAAAATTCTTCATGCTTAAATGTAAGTTCACGGAATACAAGGAAATACGTTTTTGAATTAATATTGGTTATTTAACATATATATGGGTTTCATTTTCAGATTCTCATAGAAAAATGTTTAAATCTTTTGGTCGAAATACGATAATCTTACTACTTAAAAAGCAAAGTTTTGATGGATGGATGTTAAAAGGTATCTCCAAAACGGAAAGTTAGGCATTGATGTAGAGCATACCATGGAAGAACATACAGGCTACTAATTAAGTTTTTTTTTAATTCCGCGCGGACAATGTTTACATTTAGGGAGCGTCGGTAGCTCAGGGGTCAAGCACTTGACTGAACTGCAGGTCCTGGGTTCGAATCCCTCTATATACCAATATGTTTTTCGATTTCCGATTTACATATGTACATTTATCCGACATTCTTACGGTGAAGAAAAACATCGTGATGCTGCACATATCTGAGAAGAAATTCAAAGATATGTGTAAGAAGCCAACCCGCACTTGGTCAGCGTGGTTGACTATGGCCTAATCACCCTTAACTTAGGGTAGGCTCCGAGACGGTGGGGACGTATAGTGAGCTGATGATGATGAATGTTTACACTTAATAAAATCAATCATTACAAGGAGAAAATTAAATTATATATATATTTTTTGATTTAGTATGAACGGCGCCTAATCTTTAATTTCTTAGAAACGTAATTAAAAGCTAATCGACACTAACGTCGATTCGCATTTCTATGATCGGACATTTCTTATAGCGTCTTTCGCATATTTTCTCACGCTACACACAGAGCATTTTGAACCTTAAAGTGTTATTATTTATGGTTCATAGTTGTTCAATAGATAATTGTAATGATGTTTGTATGGTCCAAGATATAAGCGATTTATCAGATAGTGTTACAAGACGTCTAAACATATTTACATTAAGGAAATTCAAGAAAAAGTATGTAAAAAGTTTTTCATTCTGTTATGTTTCATGTTTCTGCTGGAGGCTACCGCAGGCATACACACTCAGAGTCCTTAAGTATTCATAATGAAATCTAAAGCAAATAAATCATAACGTTCGCCAGTAACTAAGCATATTCATATAATTTGTAGTTAAATAAATTAAGAATAAATATGTAGGTATATTGAAAGAAATCGTGGTTGCGAAATATCAAGGAATGGACGAATGTTACAAGCGTGGAACATTTATTTCGCTTGGCACAAGATCGGCGAAAGTTCACTCAGCTGACGGCCTACCTCCATTAAATAGAGAGGCACGTTGAGAGAGAGAGAGATGTATATTTAAACTAAATAATTAAAGCTAATTTACAATTCCATTCACATGTTACATTTGTTACAAAATATTTTTTTCAAGAATCCGCTTTCGCTTATGACCTAGTCCACGTACGAGTATAGTTTATCCTAACTGCTAAAATAAACAATTGAAACCACAGTAAATTAATTAATAGAACATTATTTATATATCCTATTTAGTTTAAATGTAAAACATAGTTTTGAAGAATAGGCTACTAAGTTTATTTTTTAATTCCGTGCGGACGGAGTCGTGGGCGTCAGCTAGTTCAACATAAGTTTATTGCTTCATCATCAGCTTATTTATGTTCCGTTGCAAGGAAACTAGTGATGTAAATACAGTCCTAATAATTTCAAAAATCATCATCATCATCACCTCACTATACGTCCCCACCGAGGGGCTCGGAGCCTACCCTAAATTAAGGGTGAATAGGCCATAGTCAACCACGCTGGCCAAGTGCGGGTTGGTTGACTTCACACATATCTTTGAATTTCTTCTCAGATATGTGCAGCATCACGATGTTTTTCTTCAACATAAGTTTATTGCTTATCCAGCATTAATTAAGTTACATAAGTGATAAGTAATATTGTTAATCATTATTGTGTTACTTGTTCTGGTTGCCGGCAAACATCCGTTGTTACCTTGCCGACTCTTCTCCTCTTACAATACCTTAGATAAAATAATCGTAAACAAAACGAACCAAATGTGTATACAGGATGTCCCAATATACAACTCTGATACTTTTGCATTACTTATTGACGTATTTAATCGTAACATAATTGTCCTCTTGACGCAATTGTTATAGGCATCTTAATCAACAGACTGCATACAGATTACCAACTATTGTTAATTGGGTATACACCTTATATTTCTTATTGATTTTACAAAACATCCCCACACATTATACTAAGTTAAAACTACGACTAGATTAAAAATATTTGAAAAGCGAACGCCAAAAAAAAATTGACTAAAACTACTTATGTACTATCAAAAAAAAGGCTGATTTAGATTTTTAGAACATGCTGTATCAACGCCAATAATGACGTCATAATTAATCGAAGTATATGGGAGTAAGTGTGACGGAAGTGTCCCACGGCTTATCGCACTAAGCTATTCTTTCTTGATACTAATAATGCTTAGTATATTAAAGTGTTTATTACTCTATTGAATATGAGAAGATTTGTCTTTTGTTATTTGAACTTGAACACCACGGTTTGCATTTATTAGCGTCAACTTACAACTTACAACTTGGTCGTATCTTTCGTGGGAGATTATGGAATGATAGATACAATTTTTAAGAAATTGCTAAATCATATAGTGATAGTTATTAATTAAAAAGAAGGGAAATCTTACTAATATTATATTTGCGAATGTTTAGATGGATGGATGTTCATGAACATAGTCCGCTCCAACGCGGAAATTGAGACTCTGGGTGAGCTGAATATCATCGGAGAAGCAAAAGCTCCGATGGCTGGGCCACCTCATGTGGATGGGTGAAGATCGAAAGACCAAAGCAGCATGTCTCGGGACCCCGACTGGCCGCCGACCCATCGGTCGGCCCAGGTATCGCTGGCGAAACGCCGTAGAGCTGGATCTACGGGAGCTACAAGCGATGGACTTGCAGGAGAAGTCGCAAAACTTAAGCGATCTTTTGTGTAGGAGGCCAAGACCCCCTCCTCTTTAGGTCGATGCGCCAGCGTAGGAAGTAAGTTACATAGGCTATTTAATATGTTTTTAACCGCGCGGACAGAGTCGAGGGCGACAGCTAGTACGTATATAACCAATAGTGGTAGAGCCAAAATGTTCATTAAAAAGTATATAATTATAGTAAATACTTTATATTTAAAATATTATGTATTTAAGAATTTATTAACATTACTAAATTTGAAAATGGAATTACTTTTTTCAACCTTGTTAAGATTGTAAGTTGCCAGTTGCATGTTGTTTAGTAACGTACAGCGCCATCTGTTATTAAGAGGAGAAAATTACATTGTTATGGAAGGACTACAAGGGATAAAATTCTCGCTCTCGACTCCATTTTTCTTACCTTTTTATCACTTTTATAAAAACGACGATAAAGCATTTATGAATTTACAAAACATTTTAACATTAAATTAAAGATTAAAAAGGTTAATATCAGTCAAAGAATTCTATCAGTTCTATGACTTTAGAATCTGAAACACAACGTGGTTGACATTCTGTTAATAACTTCTCAAATATCGGAATCGAACCCCATTAATATATTATTAATAATCCTAAAAATAGCAACATACTGTATCTAGCGTTAATAAACATAAATCTTGTCGATTATTTTTTAATTAAATATAATAATACGATGTTGATAACACATGGTGTTAAGTATTAAAACACGACGATCACTTCCGCAG
Source organism: Papilio xuthus (assembly GCF_000836235.2). Lineage (NCBI taxonomy): Eukaryota > Metazoa > Arthropoda > Insecta > Lepidoptera > Papilionidae > Papilio > Papilio xuthus. The sequence goes on along the minus strand of NW_013530970.1, from coordinate 599,857 downwards.
ACCGAAAATAAAAGATGACTGCCACATTATAAGTCTGATAGCATTATAAATATCTAGACAAGTCTGACAAATAGTTTTTTTTATAGTAATACTAGCTGTTGTCCGTGACTCTATCTGCGCGGAGTTTAAAAAAGTTAATAAGTAGCCTATGTGTTCTTCCAGACTATGTCTACGTCGGTGCCAAATTTCATCAAGATCTGTTGAGTTCCGAAGATACCTTCTAACAAACATCCAGCTAAACATTCGCATTTATAATATTAGTAAGATTGTTTTGGACCTGCTATATGTCTGTTACAGTAGTTTAAAAATACCGCATCGTGATTAATTATTGTCTAGATCTGTACAAAAATATCTATTTCTGGTAATACAAATGTTAATCTTAACAGTGGCCTGCAAATAACATCTTTTGCATGAGTTGGTACGATTTGCTAATACCACGACCATACAGAAGACAGCTATCAAAGAGTAACTCCGCGTTTCATCTGATAAGTGCGTGGCGACGGCCTAATTTGCCAGAGAAAAAAAATTATATTCCTCTTTCTGTGCGTCTCTTCCTCTGTCGATTAAAGGTAGGCATCTGTTATTTTAGTAAATAAAGGCAGGCTGCTTGTGGGTAAATGTATAGACCACCTCTAAACAATCCAATCTTTACTCTAGCAATAATTTAATTCGACAATTAATCTAGCACAAAGAATCCTCGGTACAGAAAAATAAAAGTAGTCACAGGTATTGCACTAAAAATATGTTTTTTTTTTAATATTAGCAGATTTTTTTTGGAAATTTACTAATATTTCTTTTCACCATTCCAACAAAGCTCTAGGCTTGTGTAGGTAATAGTCGAATGGCGGGATTCGAAACGCCGACCTCGTGATCGGGAATCCGCACTCCTAACCATTAGGCTGTTGACGCTTCTGTCGTTGACAATACGTCGTTGTAAAAACAAATAAATAATTTTATAACTTAGAAACATTTTTAATCGCATAGTTGTAGCTAAAAAAATGCTATGTCAATTACTATTCAATTAGATTAACTACAATTGATATAAAAGTAACAAGAAATCGATTCTCACGAAAGCTCGTGCGTTTAATCGATTTTCTTTGTAATCGAGACATTTTTTACTACAATTAGTGCTATGAAACATTCATAGACAATAGAATACGTTTATATCTCTCACGGACTTTAGTAAGGTGATATTATAATGCAGTTAACACATGGTATCTTGTAGAGTTAAAACATAAAAAGCTTAACAACAAAAATCACGGCTACAACATAAAGGAATAGACAGAGATTATGAACTTCCATTTGGATAAATACTTAAATTAGACATCATACTCATATTAATATTATAAATGCGAATGTTTAGATGGATGGATGTTAGAAGGTATGACAAGAACGGTTAAGCGGAACGGTACATAGTCTGTAAAAACATATAGACTACTATAGAGTCGCGGGCGATAACTAGTTGTAAATAATAATTAAATCTTAAATTATTTAATCCGGACTACAAAAGTAAGGCGAAGTTAGATCTCTGAAGGCTTTTTGTTGCAGTTAAGTAATAAATAATTACTAAAATCGATATTAGATTTGACATACTTATATGAAACATGACATCTATACGTTACTAGCTGTCGCCCGCGACTCCGTCCGCGCGGAATTAAAAATAGATGTTAACCGATTCTCAGACCTACTCAATATGCTCACAAAATTTCATGAGAATCGATCAAGCCGTATCGGAGGAGTATGGGAAAGAAAATTGTGACACGAGAATTTTATATATAAGATTTATCTAGGAATTGAATAACACTTATATATTCCATTCAGAAGTAAATACGACATATGAACAATTACCCTTAAGTAAATACAAATATCTTAGTAAATTATGTCGATCGGAAGAATTATAACAAATTTCTAGCACACTGTAACTTTTAACAATTAAAAAAAAAACAAATTGGTTTACGTAACATAGAATCTAACTAAATTAAAGTTAAAATGTAGTATAAACGGAAATACATTAAAGATAAATAATAAATATTAAGTTATACGAATCTTAGCTAATAATTACTAAAGGAATTTTATTATTACGTATATTTAATAACATTAATTTCTATTAGATTTTTTTTTATATCATAAGGTGACAAACGAGCGAGCGGCCACGTGAAGTTGCTGAAATAGCGAAGTTACCGTTGCCCATAGACATACGCAATTGCATATGCGTTGCCTACCTTTAATCGACGGAGGAGAGGATGCACAGAATGAAAACATTTTCCCCTTCCATGCATCCTCTCATCCGGAAAGTCCGCTTCCACTTCCCATCCTTTCCTTATGAGAAAAACGGTGGGAAGGGAAAGTGGACTAAATAAGGCCTCCGGGACGCACACTCATCAGACGAAACGCGGAATTGCTTCCACTTGACGCCTGTCTTCTGTGTGGTCGTGGTATTTCACCGGGCGAGACGGGACAATTCGTGCGAAGATGTTAAAGCGGGCTCTACCACTGTCAAAGATTTTAAACAAACAAAAGAACAGTGTATAATATTTTAAAAAAGGAATTTACTAATTAATAACATCGAGTTAACTAATTTTAATAAATCTAGAATAGAACTTTATAATTAATATTAGCCTTAAACAGATTTAACGAATAACATGTCAAGAATCTTATAGGATTTAATCAGACGGAATTAATCTATTATTCTTATAAGATTCTTTACGAAATAATATCCAGAGCTATGCGATTTAGTACAGTAAAGATCGAACTATAGAAATTAATTTACATGTACAAAAGTCGTGTTAGTTACACTATTTATAACTCAAGAACGGCTTTACCGATATGGTTGAAAATTGGTGAGGAGGTAGCTTAGAGCCAGGAGACCGACACAGGATACTATTTATTCAATTTTTCGAATTTACGCCTTGAAGAGCTGCTTTTAATTTAACTTATATATATATTAAGTTTTTTTATATATCCACGCGGACAGAGTCGCGGGCGAGAGCTAGTTTGGTATAAATAAACTATTAATCTAACATTCTTATATCTTACTTGAACATAATCAAATTATTTTCTATCTTGCATATATTCAAAGGCCGTATAAGGTATGAATTACTTTGAAATAATATTAATTTATTTAGATGTTATATATCTTATAGTCACTATTATATACATATATTATTATATATTTAAATTTATAACTATATAATATTGTCATAGTGATTTTACAGCGAAATGGAAAAATACGGTAAAAAACAATCAAACGGCTGTAAAAATTGTAGTTCTTGATAAAGTCATAATACCGTGATTGTAGATTATCCTAATTTAATTTTTAACTAGCTTTTACTCGTAGTATCAGCGGAAGTAAAAAAATCTGAATAAGCTATGTTCTTCCAAACTATCATCTACATCTATGCCAAATTTCATCAAGATCCGTAGAGCTGTAGATAATTTCTAACAAACATCCATCCATCTAAACTTCTGCATTTATTATTAGTAAGATTAACAATCGAATCTAAAAACTTAAATTTATGACTATGTTATAAAATAATAACCTGATATATTAGATTAGTAATAAAGACAATATTATATTATTTCTTAGAAATTTTATTAGTTAAAGAAATGTAGAGAATTTAAGTAAAATTGTGCTAATCATCAGGAAGTAGGGTAAATGAGATTATTGGACACTCATCCCACACGGGGGACGTTTATCCGACGCGAAGTTAATATGACAAACTTTATGATAAATATATTAACTTTATAATAAATGTTTAAATGCAAAGAAATATTATTTTTGAAATTAATAATTAACAATTATAATATTAATTAATTAATTAACTTTTTAATTAGAAATTAATCGAAATTATTTTAATCGGTTACTAACACTTTGTTGTTTATTAAGAAAATAAATGGTATTTAATTTTTTATTATAAAAATGTTAACATTTATATAAATAAATTGTTAATCATCTGACTCTATAATTTTAAGTAACAGTTTTTGATTTTAACATTTTAAATGTGTTAATGTTTGTATTTGAATACGACTCCTTCGAACATCTAGTTTGGTCTTCAGTTGAATTCTTATAAGACTTGGTGGATAAAGATAAAAAATAACTTTATTGCAAATAATAATAACAGAAGATAACAGTTCTACTTACGTTTGAAGTAAATTCTTCAAGCAACAGTTTCAATGTTCCTCACATCAAACACAAAGTTCTTATACGACACAAAACAACAAAATAAAAAACCTCAAGATGAAATGTTTAAATCACCTCACAGTAGCCAAATTCACTGAGTCTCTACATAAAAAAATTAAACACAGTCTACGCCCAAATAATCTTACAAGTCCGTGCGAAAACAAAACAAAAACATGACACAGGGCACTTTTAGAGTACACTTGTAAAGATGTCGGATTATTAAAAAATAATAATAATAATCATAAACGTTTTTTTTAAATCAAGGCACAATTATAATCGAGTCGGTGAGTGTCGAGACATCGATTATCGGAACGTTTCCGATGTATCGGTTACGTAAGGTGATGTCGCGGGTCGCGGGCGCGCGTCGGGGCCGCGACGGTCGACTGCAGTGCGATCCTTCGGCCGAGGCCCCACCAGCGGCTCCGCGCGCATCTCAGCTCGCTCCTTGGCGCGGCCCCGCCCAGTGGGCGCCACTCGCCGGCAAGATGACCGTCTCTGTCCTACTCTATCTTGTTATCAAACACGTAGTGCGTCCCTGTCTCACCCGGCGACGGTGGGGCGCGCCAATGGGACCCGTTCGGATCGAGTCGAGACGATGAATCGAGATGTGTACTTAGGTATCGCTGCACGACTCCTTTTGTTGTAGTCGATAATAGGATGCGCTTTTTTTATACTGTTCGTTGCAATCGACTCGCCTCTCGGACCCGCAACTGACCGCTTACGATCTTCTATTTGTTTACATTTTATCACTCAATTAATATTTAATTAATTTTATTTATAAATATCATAAATTACAATTAATTTTTGTTTTTTTTTTCATCTAAACTAATAATACTATAGGATGTTATAAAATTATTAACAATTAATTACACTTCATTATTGAAAAATATCAACACTAATGAATAAAGGGTATTTATGTCTGTATAAAAAAGTGAGAACTTATATTTATTAAACAGAGAGTATAGTTCTTGAAGGGCTTGTACAAAGTGATCAGTAAGGGCAAGACACGAAGGGCCCGAGTCTGGCGCGGGGTGGCTGAACCCTGTGGGGCGCGGATATAGGTCAGTTTTTGTTTCGCGCCACCCGAAATTCGGTTAGTAGGTTTGTTCGCGATCGGCCCTACACATCTGTATGAGTCGATTATTGGGGTGTTTACCCCAATTTTTTTTAAGAAGAAACACTTCGATTTATTAAGTAACTTTTCTAGTAATATATCATTGATGTTAAATAAAACGTTTACTTATGCGTAATTATTTGTCTTTTATCTCAGTTGGATTGTGGCCAGATGGATACAATTTTATCAATTTCTAAGAAAGTTTTATGATGTGTCATTATATACTAACATTATATGTAATACTACTATTATATATAATATTGTTCAAATATGTTAATAAGCAATCAAGTTCTCAATATTTTGCCTGTGAATTAAAAAAAATTACTAAAAAAAATGCGCGTAAAAAGTAAATACTTAAAATCATGTCTCTCATCGGCGGGAAAATATATTTTCTAGTTTAAAGCTGCTCGCCGCTAGATGGCGTTAGGCGTCTCTTTCTTTTGTTTTACTTGCATTTTTCGTAAGGAACGCGTTTTATTCCTTTAGATTTTGGAAGCTATCGGGTTTATTCAATAGAAAATATGTTAAAAATTAAAAAATAAGATGAAATTGTATGGTAAAATAATTTTTGGACGTTGAAAAAGAGAAATTAGATATAAGATACGAGTAGTAAGTTTGCAAATATATTGAATTTTGGAATAATTTTTTATTTCCAAAATAACGTTTTTGTTTCATATTTGGGAATAAAGTTGAGCATCTAATTTCTGTATAGTTATATATTTAAAAACATATATATATAAATTCAAAACATAAAAGATTTTTTTGTACCGGATTCTATACATAACATTCAAAAAGCGTGAATTTCTTACAGTTTTATGACAGCGCGCGACATTAAAGCAAATCCAAAAAAATTATATAAATATATAAATTTTTTTCTTAATTAAAAAGTGTCAAATACAAAGACAGATGTAAAATATGGTTTTATCAATGAATTCAAAGATTTCCGTTAAAAGAAAACAATAGCTTTACAAAGAGTTGAAGTACCAGGATATCAGAAAGCGGGGTGTCTTTGCTCGGAACAACATCTGTTCTTCGCCTTCCCTTCGATATCGAATACCTCCCGCGCACGATTACTTTTAAAGGGTTATGTTATCTTAATGTGGACATACTTGTAAGAATAAAAATGATTTGTTACTCATATTGTTTTTTTTTCTATGGTAACTTTATGTAGTTTGTTCATCTTTAAAGTATTAGGTATTTGAGCGAAATATCCTACAAGTTTCTTAATTTTACTAATGTTAGGAGCGAATGTTATGAATGGATGGAATGAATGTTGGATGGATGTTTGTTAGAAGGTCTCTTCAGAACGTCTCCATGGATCTCGCTGTTATTTGATATGATTTTTTTTAAATCAGCGTATGTTAAAAAAAATTTCTTAACTAAACGCTTAGAAATGTTCTTAGTTGTTATTTGATAATGCGGTTTCTAAAATAATTTTGCAATAATTGTTTAGAAATATCTTTTGGGTGTAAATTATATTTTGGCATGTCCTGCATTACCTTTCATCATCAAATCAGTGGCGAGAGAAATAGAAATTAAGAAAAAAAAAACGCGGCGAAACATCCCTTCTTATGCAAATTTTCCTTTCGAGTATTTACGTTTGATTTGTACGCGCCGTCGGCGGCCAGTGTTGCTTTATTAATTATTAATTCACAAATGATTTATTACCTTCTCTTTTTTTTACTTCGGGACTTATGAAAAATTCTATAAAAGTTAATTTGAAATATAAACGTGAAATTCATTGAAAGGGTTCGCTCTGATGCCTTTTCGTTCGGAAATGTTTTTTTTCTCAATAGAATTAATTTAAAGGCCGTTGCGATTCTATATTTGAATTGGTTTCGCGCTAAAGAATAGCTCTAATTAAAAGTAAAATATTTTGTTTTTACAACTTGCCAGTATTTAAAAAAAATTAAAAACATTCTTTTTATGAATTTCAATTCTCGAATGTCAAAGAATATGCAAAAAATTTCGACTTATCGAGTCTTTGATTTAACAAGAAGTTGGAGATATTAAGTTTTTGAAGGAAAATTTGTAAAGTAATTACATTGAGGTACAGTCTGATTTTTGAAATACTTATAGAGTGTGTATAGGCAGGGAAATAACATTTAGTTCTAGTTTCCTAGTCTAAATAAGGTTCTACGGAAAGTTTTAACAGTGGTAGAGCCCGCTTTAACATCTTCGCACGAATTGGCCCGGCTCGCCTGGTGAAATACCACGACCACACAGAAGACAGGCTTGAAGTGGAAGCAATTCCGCGTTTCGTCTGATGAGTGTGCGTCCTGGAGGCCTAATTTAGTTCTCTTTCTCTTCCCACACTTTTTCTTACAAGGAAAGGATGGGAAGTGGAAGCGGACTTTCCGGATGAGAGGATGCACGGAAAGGGAAAATATTTTCTTTCTATGCATCCTCTCCTCCTTCGATTAAAGGTAGGCAACGCATATGCAATTGCGTATGTCTATGGGCAACGGTCACTTCGCTATTTCAGCGATTTCAGGTGGCCGCTCGCTCGTTTGCCACCTTATAATATAAAAAAAAAGTCCGTCCACGCGGAAATACAATAACTTATTTAGCCTTTATGGAGATAATAACAAACTTCCATCCATCTATACATTCACTATTATAATATTAGTAAGTTAGGTAGATTAGAAAGCTCGATTGGCAAGAATTATCTTGAGAACTTTATATACTTTTTTACATTACACGATTATACATATGTCTATGTAATCAGACTATCGTTGTGCCGACGTATGTATGACGATCAAAGTGCCGCCGACACATATAAACAGATAGTTTTAAATAATTTATGAACTCTGAGAACTTTATTACGACCTGACACGACAACCTCACGCCTTGGATACTGCACGAAAAACCTGATTATATGTCATATGAATACAAGGGAATGTTTGATTGTTCTTTACAATATTGCTTAATATATATTAGCGTCGGTGGTACAGAGGTCAAGCACTTGACTTGCAATCTGCAGGTCCTGGGTTCGAATCCCGCTATGTACCAATGTTTTTTTCGGATTTTCGATTTACATATGTATTATACATTTATCAGACGTTCTTACGGTGATGGAAAACATCGTGATGCTGCACATATCTGAGATGAAATTCAAAGATGTGTGTGAAGTCAACCAACCCGCACTAGGTCAGCGTGGTTGACTATTGCCTAATCACCCTTAACTTAGGGTAGGCTCCGAGCCCCTCGGTGGGGACGTATAGTGAGCTGATGATGATGATATATCTTTTAGTTTTAACTAACGGTAAGTTTTTTATTATGTAAATATTATTCGAAAAGAAAGACTTGTAAGAATCTTCTTATTTTTTTCTTTGTTTAGGGATATGCGAATAATTCGAAATTCAAATTATTCTATACTAAATCCAAATTTAGAAATCTATGGTTCGTTTCTATGTTTTGGATGTTCAATACAGAAAATTGTATTTGGCAGTATTGAAACGATTATTGTCTTTGTAAACTAATTTGTTTTATGAATAGTTTTATTAGTTTAAGCGTCAATAGCCTAATGGTTAAGGATACGGATTACCGATCACGAGGTCGGGGGTTCGAATCCCGCCATTCGACTATTGTCGTAAACCATATCCTAGCACAAGCATACAGCTTAGTTAGAATGGTTAAAGAAATATTAGTAAATTTGTAAAAAAATCTGCTGATATTTTAGTAAAAAAAAAAAGTTTTCTTTCCTTTCTTTTCTTTAGTATAATTGTGAACAACGTTGGTTTGCATAATTAATTAGTCTTTGTTATATATTATATTGATGTATATACATTATGTAGTCGTTAGTTGTTCCAAATAAAAAAAAATGTGTATACTAGATGTCGCACGCGACTTCATCCGCGCAAAATTAATAAATACTATCTAAATATATAAAAAAAACAGTTCGAATTTGTAGTCATTGCCGTATACATAATTATATGAACATCGAGCAATGCGTGCTGGAGCGTCTTCAGTTCTTTGATGGTCTCGATTTGTATAGAGTAATGTAGAGACAGACATTTCACTTTTAATGCAAGCTTCAACATGCTGGAATGTAAACTTAAATTTGTCCAAAAGTGTATTGAAATCTACAAAGATTATATTATTATAACAAAGCATAAATACTCCTTAGTTTGAAACTCTATGGTTTGAAATATTAAAATGAATTTGAGATATAAATTCAATGATAAAAAAATATAAAAAAAACCATTGTTGTACTCTGATGAATGATGAAAAAAAAGTTTGCTCTCAATTTACAATTAGATACTCTGTGTACTATTATCGAAATGCACATCGCGGTTTTCCTAAGGGTTGAATATTACTCGGCTAAACTTGCAACACTTTACTGCCCTACTCGTAGCAACCTTATTCCCTTGCAATAGAGTTCAAAATCAACTAACTCAGTGTACTTTGTGACATTTGCCTGTCGATACGACACGCCTTTATATCGTTCGCATTACCGAAATTGTGTATCGTCACCAACAAATCTTGAACACCGCCCGTATGTAATTTGTCTAGGCATATCGAACGAATGTATTCATAAGACAAGGAATTTGTAAAGGTAAAATTGGTTATCATATTCTGTGATACTCTGATGATAATGCGACAAATGAAATGCAGTCTTTAATTGCCGAAATATATCACATAAATTTGTGAATTCTTTCGATTTGTAATTTGATGAACCTTTATCATTTGTCTGGGCGAATAACAAATGTGCGATATACATAATTTGACTGTAACATTAACAATAGAGGATGTGTTTTTTAGCTTTGTTCTGCACGTGTTCTCCTGCATTTGGCATTCCGAGTTATAGCATCTATTGCATGAATATTAATACATACAGGGTGTAAGCAAAATACGAGATCACTTTGAATACAACCCCTTGTACAGTAATCCAATCGCTTAAGATGTTTTCTTTGTGGCATTCTTTGGAACTCTGACTCTAGAAGTCTTTTGTTTATTAAAGATTAGTCCAATTCACTCAAAACTACCGGGCAACTTTGGTGGTAAATATTTTGTGGGAAAAGCGACAAATTAATGAACCCCATATAAAAAATTTTTCGTTCCTTTTTTTTCCTTCTGTTACTAACTGTGATGCAGCGATCCGAAGTGGATCTTCTGTTGCACTAAATGTTGTTAAATGATGTCGTTGTGTAGAATAAAAGTTAAGGATAAAGAATCTACTTAAGATAAAGAAGACTAATCGTGGGTTTCTGAGGCCAATATCCCCGTTTAAAACATATTGCTATCCCTGTTTTGTTAAAGATAATGACAGGGATGTCGACATGTTTTATATAGAAATTGTAGTCTCAGAAACCAAGGGTATCTGTTACTTTTAGAATCATTTTTCTCAAAAACTATTGGTCATTTAGTCTTTTGATTTATATTTAGAATTAAAACTATACTAAAGATTTGCCTAAGTATATCTTTAGTGCCTTTTCCTGTAGCAATGAGTCCTGTTTTGGAATCGGACCACAGTTAACGTCTCTCCAGCTTATAACCAAAATGATGTCTTATAGAAACAAAGCGCGTGTCAAGGAGGGCATACCCCCATGCCACCGACAATCGGCACTCATTAATTAATCGATGTTATTATATCCTTCACGAAAAAATGCCACAGAATTGACGATTTCAAATGAGTACACCATAGAGTTAGGTAATGATAGAGTTGACATAAATACTGCATTCATAATTTTAATATTCATTTTTTTTTTTTCATATTCATGTATGGTTAAGTTGAAAACTTAGTCTTTGTGACAACCAGTTTAACTTTAAGTTAAATTTTAATAATAACCTTTATTCAAGTACCTATTTATTGTAATATAATATTATTTCCCTTTCAACCAAATTTTACAAATCTTACTAATATTATAAATACGAAAATTTTAGATGGATGTTTGTTTGGACATATCTCCGGAACGACTTAACGGATTTCGATGAAATTTGGCACACATGTAGAGCACAGTCTGGGAGAACACATAGGCTACTTATTATTTTTTTTCAATTCCGCGCAGAGTCACGAGCGATAGCTAGAACAAGAAAAGTATAAAGAAATTGAAAACAAGTAATTTCTTTTTATTGAATCAAAATAATTGTGGTATACCTTAACAATCATTTAGGGCAAAATCAAGTTCTTTTTTACTTTGCCAAGTCTATTTCCAATTGTTGTTAGGTCTACATTATACGTTGCAACAATAATTATAAGTTGATGATGCGGGCTCTCTGTTCTTACACTTGGTGTACCCTGCACACTGCACACTGCATACTGCACGCTGCACACTGAACTCAATTGCATTTTTTATTTAATTAATTGTTTAATTATTTAAACAAAATTATTTTCGATAGAGGCAACTGTGTTACTAGTAATGGCTTTTTAAGTCCTGATAATTGGTTCTCGTGATTTAGTGTTTCGAATTACACCTTTTTCTAAAGACTTTTTTGAGTTTTCTTCGACATTTTGCTGCAAATTCTACAGAAGGGTTTAAGGACAAACAAAAGTCACGTTTCATACGTGTAATAATGTAACTAAATCCATTCTAGCTCTATGCATGCTGTACAGACCAATCTATAGATTATCGATATGAAATAACTAATATAATTAATATTATAAATGCGAATGTTTAAATTTATGGATGTTTATTTGAAGCTATCCAGACCGTCTGTATGGATTCCGCTGAAGTTAAGCATAGATGAAGAACACAAAAGCTATTAATTAAGTTTTTTATCACCGCGGACAGAATCACAGGCGACAACTAGTTTACAAAATATCTAGGTGTTAATTTGTCAGGATATTCGTTAGTAAAAGATAAAGCGTTAAATAACATTTCGATGAGTGCACGTGTTTTTTGTGAGCGCATCCTCGCTTCCTCCCATTCTCAAGACAGATGTCGCCCTTTTTACATTCAAATCAAGTCGCCATTATATTTAGATCACTGTATTTTTATCACAATGCTTCATAAAAAAGAAACGCGTCCCACTCGCTCCCTGTTTTAACAGCTGATTCCTGTCTCTATGTGTGTGTTTCTTGACAAATTTCAATTTTTAATATACCTATCAAATCTATAATCAGAGTTATGAAGTCGTATTTGATACTAGCTATCACCCCCGGATGCGGACGCAGGAATTGAAAAAAAATATGTTCTACATCTGTGCCATTATCATGATTGCATCAAGATCCGTTGAGTCGTTTTGGAGATACCATCAAACAAACATCAGTAAGTTTGTAGTTAACTTCAACACAATTAGTTTACTTAACTACAAAACTTTATAAAGGCAAAAACTACAAAGTTGATAATATTATTCAATCATTTCTAATATTATTACGTCTCTAACATCAACTGAAGAAAGGATAATAAATAAAAAAAAATCACACACTTCTAACTATTTTGCTTACAATCGAACTTGGGACATCAAAAATTCTAACCTCTACACCATCGGTTTAAAATATTGGCATTTTAATATCGCAAAAGGACAAAAGACAAACGGACGGCATGTCAGAAATAATTTATTATCTATCAAAAAATAATTTTTATAATTACACATGCAACAGTGCGCACTCCCCTCTTGTTATTTTTTTTATTATTCAAATCCGGTAATGACGTAGTCCATTGTAAAGGGTTGTACGATAGAACGATTGTAAACTGACGATTGTCATAGATTCATGAAGAATGAAGCTTCAAAAGTAGTAGAAGATATCTCAACATCAACTCATACGTCCCCACTGAGGAGCTCGGAGCTAACCCTAAGTTAGGCGACTAGGCTATAGGCAACCACGCTCGCCCAATGCAGGTTGACTTCATATATATCTTTGAATTTATTCGCAGATATGTGCAATGCATCGCGATGTTTAGAACCTCGAATGTAAAACGAAATCGAAAAACACATTGGTGATTGCCGGGATTCGAACTCAGGACCTTTAGATTGCAAGTCAACTGTTTAACCCTTGTGTCACTGACGCTCAATTTCAATTACGATGTATGAAACGTAGTAAACAAAATTAATTGTTTGATTTCCAAAACTTGGTATTTGGCATAGATGTAGAATATAGTCTTGAAGAACACATAGACTACTAATTTTTTTCGCCCGCTAGTCTATAATATTCCTTATTCATTTTTGAATGCACTATGATTTATTCGATGAATTATTATAAAAAAAACAATAATAGTAATAATTCTAATACGTATTTAGATCAAAAAGGGGTTATTGTTTAAATATTTGTAAGGATAACGTCCCGTTCAATACGCGAACCATCTTTTATGCTTGTGTCAAAATTTCCCGATTCTATTTTGCATATGAACAGCCTTCATTCTGTTTTATTGTTCCGATATTTGGTTTATGGGTCGTTGTTTTTTTTTATACACATCTATTGGACTCATGTCATTTAATGTTTTACGGTCGCATTTCTGATGTGTTTTTTTTTCTTTCGTAAACTGTAATTACGGCCAGTCTTATCTGTTTAACTTTTTTTTTATTATTGTTAAATATGTCACTCAATTTAACAAAAATGGTTGACAAAATCTCAATTAAAGTATAAAAAAGCTAATACTTATCTAGTGTCGTATTATAACTTTACAAAATCTTTTTTTATTCTTATAAAGAAGGGAGAAACGAGCGGCGGGAACACCGAGGTGACCAACGACACCCATGGACATCTGCAACACCAGACGAACTGCAGATGCGTTGCCGGCCTTTAAGGAAATGGTATGCTCGCTTCTTGAAGGTCCCTAAGTCGTATTGATTTGGAAATACCGCCGAAGACAGACCAATCAATCATATTTGAGGAGTTTCGGAACAAAAACTGATAAATTAAGTTTTGTTTTTTTTTTTTAAATGACATTTGCTTGTTCTCTTATATTGCCATATATTACACTATTAAAAAAAATTAAAGTGTTTTGCCGATTTTTGTTCTGGCGCTTCTCATTTGTTTTATCGAATTAAAGAGTTAGTTTAAAAACTCCGAAGTAATAAATCTTGCCAGTTTCATTGGTGTCGTATAATCTAGCTTTACAAAATGGCACAATGATTCATAATTTTCTCATAACACTTTTCTGGCCAATCGAAGTCACAGACTAAAAAAAAAAATCACTGTATCGTCTCCTAATGATCTTGATGCATCAGTGATTGTGGTGAGCGAGATAGAATATATAAATCACTGTGGTGCAAGTGAGATGGTGGTCGCATTTCTCACCGGAAACGTCGTAATATATGGCGCATTGTTAGTAACGAGATCGGTTTGTCTGTTTGCTTGTCTGTGGGCGGTGAGCTCGAGTGTTGCCGCGTGCTTCTTTTTTTTTTCAGTGTTGTACTCGCTCTTGATGTATTCAATAAATTTGTTACTAATATTATACATTAAAAAGAATTATACGACTATTGAATACTAGCAATCGCGCGCGACTCTACGCGCTTCGAGTAAAAAAAATGATAAGAATATGTTCTACACCCATGCCTAATTACATCGAGATCCGTCAAGGCGTTCTGGAGATTCGTTATAACAAATTTAAATCGATCCATCCATCTAAACTTTAGCATTTATAATATTAGTAAGATTCTATTGCTAATTAAATTAAACAGACTCTTATACATTTAATGTAATGTAGTTCAGAATCTTGATAGTGCCTTTAACAATATTTTAATTAAGAAATAAGAGGGCTTCTTCCAGTACTGTATACTAATGTGTTAAAAATTATCATACTCTAAACATCATAGTATGAAACTTTTAACGAGACCTAAGAATCGTATTATTTATTAGTAAATCGAATTATCGAATAATCTGAATTATTAAATCGAGTTGGTACATCACTATCCAACAATAAAACTAGCTGATAAGGAATTCCACGGTTGTTTCTTGCGTATTTAAATTTACTCTATATTTATTACTCTTTATTTAAACTATGAGTTGTCGGGTCGTTACCCTTGCATCTTATTGTTTTCCAATCTGAGTTCAAACCTACGCTTGCGGAGAAATGGCTGTTTAAAGTTTATTTGCAGTAATCAGTACAGGCAGGCGAGATTGCACTTTTATAAAAAAAAACTTGAATATTTTTAATCTATGACAATTTCACTCTGAATATTGAACATCACTATCCAAAAACATAGATTAAGTGAAAATAAAGGACAGGTGATACAGAGTATACAATGCATCCCTCTAAAGTTCGTGTCCTGTCGAAGCATCGTGTATTTGTAATTCAAATTCGGCCTCCATTAGCGGCCGCGTTTCAATGCGACGTATTGAGTTACTCTAATTGATGGCTGCATTTTTTATATCATTTCGATTTTCATATTTCGAATCGGATGTGGATCTTTTTTGTAACGGTTTTGGAATATGATTTTAAAAATCGAACGCGTTTAAAAAGGTCGTGTTCGTTGGCAGATGAAGTCGATTTCTTTCGTCTTAATTTGGTAAAAATATTTTTTTATAGAATATGTTTTCATCTTACTAATATTATTAATTCGAAATTTGAATGTTTGAATTTATCTCCAAAAAGGCTTAACGCATCTTAATAAAATTTTGCACAGATGTAGAGCATAGTGGTACAGAACACGTAAGCTACTTATTTTTTAAAGTTTAACACAGCGCGGACGGAGGCGCGGGCGACAGCTATACTTTTTAGAAGAAAAAAAAATATTTAGCATACCTTAAATGTTAAATCTATTGACTTGTTTAATATTATTCTTAGGAAAGTTATTTCGTAGACAGATGTTCTTTAAATAGATATAAAAAAATGAGCAAACTTCACGACTTTTAGTACATCGTTAGTCAGAAATATTGATTTGTTAATCGTTGCGTATAATTTGTATTAATAGTCGGATTCGAACTCCGATATGCTTGTCAAATGCGATCCACAATCATTAATCTACATTCGCAACCCGATCAATTATTGTTATACCAGGGAACTGAACTCGGGCAATCTTATAACAAAAGTAAAAGATTCACTGCAACTTATTATATCAAAAATATACAAGATAACATAACCCTTATTCAAAGGAGTTAAGGTTTGACATGTGTTACTGAATGTAATTTTTTTTTAATTTAGCTTTTACCCGCGACTCTGTCGTTGTAAAAGTTGTCGTCGTCTGTTGTAGATTCATGCAGCCGTTCTAGAGATACATACCTCCTAAGCAACATTGATCCGGAGGCCTAATATAGTCCTCTTTCCCTTCCCACCTTTTTCTTATAAGGAAAGGATGGGAAGTGGAAGTGGACTTTCCGGATGAGAGGATGCATGGAACAGGAATATATTTTCTTTCTGTGCATCCTCTCCTCTGTCGATTAAAGGTAGGCAATGCATATGCAATTGCGTATGTCTATGGGCAACGGTCACTTCGCTATTTCAGCGATTTCAGGTGGCCGCTCGCTCGTTTGCCACCTTATGATATAAAAAAAAATCCATCCAATAAATGCAAAAGTTTGAATGGACGAATGGATCATTGTTTGTAAGGCGGTATCCCCTGAACGGCTCAACGGATCTTGATGAGATTTGTCAAGTCTGGAAGAACATATAGGCTAGTTACTAATAATTTTTATTAATTCCGCGCTGACGAAATCGTGGTCGAGAACTAGTACTAGAAGTAGTAGAACTAAATATAAGTAAGAAATAAGATTACGAATTTAATTATTTTTAAAAGTTAATTGCTGATGTCCATGGGCGTCGTTGAACACCTCGGTGTTCCCGCTGCTCGTTTGCCCCCTTCTGTTATAAAAAAAAAAGTTTTTTTGCTATTTAATAATTTCCTTTTATTATAGTTATATTTATTCCATATAATTGTAGTTATTCATTGTTTAGAAAGTATTGCTATAGAAATTAATTTCGAGCTCGACATAAAAGAATTATTACCTAATATAGTAAGCCATCAATTATAGTCAGCTGCAAACTTAACGCTTCTAATGAATTCCAATTAATTTAATGAATGTATCGATTTATTGGTTCTTTTGACGCGAAAGAGAAAGTGTTGACCGTTAATATGTACTATAGTACGAGTGATATGTCTGGCTAGATAAGTAGTGATATTACTTAGTTCTGTCATAAATATATAATACAGAAAGACAAATTACCTACTGTCAGACAGGTTAAGTTTAATTTTGTTTAACTAATTGTCGCTCGCGACTCCGTCCGCGTGGGATAAAAATAAACAAAATTAGTAGCCTATGTATTCTTCCAGACTATGCCAAATTTCATCAAGATCCTTTCAGCCCTTTTGGAGATACATTCAAACAAACATGCATCTATCCAAACATTCACATTTATAATATTAGTAAGATGGGTACATATTATCGTTGTCGTTATTTGTTGCAAATAAATAAATAAAAAAAGTTTCTTGTGGATTTTTTTAGTATAGACAGTTGCTAGTTTTAGTTTTACCACCGGGTCAGATAAGTTAGTCAGACTGTATACTTATACAGCTGTAAGTACCTGTCATCGTATTTTGATGAGTAAAAAGTTAGTATTACATTTCATCGAGCTTAATTGAGTTTTAAATGTATCAAGGAGTTAATGGTTATTAACTGAGTACACATTTTAACATTTGTAAGGCACTGTCCCTTTAATCTGAAGGCAATAATAAGTTGGTGGACAACAGCCTTGTAGCATACTAAGGTTATAGACTACTAGTTGCCCACGACTCCGTCCGCACGGAATAGAAAAACTTAATTAGTAGCCTATGTATTTGTTTAGATTATCTTCTACACGTATGACAAATTTCAGCGAGTTCCGTTGTACCGTTTTGTAGACATCTTACAACAAAATTTATAATATTAGTAAGACTATCAGAAGAATTTAGACAACCGGCCGGCAACGTATCTTCGGTTCTTCTAGCATTGCAGATGTTCAAGGCCGTCGTTGTACACCTCGGTGTTCTCGTTGCTAGTTTGCCTTATTTCGAAAATTCGTAGTGGCTGGCTGAATTTTGTTATTGCTGGATCCTGGTCTATTTTATCGTTATTACATTTTTCAATTATTTAATATCTAGTAACACGATACTATGTTTTCTATTTTTATCATCACTACATCTGTCATCGCCATATTGAATTAACCCTCAAACGCCGCTCTCAAATACTTTGCACGCGCATCTCTACTGACAATGCGAATGGAAAAATTTGCATACGCCATTTATGGGTTAAAAAAAATTACCATATGATTACATTAGACAGGTCTGGTCAAACGAAATTCGACTCTAAAGCGCTATATTTAAGTAATAAAAGGATACGTTTGTTGTGAAGAATCATGCAAAATTTTAGATGTTCTTTTCAAAGATCATCACGTTGACGTAGAGGAGATTGTACTTTATTTTTTTAGTAGTAAGGTTGATTTTAAATTGTTATTGAATACGTAAAGCATGGGAACGTTAAGTTTAACCCACAAATGGTTTATGTTAATTTCCTCGCGGCGAATTATTTTTGCTATCATTTTTCAATAGCTCATTAAAGTTCGCTGAAGCCAATCCGGCCGTGAGTCATTACGATTTTAAAGTCCTTTATGTGTGTTTTTGAATACGATGCTTTATTATGACGAGACAGATTTTATGGTTCTCAATAGTAAGGGTCGATTTACATGATTGTGAGTTACAGTTTATTTTTGACGGCGATTCGCTATGGATTTATGGTTCACGTGTAAATGCACTTCTAATCTTTCAATTCAATGTCATTAAGGTTTGCATATGATTCATTTGTAATGTCAATTTGTGGATACATTGCTTTACTTTTTAACTCCGCGTGGATAGAGTATAAAAAACTGAATTAGTAGCCTACGTGTTGTGTTCTGGAGTTACCTTCTTACAAAAATTAATTCAAACATACATCCAAACATTCGTACTTATAATATTAGTTATATAACTTTAAGTGTAGGTAATTTTGTTGTATATCTTTTTTAAAGAGCAAATATTGAATTTATTTTTGTATCTTAACATATAAGTTACATTTTTTTATAAGAAAAATATTAGTAGATTTTTGTAAATTAACTAATATTTCTTGTACCATTCCAACTAAGCTCTAGGCTTGTGCTAGGATATGGTTTACTACAATAATCGAATGGTGGTATTCGAACCCCCGACCTCGTGTTTGGGAATCCGCACCCTTAACCATTAGGCTATTGACGCTTGGACATTAGTGCCTGGAGTATATGCAAAACTTGCTTTAAATCCGTCATGTTTCAAATGAGAGAGGAAAATGATACCTTAAACATTAGACAGGTACAGATAGGCACTGATACTATGACGAGTACCTGCAACTTTTTGATGGAGCTGGATTCGACAGTCCAGTGCTGGCCATTTTGTGTTTTATTTTTAATTTGTTATAATTTGTAATTGTTCTTTTTATTTTTTTTAGACCATGAGTCTGAAATAAAAAAAAATTATTATAAAAAACTTTAACTTTCAAATATATGTTAATTTAAATGAGAATGTTTAATCTAATATGTACATCTTAATAGAAATATATTTATAACTAGCGATCGCCTGCGACTTCGTCGGCGCAAATTATAAAAAAGTAGCCTATAATATGCCCGCGAACTTACGGACAAACAAACAGATAGACAGAAAAAAATTGTTTAGTTATCAGCAACGTAAATACATTGTGGGTACTAAATATATATTTACGCTATAACATACAAACACACAGATTATATTAATATGTGTAGATTCTTATAGATATATAAACAGTGGAATTAACTGCGCGTGCGACCTCGAAACTCAATTAAATCGACAGACTTCCCATTTATCAAAAAAAAGCGCCTGCATTTTTAATTAATACAAAAAACAACGTGCGTTGGTGCGTGCCAATCTGCTTCCGATCTCTTAAACGTCTATCTCTTTCCAACACAATGTAATCAGATATTACTATCCCTGTCTATCTGTATAGTAATTAGTTTCTCATGTACCCTGGCTTTGTTTGGCGACATGTGGTCAGGGTAGTGGTAATTATTGCGTCCATTTCGTTCCTATCGATAATATGGTAATTTATTGATTTTCTGTCCGTTGGTAAGACCCCTATTGATGTTATCAAAGTCTTATAGTTAGTCGTCAATTTAGACTTTAATTCTAGAACTAAATTCGTAGTTTATTGAAAATTTTGGTTTTAAAGTAAAACTAGAATTGTTGTAAAATCTACGTTTTTTTAAATAAATAATTTTCGATATTAAAATTAGACTATTTTTTGCTAGACCGATTTAAAACAAATAAATCGATAGACAAATTGTGAACCACCTCCTTTTTGAAGTCGGTTAACTAACTTTCGCCCTCGACTATTTCCACGCGCAATTAAAACAAAATTTGATAAGTAGTCTATGTGTTCTTCCAGACTATGTTCTACATCGTTGCCAAATTTCATAGAGATTCGTTGAGCCGTTCCGGAGATATCTTCAAACAAACATCTATCCATCCATCCATCGAAACATTCGCATTTAAAATATTAGTAAGATAAGCAACTCTACTTTTGGTAGCCAATTAAAATTTGACTTGACTCATTCGTTCATCTAATTGGCATTGGCCACTGACAACTAAAAGCTTTTTTAAATTTCGAACACGTATGATCATCCAACCATAAACTCCCGCCATTTTTTCCGAACATTCGAGTACAGTCCGTCTAAAATTCGAACACTAATTAACAGACGCGAAATCACCCATCATGCTATTGACCTTACGTAAGGAAATGTTCTGTCATTGTTTAAACCGAAATTCAATATTAGCAAGCGATTATCGTCTTTAACCCCTTCTAAATAAAACCTATATATCGATATGCGATTGTTTATCTATCCTTGAGAAGCTTTACAAAAGAATTTAAGCTTTATTACTTTCGAAATAGGGTATAAATTGCATTATTCGTTCCGCATCACCGATGCCCGATACGGTTGGCCGTCCACCTGCTAAGGTGGTCACCAATATGAAGGTAATTAGAGGTTATGTGTGTGTGTTCGGTTGAAGAAAGTCTGTGGTCGTGTCCAGGAAGTGCGGACAAAAGCCTCAAGGACACAATAATTGTAATAAATCGATAAAACTTGCGACTTGCGGTTACAAGTTCGATTTTGTTATTTCAAACGATATACCAAATTATAGAGATAGAGGTTATATTAAGTAATTTTAAAATATTATTAAATATCGCTATCAAAATAGATATTGATGTTTGATTAATCAAATGATAAAACTAAGTTAGTAAAAAAAGCGTAAAACAGAAGATGTATGGATGGATGGATGGATGTTTGTTAGGAGGTACATATCTCCATAACGGCTGTATGGATGTTGTTGAAATTTGGCATACGTATACTGGAAGAACACATAGGCTTTTTCGCGGACGGTATCGCGCGCAGAAGCTAGTCAGTTTTAAAGTTATAATCGATGTCTGTCGGTTAACAAAGGTTCATTTGTTTAATATTTTTCGTACAGTCATACGCCATCTGTCGGATATCTCGCAAACCATCAGACTAATTTTACCCTACGTGTTTAAGAAATACTTTGACCCTTGACTTAACTGTCATATTTTGTGGTTTGCGTTATTTTTTTATCGGAATTTTCATGTAATTTTATGGAGTAAAAATTCTATGATATTAATACCTAACATTTATACTAAATACATCTTACTTTCACATTGTTTTTTACGACATCCCTATCTTATTTCTTACTAATATTATAAATGCAAATGTTTAGATGGATGGACGTTTGTTTGAAGGTGTCTCCAAAATGACTGAACGGATCTCGATGAAATGCGGCATACATATAGAACATAGTCTAGAAGAACACATAGGCTACTAATTATGTTTTTTTAAACTCCGCGCGGGCGAAATCTAACTCTATGTTTTCTGCATGTAAAAAAGAAACAAGTTGACATGTCGCTTATTAGAATAACAAAGATAACTTTCTAACAAGGACACCTGCTTTTAAGCCAAACTTTTTTATTTCCCTATACCATCGACAATGGTACCGACGGACAGACGTAATAAAAATATAGTTAACCACTGTTGCCGATACGTTAAAAGAAATTATGTATATTAAATTTTCAACTGACTTTCTTATCGACATCTAACAACACGAATACGACGCTTTAGTAGTTTTGATGCTTGAAAAAGTAAAAGCAATACATCAGTTGGAAATGTTAGTGTTGCGTGTTCGTTTGCTTGCATCGGAAATTAATGAGAATTGTAGAAACTTACTTAGGATTAAGGAGCTTTTTTTAGTTGTTTATCATTGTGGTAAAACGACTTTCTTTATTTAATTAATTCAGTCTCACGCGTTCTACTCTATAAAGGGTAGACAGGGAATAATCATTTTTCAATGTTGAACTAAAGTCGAATATATGAAGAAAAGGACTATGTTATTATTTTGTTTAACATCTTATTTTATCAATATTTTGATGGTATTTCATTCTTATATAATTGTTTTCAGTATTTACATTTGCTATTTTAATATTTAATAAAATTAACACAAAAAGTATTATAGATGTAACAAAGTCAAAAATACTAAATAGTTTAACTTTTTACTGTTAAAATAATTATAACAAAATTAAGAAAATTCTTTTCCAATATAGTTTTTTTTTACATAAAGTAAATAATATAAGTAATTCATAATTACTTAAAAAAAAAATCTAGTAATTAAAAAAGAGAACAATTTAAATTATACGTA
>NW_013530970.1:564075-576872 GCF_000836235.2 Papilio xuthus | reverse complement strand
TCGAACTGCGATCGACGGGCGATAGCGACCTGGCGCCGATTGACTCGGACCCCTTACACCTTGGTGGTCATCGGTAGAAACGTTTATATGTTTTGTGAATATAAAAAAAATTAAATATCGAAGTCATTGTTTATTACTAGCTACCGCCCGTGACTAAGTCTTAGCCAATGTGATCTTCCAGACTATGTTCTAGATCTCTGCCGTTCACCATAATGAATATGGTGAACGGCAGAGATCTAGCATCAACGGCAGCCGTTCAGGAGATATATTCTAACAAACATCCTTGCATGCATTAATACATCCAAACATTCGCATTTATAATACTACTAGCCGTCGCCCGCGTCTACGTCCGCGTGGAATTAAAAAACAATGATTAGCCAATGTGATCTTCCAGACTATGTTCTACATCTGTGGCAAATTTCAGAGACATCCATCGAGCCGTTCTGGATATACCTTACTATGACAATATTATTATTACTTAATGCTTTATTCTATTTTATGATTGTTGACTTGTCTTAAAGTAAAATATAAACATCATCCTGTATATCTTACTTGTCCAACAAGAATCCGTTATCTTACTTCCTACATTCTTAATGTCGAGTACAATTTTAATAGTAATTGTAGCATTTCCGAGTAGTTCAATATATCAAGAGAATGTAGTAGGTAGGTCGGGATGGCCCGCTGTTTCAGAGTCGCGCAATAATTAAATCGAAGAGGACAGCGAGACAAGCCCGCCCCGCGGCTGCACTCGTACAATTTACAGTCTTTACGCTATTTTCAATTAAAACCCTAATGGCTCACGGTCCGCCGATGCGCCGATTGTCTAATTGTGATAATCACAAGAGCTGTTAACTGTGACAACGTATCGTTTAGGTGTGACAAAAGTATATTCGACATTGATATTTCTGTGTGAAAGTAAAGAAAAAAAAATGATAAAAAACTCACATTATAGTAAAACATATTGAAATTCCTCTTATAGGTATTCCTTGCAAATACTGAGGTAAGAGAGTTTAAAAATAATGTTCGTATAAGGTGCAATTTTCATTTTCCCTCTTAATTTTATTATTTCTTAATTTTTATTTTAAAGATGAATAAATACCGTTTAAATATAAAAGCTTATTCGATTAATATAGTATTAAGAAAAGCTTACATAACTATTTATAACATCGGAAGACCAGTTGTATCAACTCTATAGATATCCGTAGTGCTACAACTCGCACCACACCCTTTCGGAAAAAGTTTCCTTTTAATCGTTTTACATTACGATGGTGTAATGTGCTAAGTTTAACGTTCATTGTTATTGAAAATTTTCCAATATGCCTTCACCAGGCATCGACTCCCCAGCTATAATAATAATCGTCTTCTAAAACTCCTCGTCTTGGGGTTAACATCGATAAATGTGCAGTAAGATTGCTTAATCTATTTATAATTTGTTACGATGATACTATTGGCGGTATAAGTATGATTTTTTTAAAATTGTATATTATAACTTTGTCCCCTATTCGTTCTTAAATCAATAGATGGTTAATGAATATTTTTGTTCGTAAAAATGTAAAAATTATATTAAGCTGTCACCTGCGATTCTGTCCGCGCGAAATTAAAAACACACCTTAATTAGTAGCCTATGTGTCTTTCCAGACTATGTATTACATCTATGGTAAACAGCGAAATCCATGCAGCCGTTCTGGATATACCTTCTAACAAACATCCATACAAACATTCGCATTTTTAATATTAATAAGATTTACTGGCACTCGGCTGGCGATCACATTCATATGAAAAAAAATCGTAGTAGCATTGAAAGTGTTTGATATTATTTTTATCAGAATTTTGTCACTTTAATGTTGCAATGTATGTCAGGTTGCTGTGAATAATAATTAACGTAGCAAGAAAATGTTTTCTTTCTTTTAGTTTCTTGTGTTAATTGCAGTTGTGACAAAGGCCAGTGTGATAAGTTGTCGGAGCTCAGATATTTAGGGCAGAGACGGAGTAGTTAGTTAATATTACATGTACATTACTGCACAAAGGTACGAAGGAAGGGAATCACGTCGTGTCGACTTACGTTTGAAATATTTTAGAGAAATCCTTCCTTCTTCGCTATAATGAGTGTCATATTCGGTGTGTACAGACAACAGAGAAAGTGAATTTTAATTACAATTATTTATAATAAAAATATAATATAAATATTATTATATTAAGAGATTTTTTGACTTTCTTCTATCTCATTGGTTAGAATAGGTTTTTTTTGCAGATCCTAACTCAATTTGAATTACATGTGTTTACTATTTCTGTTCAGTTATGCCGTACTTGGCACACCTTACTGAATTTTATTTAAAGTCAACGCATCTGCGGTTCCCTTGGTGTTGCGGATGTTATATGGAAGTCAGATCAAATAATTTGAGGTGATCAAATAATTGAAGGAGGCTCTTTTGCCCTCTTCTACTATAAAAAATGTTGTAAAATAGAAATATCGTTAGTGTAGATACAATTTTGTTTTAATTATCTGTCAAGCTGTATTACAATAATACAATCGACTTTATCATACATCTAATTAAGCTATAAATAATATTATAATCTCATTTAATTAATTTATTCATAACAAATATATTTTCAGATTACTCAAGTGCTACTTGTGCTGACCGTACCAACAACTCAACACGACACATCCGACACATCCGAAGTGTAGCGACGTGTAAAATCTGCATTTCTTTGAGATGCACTTGTCCGCCCCCCTCTGCCCCCGCCCTGTACTCCGCCCGCGCCCCGCAGCCTCCCCCAGACGCCTCTCAGATAAAGAGGGCTCTACTTTCGCACGCTTTGAGCCGTCTCCTAGGTTTTGTTAGGAGTGCCTAGGTGGAGCGGGCGCTAGGTGTTTTGTTATGTTCAGTTGTGATAAAACGCACGCTGGTTCACAATTGCCATTGTTTTCTAGCGATTTTCTTATGTTTTTTCTTTTTTTCCTCGCTGTAGTATTTCGTTTTTGATCCGCAATTTCCGGAAGTGTGCGCGGGGCAAGCGGCCGTGGCTATTGCACGTCGGGTGATTGTTCTACTTCGAACGCTGGAATATACAAGAAATGCAAAAAAACTTACTGTAGCTAATGTTACATCTAACATTTCCACGTTCTCTTTTAATCTTTGCAAGCTATAAAATATACAAATACTTAATTTTATGTCAAGTACAAAAGAACAAGCAATTTTCTTATCTTACTAATATTATCAATATGAAAGTTTAGATGGATGGATGTGTAGATGTTCGAAAGTATCTTCAGAACGGCTCAGCGGATCTTGCTGAAAAAAAAGTCTAGAAGAACACATAGGTTACTATTTAACTTTTTTAATTCTGCATAGACGAAGTAGCGGGCGACAGCTAGTTTTTCGATATATCTTGGTAAACTTGTTGATATTACTTACCAAAGATTGAATCATGAATTAAGCTAAGCTTTACTATCATTGATGTTTTCTTTTTCTTTGGAAGAGCATTTATCCCTTATGTTAAATAATTTTAATGTTTTTAGTATTTAACGTGATCTGAAGTGTCGCGGGCACGGCGAGAGGACGCCGGGCTGGATGATCCTCGAGACAGGCGGAGTGACACATCTCAGCTCGCGTCTTGCGTGCATAAGACGCATGAACTGTAATACTTAAGTTTTTTACCCATATGATAATATATTTGTATAGATCATAAAAAAAGAGTTTGAAATTTTTGTATAAAGTTCAAATAAAATAAAAATTACCAAACGTCAAAAACTGTATGGGATATTGACAATAGTCTGGGACACTGTATTTTGGTTTGTATACAAGCTGTTAATCGCGACTCCGTTCTCCGTCCGAATAAAAAATAATAATTAGTAGCTTAAGTGTTCTTCCAGACTATGTTCTAAATTTATAACGAATTCAAGCGATATCCAATCATCCGTTCTAGAGATCTAACAAACATACATGTAAACATTCGCATTTATAATATTAGTAAGATAAGACAGATGGCATATGAAAGCAAACAGAAGAAAGTTAATAAAACACAAGTACTTATTATAAACATTATTGATAAAAAAAAATGTCAAAATATATAATAATTTAAAAATAAATAGTTTGAACATGAACATAGTATGTCTCAAAGAAGTTGAGGAGTGAAGAAACTTGGTGCTTACAGGAAAAACAGATGGAATTTCTCAATTAACACGTCAGATGAGTGCCGGCGAAGGATCGAGATATATGACCCCCTCCCACTTGAAGGAGGGGGTGACCCATTTATCCCCCCCCCCTCGTAGTGGAGCACTTGCAATACATTATTAAAATGCAAAAACGTATTGGCAATTAAACTTTTTTTATCACTTTTATTTCTATTAATCCTTTTAGATGGATGGATGGATGAAGTTATCTCCGCAACGGGTCAATGTATCTTGATGTAATTTGACATAGATGTTGAACAGTCTAGAAAAATACATATGCTTCTCATTTAGTGTTTAGTGTTCCGTACCTCATAGGTAAAAAACGGAACCCTTATCACTTTGTTGTCTGTCAAGACCCTTTTTTTTAAATCCGCGCGGACGGAATCGCGGGCGACTGCTGGTTTTAAAAAAAAGTCTTTTGCATTGGTTTGCCAAACTATCCCTACTTAGTTGCTCTCAGAGTTCACTAATAATCACTAAGGCTGACATCCATACAATAGAAATAGGTCGTGGCAATTATCAGATACATTGGAATTTATATAAACATTTTTAATTAAAATTAAAAAATAATGAATGAAATTATACGTGGCAAGTATTCATGTATGTAATCCATACATATGTATGTCTAATAATGAAGTTGTATGTAGAATATTTTCCGTTTGAATGATTTAGAAAAATAACATAAATATGGATTAAATTTCCCATTAAATCGATATCTACAAAAAGACAATACGTATATTTTATACCACTTTAAAGGCATTGGAATAAGGTTTAAAATCGCTTGTAAATTTGTATGCATGATAATGTATGAAATTACATATAAATATTAATAAGATGTGAGCCATTTGTTACTCGCAGTCATTAGAAAAGGCGTAGAAATGATTGAAGAATAACATTCATAGGTAATTGTGAATAATTTATTATCAATTAATACTCTTGGCTTTAATTATGCGTAACAAATGTTTATGACAGAATTATAAATTTGTTTTCTCTAAGACAGAAGACGTTTATAGAAAACTGTCGCCCGCGTTCCTAAAGAATAAAAAAAAAACATAATAAGTAGCCTATGTGTTTGTCTATACTATGTTTTATATGTATGCCAAATTTCATCGAGATTCGTTCAGGCGTTTTGGAGATTCCTTCAAATAAACATCCATCCGTGCATCTAAACATTTGCATTTATAACATTTGTAAGATGAATATTAAACAGTAATGAAATGATGATTTCATGGCTTAGTAATGTTTGGGACACGCGCTTTTGTAACATCATCGAAAATATGTCATTTATATAAGATTTGTTAGTGTATTTTCCATCCGATAGGGGCGCTGCACAAATATGTCGTTGACGTATACGTTCTCACGTATATTCCTGGTAGTCATTTAGTAAGATACTTTTTAAGTTTTAGTAAATAATTGTAATTGCGAACTATTTTGATTTTTTAAGTATTGCTACCCAAGTAAGTAGTAGCTAAGTATGTATCTAAGTATTCAAACTTTGATGTTTGTCGTGTTACTTAATCTTACTAATATAAATGCTAAAGTTTAAATGGATGTATGTTTGTTAGAAGATATCTCTTGAACAGCTGAATGTATCTCGATGAAATTTGGCTTGGATGTAAAACATAGTCTGGAACAACACGTAGGCTACTTATTAAGTTTTTTTAGCGAACGGAGTAGACTGCCTCTATTTACTATACTTTCACTGACTCTATCTCTGAGTTTTATTGCCTACCACTAAGGTTTTGTTAGCATCTTATGCGGGTTTACTTTTTCTTGCTTACATGTTTCAGATTTTCAAAGCGTTATGATTTTAGTAAACACTAGCTGTCGCCCGCGACTTCGTCCGAGTGGATGTATAAAAAATACTTAATTAGTGTAGCCCACACATCCATCCATCCACATCACATCCATTTAAACATTCGCATTTATAATAATAGTAAGTTAAATAAAAAGGCATAAATTCGAAAAAAAAATGCTTAAATAGTGTCCTATGTAAGTCCCCTGGCTCTATGCTACCTCCTCGCCAATTTTCAGCTATATCGGTAAAGCCGTTCTTGAGTTATAAATAGTGTAAATAACACGACTTTCTTTTATTATTATTATATATATATATATATATATATATATAGATGAATATTATGTCTAGTTTATATTATGCCAGTACAGTAAGACAGTAGCACTGTTTTCGACTGTTATGGGTCTTTAGCGTTGATTTTGAGTGCTACTGACAATAATGAGATAAACACTTTCATGATAGAAAAATCTTATTTGTATTATAAAAGCGATATTTATGATGGATATATGTTTTCTAGAAGGCATCTATGAAAAGCGGAATATGTGTGTCAAGGTTCAATTTACGTTAACAGTTTTAGGATGATCGAGTTCTTTGTTTTAAAACATTTAGATTCACAGACATACATCAGAATACTGCATTAGTAAAGAAACGGGCAAATTAATATTCAAATATCAAAATAAGCTGCCTTCAAGACGCTTAATAATCCAAATAGTGTAATAAGAAATGGAAATTTGAATGGCGACATCGGGCGTACCCACGGGCTCGGCTAGTTCACATATAAAAATGTCAATACCACGCACACATGCAAACAACGCTCAACGAAAAATACAAAACAGTACACCCACACACATGCAATTCACACACAGGCGAAGAACCTTTCGCTGCAGCAATATATATTGCAACTACATAGCTGATGTTGCAGCTATAATACTACTATATAGGAGTAATCTTTCACTGCACACATGTGCGCGTGCTATGTGCGTTTTTTCTCGACGTGTCAATGTGTGCGTGGCTCTCGTTCGGTGCTGGGTGTGAGGCTGGGGGAGGGGGGCAGGTTTCAGGAAGGCCCCGGCGTCACAGGGCGTCTTTCAGCGTCCCGAAGCCGCACACATCGCCGGCTATCGGTGAGGCGAAGGAGCGAAGAGCGGGCACAGGGTAGCTACCCACAGAGCTTGCTGACAATTGTTGCACTAGCTTATATACATATTTGGTGAGAAACAGATGCTTCGTTTGAATGAAACTACACGTAAATTAAGCGAGTCAACACAAAACAGAATTCTACACATTTGTCATGTCAGGCTACAGGCTAAAATACAGGGTAAAGCTTTTAAATATTTTCAAAACATATTGTACACAAAATTTTTAAATCTTCAACAACACAGAAGTAAGGTTAGCTTAATTTGCTTGTGTGAAATTGTTCTTACCATAGTGAGTTAGATAAATAAAAGTTAATTGTCCAAATCTTGAAATCTCTGTATATCCATCGAATTAGTCTATGGCATCGAGCGGTAGATCAGGGGGTTGCGGGCCAGTGGGAGGTAAGGGGTGGGGAGCGTGTGTGTTCGGAAAAATGCCTTCTGATCCGCCGGGCCCGCGAGCTCCCAGCTCCAAGGTTTTTTTCTCTCTCCGACATTGTTCGAATCGTAATAATTTAAAACAAATATTTTTCGAAGCTTCACTTCGCTGTCTCTGTTCTCTGGTCATCTCTGGTGAATTTCTTAAATATACATTATTTTGAAGTCTAGAAAAATTACAGTTTTATAATTTGCAGTTACATATTTCTTTTATTATAATAAAGGTTGTTAAAAAGTTAATAATACAATTTAATTCAAAGATAATCTACACATTTAAGGCAAAAGTTTTTAAGTCTTACTACTAATAACTACTAAGTCTGTGCATTTGTCTATTTGGCTATCTATAGGGGCTCGGAGCCTACCCTAAGTTAAGGGTGATGAGGCCATAGTCAACCACGCTGGCCAAGTGCGGGTTGACTTCACAAATATCTTTGAATTTCTACTCAGATATGTGCAGGTTGCATCACGATGTTTTCCTTCACCGTAAGAACGCCGGATAAATGTACATATGTAAATCGGAAACAGAAAATTACATTAGTACATGGCGAGATTCGAACCCAGGACCAAGGATTGCAAGTCAAGTGCTTGACCACTGAGCCATCGACGCTCTCTAAATTCTATATCTAATTGGCTAACGAAATAATAATTGCTTTAAGACGCCAAACTCCAATAATTTTCTATTTCTTATCTTATATATTTGTATATTAATTCATCTCTTACACTATATAATATAATACAAAAAAAATTACCTTAAATCTTAAATCTAGCAACATAACTTGAAGCAGACTTGTGAAAAATTCACAAGAAGAATTCTCAGTACATAATAAAATGTATTCTTAAAAATCGTTTCACACGTTCCCCGTTAGAGTTATCAGCCCCCCACCCACCTCCCACCCGGTGGGAGTTAGGTGGAGGGGGTGGTGGGTGACAAGAGCCCACTTTACTAACGCCGTCCGGCCAGGTGCAACGTATTGCGATCTGTAACGACTGGCTGCTGCATTATTAGTCGTGTCCGCTATTGGCACAGCTTACAGCTAACTTCTGACTTGTGAACTGCATCTTAGTTTTAGTTATGACTAAGATTTTGTTAGTTTTTTAGTTACGTATACGTGTTGGATACTTTTACTTCTTACTTGTATTATAAATGTGAATGTTTCGATGGATGGATGTTTGTTAGAAGGTATCACCAGAATGCCTGCTTGGATCTTGCTGAAATTTGGCTAAAAGATGTAGAACAGTCTCTAAGAACAAATAGGCTACTAATTAAGTGTGTGTTTTTAATTGAGCGAACTAAAAATAAAAAAGTACAACAATATGTATACTTAATGAATGTTTTAAATGAAAAAGATAAATTAATCTTTAATTAGAATTTACTAATATTAGTAGTATTAGTAATTGTTTGGTTTAGTTTTAGTATATATATATTATAGTTTATAGTATTATTTTGATAGATTAATTAATTAGTCACTTAATAATTAATATAGAGTTAAGTAATTCTTATTGAAATGTAATTTCAAATTAAAAAATAAATATCTGTTATTGTCTAGTACATGAAGGAAAGAAACCGTAGTCGGGATGATATATGAAACAGAAGCTTTATGTTACGTGATCCTTCTTTTAAATATCCTTTACTTAATATGTGTAAGAATGGTTTTCCACTGGGAAAAGAACATATTGTTATACATGATTTTATCAAAAAAAATGTAAGGGAATACAACCTACTTTATATAAGTTTTTCGGCAGTGGATCTCCACAGTTGGAGATCAAGGTTAAGGAAAAGAGCAATGGTGTAGAGACAGCTTAGTAATTCAAATCGCGGAAGGAAGCATTCACGCATTTTCGCGAAATACATTCTGTCTGATAGACATCGGAACGTCTTCAAAGACATCAAGCGCTTGAGAAATCATATGTTAAATAAATATAATAAATTGACTTTGTTTATATTAAAACAAAATTAGAGATAACATTATGAATCAGTTGCCATTGTCATGTTCCTTTCAAGGTCACTTAGGGCTCCTCGGGAAGAAAACAGAACGTAGGCAGATTTCAGTCAGATGGATTGATGACTTCATGCTGGTGCAGAACGTGGATAACATCGATACTGGATCATAAAAAAAGGTGTCCAAAAGAAGAGGCTCATATACGAGTGGATACGTAAAGTAATTTTTTTTAAAAAAACGTCGATTAAATGACGTTACAAATTTTCCCAAAATGGCGACTTGGAGTTTCTCATGTCCGTTATGAATACGTTCACGTTCTATATTCAAATTGGCCGTCGCTATTGGCTGCCGCCGGCTGGCATTTTACATCGGGCGAAATTTCGCCGGTACGTAGAGAAAGCTTGCCGTAATGTCTATGCATAAAGTATTTTAAACTTGTTAAAATGCAACGTATTCGCCGGCGGCTGAAGCGTTATCAAAAGGGGGTTATTCAGTGCATCTTCTGCTTCGCTTCGGGGACGCTTCTTTGATAACAACTTTTTAAATTTCGAACAATTTTATGTTACATAAAAATAGACGGTTTGACATTTTAAGGTTGCCAGTGTTTTTCGAGAGAATGAACAAATAACACGGATTACTTGAATTTTAATTGAATCAAATTATAAATAATTTAAAGAAATTATTACCAAGAATCTTATAAAGAATGTTAAACAAAAATACACTGAACTTGTAAAAAAAATATCTCTTGATATAAAATCGGTAGCAAACAAAAATAAGATATAAAAATCTTACAATTGTTTTGGAAACTTCACTATATTTCTAGTCGTGTTCGAGTTTCGATAGTACCAGAGCGGAGAATAAATTCAGATATTTTTCCAGAGTTCAGGAGAGCGGTGGCGGTGGGTAAGTTGCAGCTTGCACTTTGATTTTATTCAAAAAGGTGTGGATGAGTTTCCTTTAAAAGTATATTGAGAAATTATGGAGCTCGGAACTTACGCTGTGTTTTATAATAATACTTTTATTCTAGAGAAAAGTGGATTAAATAGATTTAATATTGAAACTAGATTGAATGCGTAATAGTATATTAAGTTCAGTTCGCAGGATATAGTATAATTTACTGCTATTCATAGTACCCATAGGTTACTTTGGTGGATTAAATAAAAAATATTACAGTTTTTTTTTGTTTAGAAATATTTTCTTACTCAAAGTGGAAGTACATTTAAGACAAGATTTTAACTGTCTATTTTGCGTTTAAGTTTGAAAATCAACTGACCATAACGTATAGATAGGGTTTATCTATCCTACCAAATTATTGGATTAATTGGCACTTAAGTAAGGGATCTAGAAATATGATAGACTAGCTGTCGCCCGCGACTAAGTTCGCGCGGCATTAAAAATTTTTGGTCGCAGCGTAATGTTATATAGCCTAAAGCCTTCCTCTATAAATTGACTATTTAACAAAAAAGAATTTTTCAAAACGGACCAGTAGTTCCAGAGATTAGCGCGTTTAAACAAACAAACTCTTTCGCTTTATAATACTAGTATAGATTAACCAGATAAAAATTTGGTTCCCATTGAAAAAGAACCTCCTAACCTAAATTTGTGTTTGCACAAGTAAACTTGGTTAAACGAAGCATAGCTATCGTCTGATTAGTCGGAACACAAAGTAGATCTTTGGCGTTTTTTAATTGGCATTTTTGTGGACCTTAAAAATTGCAGTGGGCCTTCAAGTGGATCATATCAGCGCGCAGTGAAACTAATTTGTGTAAAAAATTACAAGTCGAGTGTCTGTTGGGAATATTTCGCAGCGCATCTCTATTTATTTCAGAATATAATATCGGCGGAGTTATAGTGGTGGGAATGATTTTATCGACATTTTGCTATAATTTCTTTCCTTATTTATTTTAATAAAAAGAACTTTAAATAGAAATAGAAATCCATGAATTAATTAAGAATCCCTTTCCGATTGAAATGATGAATGATAGATTTATCTGGAATCCAAAAACCTAGAGTGGTTCCTTCACATAGAGTGAGATAAGGAATAGAAGATTATGATCTTTGGTTGATTATATTATATCCTTATAATATTTAATAAAGAATGTTTAAAATTTAAATTATCGATATTTATTAATGACGTCACTAGTGACTATATTTCACGAGAATCGAGTGGAACCGACGCGGTCGTGCAGCGCTGAGACTGCGCCCCCGCCCCCACCACCACCCCTTCCACCCCGGGCCGGAACGTCATATGTGAATACTGAAATACGATGCCTGATATACTTTAGATTCTATATTTTATATTTTATTTTATTACCTTATACTAAATATTATAAAATAACGCATCTGCAGTTCCTCTGTCTTGTGGATGTCTTCTTCTAGTGCATCTTCAGTCTTGAAGGTTGGCCAATAACTTGGAATATTTGGTTTGCAAAGCGAAACAGTTCCTCCTCTGACCTAATCCCTTAATATTACGTAGCCACGACTTTGTTCTACGTCCAGCGCGTCTCTTCCCTTCAATGGGTTGTCTATGGGCGTAAATTTTCACTTCGCTGTTCTCGCATCTTCTTTACCCCTGCTTTTATGGGAAATTACTTATTTCTGAATTGTGATTGAGTCAGTCTGATAGATTTACAAGGAATTGACAAGCAAATGATTAGCATCGTATAGTATGTGGTTTGCTTTGCCGACTCTCTTCAAAGAAAAGTTCACGAAAATCTGCTGGACCTATTACTGTGTGCACAAAATATTAAATATTATATGTGTGAGAGCCTTTAGATAATAATAATAATAAAACTTTGGACACCTGGTCCATCTTCTTCTTCTTGAGGTGCCTCTCCGACTAGCGAAGGTTGGCGATCAGTTCTCCATATTTCACATGGTCCATACAAAACAAAAAATACAAATTTAAATTCTGACACCAAAATTAAACACGAAATAAAACAGAAATCTTCAGATCACATGTAGACGTGTCCACATGACCAGCACTGGACAGTCCAATCCTACTCTATCAGCAATGAGTTGTAGGTATCTGTTGGCGCTGTCCCGCACCCGCCGCATCAGGGATGTTAAATAATGGATGGATTTACTCATTAGGAATATCAGATACATGGTGTTTTAATTCTTAAGGTTTTGTTATTGTTTTATGGAACGAATAAAAAAGCGATTCATTTGTTTCATGACCACCATTAGACATCAACTTTCTTAATTTAACTTAAACTTTATTTAAGAAGATTTGTTTTAAGTAATTATTAGGTTTTTTAATTATCTTTATTTATTTTATTTGTGTATTGTGCAACTCTGTCTCAGTGTAGTCAGGA
>NW_013530970.1:507918-563839 GCF_000836235.2 Papilio xuthus | reverse complement strand
ATTAAAAGCTCGCTGAAAGGGATAGCGTGCTCATTATTATAATTATTTTCGTAGTGTAGTAATTTTTTATATGTCATAGTTTTTTTATACCCGCGAACGAGATTTGACTAATGAAGCGTATGTTTTTTATGTATTTATTTGAGAGTATATAAGTTCCTATATGCAGTAAATATGCGTTTTGGTTCAAATATAAATTGCATGATATTTACAATGATTTTTGATTGTTTTACATCTTTTATTTATTAAAAATTTTAACAGACTAACTTTTGTCCGCAACTTCGTTGACAAGGAATTAAAAAAACACATAGTAGGCTTCTTGTTACGATTTGCGACTATGTTCTTTATCTATGTCAATTCAATTGCATTCCTAATTTCATCATCATCAGCTCACTATACGTCCCCACCGAGGAGCTCGGAGCCTACCCTAAGTTAAGGGTGATTAGGCCATAGTCAACCACGCTGGCCAAGTGCGGGTTGGTTGACTTCACACATATCTTTGAATTTCTTTTCAGATATGAGCAGCAGCAGGTTGCATCACGATGTTTTCCTACACCGTAAGAACGTTGGATAAATGTACATATATAAATCGGAAATTAAAAAACACATTGGTACATGGCGAGATTCGAACCAAGGACCTGCAGTGCAGTCAAACGCTTGATCCCTGAGCCACCGATGCTCTTTTCCTAATTTATAATCTAAATATTATGAAAAAATTACCTTGTTTAAAAATGGATAGTATTTATATTGGTATTTTAGTATAGTTTAGAAATATAAGATCTACCTATCCACTACGTGATGTCGATCGAGGTATCATAGTATACCTATCCGTATAAATAGCCGGTATCGAGTATGCGCGGTAGTACCCAATGGCGTGGAATCAATCAACCAATCCCATAGCCTCGTATGCTCTCGATAATCACCGACCAATTCAATATCACACCTAATAATGCAACTTTACAACCTTATTGTACTGAAAATAAAGTTCATTTTCCCATGACTGAGAGTTCAACGTAAATTGTCGTTCGGAAAATGAAGGTTCGATCTGCGATTGGCTATTGGTCGTATCTTACGTTACGTAGATTTTCCTCGACGTTTTTTCCTCACGTATGTACGTTGTATATACGTTTATTGAATGAAACGCCTCTTGTATGTGTGTTATGTATTTGTTAGTTGTAGTTAGTTATTTTCATGTACACTATATTCTAATGAGTAAATGTAAATAATAAATAGTCTTACTGTTTCGCTTACCGTCGGTTTCTGAGATCCAAAATTTTTGTATAAAACATATTGTCATCCCTGTCATTATCTTTGTCAAAATAGAAATAACATGATTTAGTTTCAGAAGCTTACGGTTAATATTGTATATGCGAATGTTTGGATGGATGGATGTTTATTAGAAGGTATCTTACGGGTAAACGGATCTTATTAAAATTTGGCATAGACATCCAATCTTACTTATAAATGTGAATGTTTGGATGGATGGATGGATGTTTGTTGGAAGGTTTGAATGAAATTTAGCATACATATAGAACATAGTCTAGAAAAACTATATCTATATGCTACTAATTATGTTTGTTTTTAATTCCGTATACCAAAGTAGTTTACTTCTTTGTCCTTTATTTGGTTTGAAAATGAGTTTAAAACTACATACCTTAATTACGAGAATTACTGTATATAATATAATAACTGTCCAATAATAAATCGCAGGCGTGGCGGCGACACTCTAAAAAGCAATCCACCTAATGGAATTTCAATTCCGACTGCAAAGTTAACTGGAAATCCAACTACGAAGCAATATCGCACCCACCTCGCCCCCCGTACCCCCCGTACACCCCGCACCCCACGAGCACTGCACTGAGAAATGTCCGTCTGTCGTGTTGTACATTTAATATTATTAAAAATAAACATTTTTCGTAAGCTCTTATGTTGCTAGTCAATACAATGATTAAGATTCTGTTTAGACAAAATCTTTGAAAAAACTGATTTAATTGTTCGTTTAATTACTAGCTGCCGCCCGCTACCCCGTCTGTGCGGAATAAAAAAAACATAATAAGCCTATGTGTTCTTCCAGACTATGTTCTACATCTATGCCAAATTTCAGCGAGATCAATGTAGCCGCTCAGGAAATACCTTTAACAGACATCCATCCATACATCGATAAGGTAAATTTTCCGTTACGATTTTCCTTTTGAAAAACAATATTTTTTGTATAAATATTGAAGTGTGACAAGGAGTTCATACTAGTCTTTAATACTGTAGCACCCGGCAAAAAAGAAAAATCTATTTGAAGGCGACAGCGGGTTGTTGGGGGGTAAGGCTGGGGGGGATCTGTCCCTAGGTATCCTAGACGAAGGCGCTACATAAGTATGCATTATGGGCTACTGTGTAATAATTTAGAGAGGTGTTACGATACAGACGATATAGTGTTTTTTTCTTGGCAAAGATTTTGTTCATACTCTTCGATTTCTGTCTGCATTTTCAGACTGATTTTTTTTAATTAAAACGTCATTGTTAATAGATGCTAATTGTAGATTTCTCTAACTAAATTATTACTAATTGTTTCTGAGACCAAAATATTTGTAGAAAACATATAGTTATTGCTTTATTATCATTATGTTTCAAATTGTGAATTGCGTCTTAGAAATACACGGTAAGAGGATTCTTTAGTGACTAACAACGTACCCAACGAACCAGCTGGACTAGACAAAGTGCATTTGTTTCGAAGCGATTCCATAGCGAACTTTAAAAATGTATAGAACAGAATTATCGAAAGTTTTATGTCAGTAGAATCGCTTAGACGCGAATGCACCTTGTCTAGCCCCGCTGGGCGGACTTTTTTAAATTGTATATTTCAATTGGAAAACAAACAACAAACAACAGACAAAGTATTCAAGCCACAGTAAGGTTGGTGACCTAGACAATGTAAACAATGAGAAGATACTTATCGATAATCTTGATTAATTCGTTGTACATCGACGCATTAGTAACACTGCGTCCGACGCACTTGTTTATATTTAGCAACTTGTATGTTTGCACTTCGATCCGTGACGCCCGGGTTAGTTATGACTGTGGGAGACGGACTCGCCGTTTCATAATTAATTAAATAATAATCAAATTATTATAATGAAATTATTATTTTTCGAAAAATAAAAAAAAACACTAATTAATGATTCTGAAAAATTAACTTATTTATCTTGACGAATCATAAGATATCGAGATAAGTAAATAATAAAAAAAGAAAATTAAAAGCAGAAGACACCCGTGTGCTACGTTGAGTTATTCATTTTTTTGTACAATACTGTCAACAACTCTTTTTCCTAGTCCATTTTAAATAGCGTTAATGTAAATTTTAAGTAAGTCTATAGAAATTATTCTAATTTTACTACGAAAAAGATTTAATATTTTTTCTCTGATATTTATTATTCTCATTATGAACGTCTGATCCGACCCTGTGCGATTCGGATCATGAAAGCATTCCGGCGACATTAAACTGGCGTTCATTTTCATAGATTTATCGACGCGAATGAACTTATGATTGGGGATTCTCAAACTTAGCTAAGTTTAAGCAATATTTATATTAAAAAATAGCTGTCGTTCGCGACTCTATCTACACTTAATTAGTAGCCTTTGTGTTCCAGGCTACGCTCTACATCGTGGTAAATCTATATCCAAAATTTCAGCGAGATCCATCCATCCGTTCTGGAGATATCTTCAAACAATCCATCCATCCATCATAATATTAGTAATAAAAAATCGCACGAGCAAAGTCTCAGGAGTGCAATGGTACGCCTCATTTAGTGCGTCCGTGGCTCGCGTGCACTAACGTGTCTAATTGAATATTAAGAGTTATAAACGCTATAATTTGCCCGGGAAATTAAAATCATACGTCGAACGTGATGAGCTTTAACTTTTTGCTAATCATTTAACTGTAATGTTTTGCGTTGTATTGAAAAATGAAGAGAAAATATACTATGAATATGGAAAGAAACTAATTATTGTAATATTTTTGTTTAGGTTTTCTAAACCAGCAATTATCCAACTAATAAAAATGTTTGAATGTATGGATGGATGCATGTTAGAAAGTATCTGCAGAACGGCTCAACAGATCTCCATGAGATTTGGAATACATGTAGAACAAAGTCTGGCATAACTAGGCTACGTATTTTTTTCCCCGTGGTCAGAGTCGCGGGCGACAGCTAGTATTTCATAAATAACTGGCGTAAAGTTATTATTTTTTTGGATATTTTATACTTTTAATGGCGTAATAACATAATCATTAATCAACCTATACTATCCATCGTCAGTTGCAAGATGTAAGAAAGTTTGAGTAGCGCTGTCAGATGCCGATCGTCCGCGATGCGCGATGTATTTGCGTCGTCCACCTGTTCCCGCACAAATCATGCGCCGGTGATGCCCCGACGTGCGATGCATCATCCCACACATCGACTGCCATTACGATATTCTTTTTGTAAAAATAAAATCGATTCATTACTGTGAGAATCGATTTTAGTAACATACGTTTAATAGTTTTTAAAGTTATGCTTTTAACGTAGTTAATAATCACAATTAAGATCAAAATGGGATTTACTTCATAGGTTATAATATGCCAGTTAAAAAATTAATGAAAATCTGTTGTTTTTTTGACATTATTTTCATCATCAGCTCACTATAAGTCCCCATCGAGAGTCTCGGAGCCTAGCTAAGTTAAGGGTGACTAGGCCTTAGTCAACCACGCTGGTAAAGTGCGGGTTGACTTCACACATTTTTGAATTTCTACCCAGATATGTGCTGGTTGCATCACGATCATTTCCTTCACCGTATAAACGTCTGATAAATGTACATATGTAAATCTAAAATAAGTTTTGCAAGTCAAGAATTTAACGTGTAAAAAATAAAAGCACGAGTTTAAAATTAATTTATACTACGATTAATTCATGCCTAAAACAAAATATAGTAACTCTAAGATTGAGAGAGCATTAAAATCGTCCGGAGTCGATCGTTTTAGATTTTATGTCTCTGTAATGTTCATCAGTGGCCGTTTTATAGACAGGATGACAGATATTGATTGTATGCCAGCCATGTTGGCACATCTCACTGTAATACATA
The DNA here is from genome assembly GCF_000836235.2 of Papilio xuthus. NCBI lineage: Eukaryota > Metazoa > Arthropoda > Insecta > Lepidoptera > Papilionidae > Papilio > Papilio xuthus. The sequence goes on along the minus strand of NW_013530970.1, from coordinate 558,733 downwards.
CTCCGTGCATCATTGAAAACGTTATATATAGGCTTTATCTCGAATAAATTTCGTTCAATGGATTAAAGTCGGAAGAGTTCGATACCTGGAATAAATATACTAAGGTTAAGTACACATAAATAAAAAAATATTCGAACACTCTAAACATTGTATTTTAGATGATTTTTTATATCATAAGGTGGCAAACGAACGAGCGGCCACCTGAAATCGCTGAAATAGCGAAATGACCGTTGCCCATAGACATACGCAATTGCATATGCGTTGCCTACCTTTAATCAACGGAGAGAGGATGCACAGGAAAGAATATTTGCCCCTTCCCATGCACCCTCTCATCCGGAAATTACACTTCCACTTCCCATCTTTTCCTTATAAGAAAAAGGTGGGAAGGGAAATAGGACTTTATTAGGCCACTGGGACGCACACTCATCAGACGAAACGCGAAATTTCTTCCACTTCACGCCTGTCTTCTGTGTGGTCGTGGTTTTTCACCGGGCGAGCCAGGACAATTCGTGCGAAGATGTTAAAGCGGGCTCTACCACTGTTAAAGGCTAGGCAGGCTAGTGTGACCATAGCCTTAGTAATGTACTAGATAGGACATTAAAAGATCAACGCTCCAATCGATCAGCATTAAATACCGATACGGCACATCCATTGGTTAGATTCGACGTTTACATCGGTCGCTTCCTCGACTGAAATGTGAATGAGTAACTCTATGGTAGATTAAAATAAATGACACACTTTGTTTAATTATATCATTAAATGTCAAGGACTGGAATGTCTTATTACTTTTATTATTTTGCTACAACACCGTTCAATACATCGCGCTTACAACTGCGACTCTGAGTGACCTTTAATGGTTACTTAAATAATTGTTTTCTGTAAACTTCTTATGCTAGATAAATCTACGCTTAAAGCCTTATTGACCTAATTAGTGACCGTTTAACAATTTAACGTGGTAATTAGATTCTAACTATGTTTATAGTTTAAGCAGGTAAAATCTTAATTAATCTTAAAGTTATCTTCCATATGTGTTTAGTAACTATGAGATTCATAGTAACTATTATCATTCGGGCCTCTGGCCTTTAAAGATTGTCTCTTTACGATGGAATGAAAAAAATATAAAATTTCATAGTTCCGAGGCGTGAATTATACACATGCATAACTGTTCTAGTACTAGTAATGTCATTTTAATACGACCACGATCACTCAGCGTGACGTCATTATCAACAACGCCATCTATATCTGCATATTTGAAACATCAATCTCGTCCTTATTACCATGGTATAGAGTCTATATTGTTTTAATTGTTAGTTACGTGTATGTAAAACTATCGTCTTTTAAAACTAAAGAAATGCATCCGATATTACAAAATCTTCTATTACATCAAAAGAATAAAGACTAAAATCACATGACACAAATGTGCAAAATTAACAATTTTATAATACTATCACAGAAATTGTACTAAGACCTTAGCGCAGTAGTAATAAGGTGTATTTTAGATTGGTAAGTAGTTAAATGAGGTTATAAATAAATTGGTGATAGAAGAAATCACTCGTTCGTTTGTTGAAAAGGTGACAATACATTTTTGTTTAAAATAAACGGCCGCACTCATTTCGGGTAGCTTATGGTGAAACTAAAGTGTTGCTGTAATGGGAATTTAAATGATTTCTGATTTTCTCCACTACAGGTCGTCATTATGCAACAAGATTCAAAGTGGAACACCTGTGGGTGTTATGAATGAAGTGTAAATGGTTTATACCATCCTTGACAGATAGTTGATAACCACAGATAATGAAGAAAAAAAAAGACGAAAGCGACAGTAATGATTGTAACTAACAAACGAATTTATCACTATCTCAAAGGCCGGCAAGGCATCTGCGGTTCCTCTGGTATTGCTGATGTCCATGGGCGTTGTTGAACATCTCGGTGTTCCCGCTGCTCGTTTGCCACCTTCTGTTATAAAAAAAAAATTGCGTAGATATCTTTAGCATTTCTTTTTTTCAAGATCTTACTTTTAAGTCGCTCAAATTAGTTAATAATCAAAAGTAACTTGCTATCGCGCGCGACTCCTGCACGGAATAAAAAAAAAACATTTTTAGTAGCCTATCTTCTACATCTATACCAAATTTCATCAAAATCTGTTGAACCGTTTATGAGTTACCTTCAAAAAAAATCCATCAAAACATTCGCATTAGTAGTAAGAAGTAATATTCCAAAACATGTTTCCTTAAAGCAAATTACTTGGTTACTATAGTGTTAAACGTTTTGTAGTAGAGTTTATATATAATTTGGTAGTGAAGAGAACTGAAGTGGAGTGTACAGACAATGCTAGGAAGCGTGCACGGGCCGCTGCGCGCGCGTCGCCAGATCGATCTATTGATTGTAGCCATCTGAACAGTCTAGCCAGTGTTATATTACATATCTTAACATCTTCACGCACAATGACTTCCATGTGTAACGGGTACGCTTGGAAATAATGGTACGATTGTAAATCAAGGAACTAATCTAGGGCTACACAGTTTATTTAATTAACTATAGTACTTTTTAGGAGAGACGAGTTGGAAGGAAAAGAAAGTCATGGTTGAAAAACATCCGGGAATGGACTACATTGCCGGCGTTGAACAACTTTTTCGCTTAGCACAGGAGAGGCATAAGAAGAAGAAGTTCTTTTTCACCACCATACCACGGGGAGTGTTTTGAAGAACTATATGGAATGATTCCTGCTGAGTTAGGTCTTCGACCGACAAGATCTCCAGATACCCACCAGCTTTATGTCGCGTGCAATATTCCTACTCTAGATTTTTGAGAAATAATATAGGTACAGTTAGCTGCATATCTCAGTGAAATTTGTCATAGATGTTAAACATAGCCTGGAAGAACATATAGGATACTAATTAAGTTTTTTTATCAGCACGAACGGAGTCTCGGGCGATAGCTCCACGGTTAATATTGTTAGTTTGTTAAAGAAGATCATCTTATAAACTTGATGTGCTACTGTTTTAAATCCGGACAGACTAACATTCCAATTGTTTTCTTAACAAAGTTTTCATTAGTCATGACAAATATGAACATTAAACAACGTTCAAATAATTAATGAGATGTACATAAGAATTAGCTTTTGTACAGACAAATGTTAATAAATTCTCGTTTGGATTAATACAAAGTTGTGTTAAAAAATATCCATTATATTAGTGAGGGAAGCTTCAAAGCTCCCTATCCTAAAGACATAAATATATTAAGCATATTTGAAATAGTTTCAGAGCATTATGTCATGCGTCGCTACCGGCAAGTGGATTTATAGGATGTGCGTAAACAGTTATTATTTTAACAAGACTTATGAGGGTGAAGATTAAAACGGAACACCCTTTGAATTGACTTGTAACCATTTTGATGACGTCAAGTAATCATTTATATAAAAAAATGTTTAAATGTAATAATAATATTTAAACTCTTCATTGATGTTTTCTTAATGACTATATTTTCATAATGTATCATTCTCTTGTACCTTTGATGATTTCTTTAGTAAGTCTGTGATAAATTGTATTTGCGTTTATTGTAAATTTATTTGCCTTTTAAAGTACTAAATATATGACATACTAGCTGGCGCTCACGATTCCTTCTGTGCTGAATTAAAAACTAATATGCCTATGTGTTCTTCCATACTATGTTCTACGTATGTGCCTTTCATCAAGATCTGTAAAGCCGTTCTGGAGATATCTTTTAACAAACATCCATCATAAACTTTCGCATTCATAATATTAGTAAGATTTTGGGTTGACTAATTGGTTGTTTAATAGCGTAGCGTTAAATGTAATGTTTAATAATCCAATTTGAATATAACATATCATCTAGGTAGTATTAGGAAGAAAATCCGACACTGTGCCGATGTATTGGCACAATACTAGCCTTACTAAAATGTCGACGTCTATGTCCCCTCACTAATCATTCTGTCACTGGACTTTGTAACGAAAGCACGTCATTCGCGCCAAAGGATTGTAATTAATAATATCTAAAAGTACTCAAAACAAACAAGATTCTCAACTCTATTCTATGTTACATTTATTTGGATTAGTATTATGTTTATTTTAGTATCCATTCATCAGTGAGTTCATTCATGCACGCGTTGTTTTAGTTCCTACGTTACTAAGCGTCCAACCAAGTTTTCTGTCATGTATCAACAAATGCCGGAAACGTAAACTAGAATTGCTAATTATTCTCGGTAGTTAACTACGACGTTCGTCGTTCACCTCATCCACACCAAAACAGCGGTAATTCCTCAAGTTTTTGCGGAGCTCTAAATCATTCGGCGCTGCGTCGGCCGGTCGCTCGCCTGCGCTTTTAATTAGGATCACTTATTAGGCTGACGACACACGTACGACTCATCTTTGGTGATAGATGCTAATCGTACGGTCAATTCTATATGAAATTTACTTTGTATATTAATATAGTTATGATAAAGTGGTAAATTTCGTCGTCGTTCGTCGAGCGTCGGTGGCTCAGGGGTTAAGCACTTGACTTGCAATCTGCAGGTCCTGGGTTCGAATCCCGACATGTACCAATATGTTTTTCGATTTCCGATTTACATATGTACATATATACGATGTTCTTACGGTGAAGGAAAACATCGTGATGCAACCTGCACGTATCTGAGTAGAAATTCAAAGATATGTGAAGTCAACCAACCCGCATTTGGCGAGCGTGTTTGATTGTGATGGCCAAATCACCCTTAACTAAGGGTAGGCTCCGAGCTCCTCGGGGGGGACGTATAGTGAGCCGATGATGATGGTAAATTAGCAAGCGGCTACCTGAATATGCCGAAATATCGCAGCGACCGCTGTCTTTTCTTAAAAAGACAGAGAAAGAGACGCTCAGAAATATTTTTTTTCCCTTTCTATGAATCCCCTTCTACATCAAATTCAAATCTTTCCCGTCCTTTCCTTACAAGAAAATGGTAGGAAAGGAAAGAGGACTAAAACTTGAATTGCTTCCATTTCACCTGTCTTCTTTGTGGTCGTGGTATTGTTTCGGGATTCATTCATGCAAAAGATGTTGTCTGGCAACATTATTTGTTAGGCTGCCGATTAACGGTCGACTCTACATAATGTAACAATAATTTTTATACATTAAGAAGATCCCAATATATTTCCGTAGTCAAAGTCCGAAGTCCGAATCCGAAGTCAAATGACATTATTACTTTGTGTCCTTGCTTTGTTAAAGACAACGAAATTAATGGCAATTAAATAGATATTTAACAGAAGTAGAATTGTTAAAATATTATATTATTATGTAGCTAACAGTGCAAACTTTATGTCTGATCAAAAGGTTACTAATTGTAAGGAAAGCGCGTTTATATCTCACGGAACGCATTGTATGAATATCAGCGCCATCTAACGACTGATTCTCACGCGTTCTGAGATGCTCTTCAATTCGCTAAGAATTGCCCGCCATTTTCTTGCTATTATTTCTCGATTAGTTGCATCGACTTATAATATTTATGTTGATCTGATTGCGAACTTTAATGACTACTCTATTTGTAATCAACAGATTCCTACATACGGCTATTATATTTGTTTGTACTGATCAATTGCTACGATGTGTGCGATTTACTTTTCTCGTCTGACTTACCGTTGGTTTTAAGACGAAATTAACTGTATAAAACATGTCTTCGTCTCCATTATCTTTGACAAAACAAAGATAACAATATAAAGAGATTTTGGATTCAGAAACCTGGGATGTAAACATGAAATTACTTTATTATTAAATAAGTTAGCTTTAAAGCAATATATAATTAGTCAAAATTTTCTAAAACACGAGTTAAGGAAAGCATTACGAATTATATTAATCGTTGGTTTTCGAGGCAAAAAGTAAAGAAAACAACATGTTCTGAACAGTCTATTTTCATTTCAGAAACCCAAGGTTAGTGCTTGTATTTATTAAGATTCGATAGTAGTAAGTAAGACAAACAAAGCTACAAAACCAGTTTGTATATCATAGTTATATAACACGACAGATTTCCGGAGTCTACTTGAGCTTTCATTGTCCGACATGATCTGTACTTGACTGCCGACAAATTATCATCGTAAACTCAGCACAAACAAACCTAATAAGTATACAGATGAAACCTTACAAGCCACAGTAAGCCTGGCTATTCGGAGGTACAGCGTAATTCTGCCGGTGATATGACAACTGTTATCGTCAAATCGTGAACTCCGTCCGTTTGTTATTTGACCAAAGAATTACTCGATAAATTGTATATCAAAAGAATTCTTTCACAAATTGACAGTATTTCGGAACATCACAAAGGTGTCACTTTCATCTATCAATCTTATTTCTTACTGTTTTTATAAATGCGAAAGTTTGGATAGATGTTAGAAGGTATCTCCAGAACGGCTCAAAAGATTTCGATGAAATTTGCCACCACAATAGAATATTGTCTGGACATAGGCTACTTACTAAGATTTATTTTCGTGCGGACAGAGGCGCGGGGGAAAGCTAGTTGAATATAACTTAAAAATTGTCTTATTTACAAGTCAATTTCTGAATTTCATGTTTGACGAGTCTTAATTATCGGGAAAATTCCAAACGGAAAGGTTACACAATTTCTCTGTGACACGGACCTGGTATTAAGCATGTCTAATCAGCATGCTATGTTATCAGTTACCGGGCGTTACAATTTACACATACATATGTGAGCGCCCGGCGACGCTGCCTAGACTTGGTTAAACATTAACATTGATCCTTGATTAAGATTGCTACGTCTCTTTGACTGCAATTTGACTAAGAACGCATCTTGTAGTAAAATAATTAGTTTTGCTAACATAATTCCATGCAAATCTTAAATCAAGTTCACTAAAGGTCCATTAGCCAGCGCCGGACGCACCGCACGCCCGGCTCGCAACGGATTTTAGTTTGCTTTATCCGTTCCGTATCAAATCCGTTTAATCTGAGCGTAACGTCCGACGCGGGTCAATGGATGCGCACCTTTAGAATTTTATTTTAATAAGTCATCTCGTTTAATATTTTCATGAAAACAAATTTTATTGGAGTAGACAGTTTAAATTTGCTTCGATGTGAACGTCGAATCTAACCAATGGATGAGCCGTATCGGTATTTAATGCTGATCGATTGGAGCGTTGATCTTTTATTTCCTATCTAGTACATTGCTAAGGCTATGGTCACACAAATCATGAACCGATAGTCGATCAAATATAATCATTTTTTAACAGTGGTACAGCCCGCTTTAACATCTTCGCACGAATTGGCCCGGCTCGCCCGGTGAAATTCCACGACCACACAGAAGACAGGCGTGAAGTTGAAGCAATTCCGCGTTTCGTCTGATGAGTGTGCGTCCCGGAGGCCTATTTTAGTCCTCTTTCCCCTCCCACCCTTTTTTATAAGAAAAGGATGGAAAATGGAAGTCGACTTTCCGGATGAGATGATGCATGGAAATGGAAAATATTTTCCTTCTGTGGACCTACTCTTTCGTGGATTAAAGTTAGGTAAAAGGTTAGGTTAAAGGTATGTCTATGGGCAACAGTCACATCGCTATTTCAGCGATTTCAGGTGGCCGCTCGCTCGTTTGCCACCTTATGATATAAAAAAACGTTAATTTGTCGTCAAACTTTGTTAGTCTTGCATTCAATTACACAAAAAGGGACTAAGCATAAATCAATCATTAACCATAACAAGCCTCTTGAATATTAATCGTAATTTGATATACATATATGAAAGCCAATTCAATAAAAAAGGTATTTACAATCACACGCTTAGTTAACTTTAATGAAGAATCAATCGATGTTCAATCGTCTTGTATCGTTCCGGTGAATTGTTTCGTCACCTACCGCTTATAATTATTTTAAACTAACAAATATTGTACACGGGTCATTAACTAACAGACGAGGTGAGGGTTTGATTGATTCCTAACCACCATTTAGCTAGCCAGCGGACCATAACGCGTTTTACAAGGGACATGGAAACGATGATTTGAATACACATTTCACGAAGTCTATGTGGATTTAATGCTCTCTATGGTATGCTTAGTTCAATATAGGTGTACTTTAGTGTAGATTTAACACACTATGGGACTGATTAAGTAATAATTAAATAAGTTAGCAGTTATTTAAGCAACTCTGCTAATGTCAATTGCAATAAAAATTATCCATTGTTTGTATATATTTAAAACCATATACATTTATTTATCACATTTCTAATATAATACATTTCATATAAATATATATATACAAAACATATTATATTAAAAAGAGAACACCACCGGCTGCGGAATCCCATGACTCAAACAACCAGTGGTCAGGGCTGCAGACAGGAACCTTCTCACGATGCGCGCGGTTTCTAGGATAACTGCTTTTTGTATCGGGCCCTTAATCCAACTTTGTAGCGAGAGCTTCTTGAGATGTTGGTCGAAGCTCTTCGCTATCAGTCCATTTACCGATACCACTATCGGAATAATGGTAGTCGATTTCATGCGCCACATGGCGGTAACCTCGTGAGCCAAATCAAGGTATTTTAACACTTTTTCCTTTTCAGCTTTCACGAGATTCTCGTCATGTGGAATAGTGACATCGACTAACATTACACAACTCTCAGACCGGTCTATTATTACTATATCGGGCCTATTGGCAGCAATAGTCCTATCCGTAATAATAGATCGATCCCAGTAGAGCGTGATATCGCTATTTTCCAGAACGGGTGAAGGTTGGTACTGGTAATACGGTACCTCAGCATCCACAAAGGCATATTTAAGGGCAAGTTGCTGGTGGATGATCTAAAATATTATTAATGCGAATGTTTAGATGGATGGATATTTATTTGAAGGTATCTCTGGAAAGGCTGATCGGATCTCGCTGAAACTTAGCATAGGTGTTGAACATAGTCTGGAAGAACACATTGGCTATTAACTCTTTTGTAATTCCGCACGAAGTCGCGGGCGACAGCTTTGTTCTGATAAAACACATCGATTGGAGTCGCGTAAAATAAATATATTATTTTAAATGCAACAAATCAATTAACACGCTAACGGAAATAAATCAGAAAATAAAAATTGAAATGTATTATAAAATAAGCAATGCATTGGTTAGGGCAGGCCGTAGTGAGGGCGTCACGCGCGGCCGACTCCTTTGGCACCGGCGTGATGGTATAATGCGGCGCCGCGACGCCATCGGAATGTCCCGCTTCCTTCCTGTCTAAGAATCTCGGAAGCCTTAAACCTCTTTTTCACTAACGCAACTATTCGTGCAACTCCAGACGCTAGCTTAACGCTAGCCTAGACGGAAACGTAATTATAGCTTACAGGCGTCTTCCTGACATTCTCAAAAATATGACAAGAACTAAGTCTTATCACGCATACTCTTTTGGTCATTTTCATACCTAACTACGTTTTATTATATTATACTAGCAGTCCCCCCCGACTCCGTCCGCGCGGAATTAAAAAAACATAATAAGAGGCCTATGTGATCTTCCAGACTATGTTCTACGTATGTGCTAAATTTCATTAAAATCCGTTGCGCAGTTCTGGAGATACCTTGAACCAAACATCCATCCATTTAGATAAATAGCCGCATTTATAATATTAGTATGATTTTCTGACAGAAATAATTACGATAACAGTATTTTTCACCATGTTAGATATATGTCTGTCAAACAGCAGCGATGTTGTTCGCGCCAGTGGAAAAGGGGTTTTATTAGTGATCGCGGAAGCTGAGAAGATATTCGGAGTGGATCTTAGTGAATTCTAACAGCATTTCGATGTTGTTCACCGTTTGTGGCACTTTAAATTTGAACGCATGTTAAAATTGATTTATGTTTAATACTTGAATTCGTTTATTTATTTCTAGACACTAAGAAATAAACTGATTTTTTTTACAAGCTTAATTTCTGTATGTTATAATGGATGTATTACATATGTGAGATGGTTCGAGACGTTTTAGTAATATTATAAATGCGAATGTTTAGATGTTTGCTAGAAGGGATCTCCAGAACGGCTGCATTGATCTTGCTGAAATTTAGCATAGATGTAGAACATAGTCTGGAAGAACACATAAGCTACCAATTATGTTACAACTATTCTCATTATATACCTATTCAACATATCTACGTTAACTAAAACTCAGAGAATTGTGTGAGAAATTAAAAGTTGTTTGAAGATTTTATCCGTGTTATTCCTTCAGATTAGCTAAGTCCTTTGAATAAGTTACCTGATGAATTCTTTTGTTACAATCGTTTCGATTGATCGTAGTCAATCTCGCAGGCTGTATTGCGTCGTGTTGGTTTATTGTCGGGTTCAGTAATTTGCAGTGCGTTTTCATTCACAATGCAACGTATATTGACACTGTTCCCATTGCGTACAAGTGACTCCCGACCATGTGAACCTTCCACCATACTATTTGCATAGCTTTCGATAACCAACAATTTTACCATTGATAAAATATAAAAGAAATTATTTTAGACCTTATATCTTTGTAATAAGAGTGTTAAAGTGCATATTACCATTTTCAAACATGTTTTTGATAGAAAAGTATTGTGTGTTTACAAATTTATATTTTGCGGTTGATAAAATCATATGTGATTGTTGTTTGACGATATACTTATAGAGATACGATTCAAAATCTGTTATTTGTAGTTTTATGAGGTGTAATTTGTTTTATTTTTTGTGTTGTTTGTGAAATACGACCGGTGTCGTTGAAACATTTGAGTATTTGCGTTAATATTGAATGGAAACTGGTATTAATTGAGTTAAAAAACTTTAGTTACCAGTACTGAGGGATCTATTGTTTGTTTTATCAATTTAATTGTCGTCATTAAAGACCTGGTATATTGTTTTATTCAGTTTTTTGTTTGGTGTAATTGCGTTTTGCTATTGCTAAAGATATTTCATAGTTTCATAAATTTTTGACATATATTTTTTTAATATCTTTGTAACTGTATATAAAATGTATTTTATATATAAATTCTCCTGTCACGATTTTAATAACCATACTTCTCCTAAACGACTCGACCGTTTTTTTATGCAATTTTATACCCATATTCTATACGTGTGAGAATCGGCTATTTTTAATTCCGTTCAGACGGAGTCGCGGGCTACAGTTAGTATGATAGATTGTTCTCATACTTTAAACAAGTTTATTTCATGAACATTTAATTAATATATATCTTCTTCATCCATACATTTAAACATTCAAACATAAATAGACTTCAAAAAATATTCTAAATGTTGTATTCCTACCAAGCACATCTCTACTTACTATAAGGAGCGTCGGTGGCTCAGTGGTGAAGCACTTAACTTGCAATCTGCAGGTCCTGGGTTCGAATCCCGCTATCTACCAATGTGTTTTTAGATTTCTGATTTACATATCCATTTACCGACGTTCTTACGGTGAAGGAAAACATTGTGATGCCAACATATCTGAGAAGAAATTTAAAGATATGTGTGAAGTCAACCAACCCGCACTTGGCCAGCGTGGTTGACTATGGCCTAATCACCCTTAACTTAGGGTAGGCTCCGAGCCCCTCGGTGGGGACGTATAGTGAGCTGATGATGATGACATTACTACTTGTAGGTAGATAATAAAAAAACAGCTATTTACAAGGATGCTGTTAATAACGTGTCTGATATCCTTGAGAAACCGCTACGTAAATGCGTAAACATTGAAACTGTGAAACTGGAGATTCTCCACAAACTTACGACAAAGTTGATAGAATTAAAATCAAGCTATTTTCACTCTTATGCTTTTGTATTAAGAGTTAGGATTTCTACAATGGTAGTAATATGAGTTGATGACTCACTAGAATCCAGTTGTAATTGTAAAATTGTCAGTTCCTTTTGAATTGACGGCAATTTGCATTAGGTATGTTCACACGAGTCCAGTGACGCATCTGTTTGACCGAATTTCTCAATTAAAGCTACTAGTTTGCTTATTGAATTAATCATGCTGCAACTCTATGCCCTTCCTGGGATATTAATAACTCTCTAACCATCGGTTTCTGAGATCAACAACAAATGAAACATATCGTCATCTCTGTAATCTTTGACAAAACAGAGATAACAATATTTTAAACGGGGATATTGGTCTTAGAAACCGACAGTAAATAAGACATCTAGCGATTATACTTACTCATATATTAAGCGTCTAGTAAATGGGTTTCTAAGATCGAAATCCCCGTTTAATATATTGTTATTTTTGTTTTGTCAAACAGGGATGACGATATGTTCTACAGACTTTGGTCTTAGTAACCAACGATAAAAATTATCAAATTATTTAACAAACACATCTTTGATAAATGATCGGTTATCAGACGCTTAGGATATTTATAGAGAAAACGGTGGTAAAAAGAATGAATCATCATCTTGAACGCCAGTCAGAAGTCATCAAGCACTTGTCTCGCAACATGATAAGTGCGGACGCGAATTATAATAATTCCGTCAACTATGGCGCCTGAGTGTATCATATGATAGTTATATATTGTTTTAAATATTACATAAGTTTATTTACGTTACCTGTTTATCTTTGTAACTTAATAACACAGATTAAGTTACAAAGAAAAACTGAAAATTGAAATTATTTGATTGTAGAGAATAAAATATTGATTGTCATGACGAGGTATTAGAGTGACAAGGAGGTAATGCAGCCACAATAAAATGGTTGGCTGGAATTATGTCAAACGTCAAATTATGTCTGACTTCCTGTCGTTTGCATTTTGCGTTACAATAGGAACGCCATTAAATAAGGATGGACGTGTATCACACCGAATCGTATTGTAAACATAAGTATCAATGACAACGCGTAAAAAAAGTAATATAAAGGTAAAATAGACGGATTTATTTAAAATATGGATTTTGTTATTTTAAATAAAATGGCTTTTAGACAATATAAGACATTTTAATGCAGTCAGATTCAGCTGTTATTTTATAAACAAAACTTGTAGATTTTTTCTAATAAGTATTTAAAATTGTTTTTTGCAGAATACTAAGTAAGATGATCACCCTTAACTTAGGGTAGGCTCCGAGCCCCTCGTTGGGGACGTATAGTGAGCTGATGATGATGATGAAGATGTCTGTGTTAAATTGTTAATTAACATTTATTTCATTACCTGCATTCACCTTTGTCGTTCGGTGTGATAGGCGGCCGTATTCCTAACATTTTTACGACAATGGCGCTTTATTGAATTCTATTGAGAAAAAATGTCTATCAAAGTATTATTATTGTGTCAGTGTAGACATGTAATGCCAAGTGACAGGATTTGTCTAATAATTTCGTGGTAGGAATGTCACAATCATATGTATAAGTAGGTAAATAAGAGTATTAGATGATGTTCTGTAAACATGAAATAAGCTATAGAAGACTTTTTTAATCTTTTTATATCATAAGGTGGTAAACGAGCGAGCGGCCACCTGAAATCGCTGAAATAGCGAAGTGACCGCTGCCCATAGACATACGCAATTGCATATGCGTTGCCTACCTTTAATCGACGGAGGAGAGGATGCACAGAAAGGATTCCCTTCCAATGCATCCTCTCATCCGGAAAGTCCACTTCCACTTCCCATCCTTTCCTTATAAGAAAAAGGGGGGAAAGAGAAAGAGGACTAAATGAGGCCTCTGGGACGCACAGTCATCAGACGAAACGCGGAATTGTTTCCACTTGACGTCTGTCTTCTGTGTGGTCGTGGTATATCACCGGGCGAGCCGGGACAATTCGTGCGAAGATGTTAAAGCGGGCTCTACCACTGTAAAATCTATACTCTATATCTGTTTCTTGTTAAAATCAGGCAAATGATGTCAATATTAAGTTTCTTATTAGCTACATGTTTTTTAAAATATAGTAAATAGCTTTTGCCCGCGACTCCATCCTTTGTGTTCTACCAGAATTTTGCTACATCAGTGCCAAATTTCATTGGAATCCAACAAGCCGTTCTGGATATACCCTTTAACAAACATCCATACATCTAAACATTCGCATTTATATTATTAGTAAGATCTCTCTTTAATACGCTAAGCAGAAACATTCTTCTGTGTTTTTTTTTGTTAAATAATTCGTTTCAACAAAATATATTTGTTTGAATTCAAACTCCTGGCTACAAACAAAATAATTGTAAAAGAAAAAGAAATTCATATACTCGTATATAGTTTCATTTTAAACAAAATAAAACTTCACACAAACATATATTAACGAGTAGCAGTTTACTACTGGTCACAAACAGCTTCTAAACATAAATTGTCAATTTGTGCGTCATTCAATCGACGCTACACCACAATCGGAATCTAAATATGTGGTGAACGAACAAAAAAACAACACACAAATAATGTCGGACAAGCCGCCAGAATTTTTAAACAATCCGATGGGATACGCTCCAGTGGCCCGACGGACAGGAATGACCTAACGCCTGACACACTGACGTACGGTCAAGACAACAAATCATTACAACAACCTTAAAATAAAGATTTTAATGATTTAAAAACATAAAACACTTCAAAACTCTATTAAAATCAGTTTAATATAATTATCAACAAGTTTTGGCATAAAGCAACCTGAACATAGGAGTTTTAATGTTCTTAGTGTCAAAATACTTAGTTTATTAGGACACAAACACACTTACAGTTGATTTCTGAGACTAAAAATCTCTGTATAAAACATATCGTCAGTATTATTAAACAAAATAGGGCTTTTGATTTCAGAAATACACGGTAAATATAACACAGTTATGTTGTTTATATTTGTTTTATTTTGCGTTTGCCATCCTTAGCGGTCGTGTGTATCTCTCCCATATTATAAAGTAGCATCGGGCGCTGTCAATCAGCCGGACGATTATCGAGCAGCAGCGGAGCGCGACCGTTCATTGAGTCGTGTGTAGTCTGCCGTAGTGTGAGTCTGCTGATCATTTTATGAGGTATTTTATATAACACCTCCATTTATAGACATGTTTGATTGGGATTTTAATAAATACATTTTTATTTTTTGCACTTATATGTATTATTTTGTCTCTATATGATCTTTCTCTCTCTCTCTCTCTCTCTCTATGTTCGTTATTTTCTCTATCCCTATATGTTCTTTGATCGATAAAAGTTTTATTGGAATTTTGTATCTTTGTCACTTAATATGCTTTCTCTCTCTCTCTCTCTCTATCTCTTTTGTCAGCTATGCGACGCCCACTGCCGGGTATAGGCCTCTACCAAAGATCGCCACGATGTCCGGTCCTGTGCTACCTGCATCCAGGATGCTCCCATTTAACCAGGTCATCGGTCCATCTAATATGCTCTAAGTAAAGTTATTCTGTTACTAGCTGTCGCCCGCGAGCCCATTCGCGCGGAATTAAAAAAAGCTTAATTAGTATGTAGTTCTTCCAGACTATATTCTACGTCTGTGCCAAATTTCATTGCGATCCATGCAGCCGTTCTAATGATACCTTCGCATTTATAATATTAGTAAGATATTTAGAGACCTCTCTACTATTATTCTAATACTATTAAGAACTCTTTTATTCTAAACTAAGCGCAATTTTTTACGTCAATGTTTCGTCAATGTGAACACGCTACGTTCCATCTTTCAGTTGAACATATTATTTTCCACAGTTCCGGTTCACAGATTATAATAGATAGCGTCATTGTGGTTGCGGGGCCGGCGGCGAATTGATTGATGTTTATGGATTTGTTTATTGGACCCCTCTCCTGGAGGTCAACCAGCCGTGAATATGGAAAAAATGTATGGTATTTGAAGTCAACAACAAATGAAGGTTCGAGACTAGAGTGAAAAGGTATTTACTAAGCAAGTGCGTACCATCCTTCGATCACATAGCCATTTACTATCAACTGAGTTCCTGTTCAAGCACTGGGTTATTCAATGTAAAAAAAAAAAACTAATATGATAAAACTAAAAATTTACGGTTTTCGCATTTTTTTCTTTATCTGTGCTTTACGACGTTGCTTCGTGCCAAATTTCAAGTTTCTAAGTTCACGGGAAGTACCCTGTAGGTTTTGATTCCCTTGCGAATGTCGAAAATTTGTGTAAATTTGCGATATAAATGGTTGTATCTTTTAATTCCGTTGGTTTAGAAGTTTTAATTTTCACAGCACCTAGCGACCGCAGATCTGAGTATTTGATATAAATTCCAGCTTGATACCTTCACGCGATTTTGAGAAAAAGGGTCTTGACAGACAGACTGACTGACAACAAAGTGATCCTATAAAGGTTTCGTTTTTTTACAATGAGGTACGGTCCCTAAAAAACTATTACTTATTTAAGTCTAGTTTTCTTGTAGTAAGTAAACACGTAGCTTTTCGCTTAGACTAATCGCTTAAGAAAGTGATTGTTATTGAGTACTCAGTGTGTCTCAAGATTTAATGAACATAAGAACAATGGCAGCGCTTCTGTTGAGTCCGATATTTCGCAATACAATTGTGCTTTGACAATGCTTGTACTATTTAAAATCATTCCCCTGTCGTTCCGCAAGCTTGCGTCAACTATGTGTTTGTACGAACACGTAATGTTACGTTCAAAATTATGAGTAATTTGCCTTTTGTTAAACGATTATCTAAAGACGTAGTCATTCAAGTTTGCATTGAGTAAATCCTTAGATGTAGACGAATTATTTTGTTAAAAAGGGACTCAATTTATAGGTAATATATTTGTTTATTTATATCTATTGTTTTTTATAATAAGTGGAATGAAATTAAGTTTTGCAAAAGTGTTACCCTTGATTTAAAATTGGTTGCATGTTGAAATCATTAAGTCCAAATCAGAAACGTGGTTTATGCCAGTACAGTAGGACAGTATTTGCTGATCTAGACTGTTGTGGCTGGCTCTCCACTTAGTGTTTACATAATTCCAGTTGTACAGCTCGTAGAAGATTACGCGTCAAAAAACCGAATATCCAAATTTAAAATAACATAGAATTTCGCGTTCCATTCGTTGCACATAATTAACCTCGTGGTGGTTTAATGTTTAATTAGTACTTATAGTGTGGGTTATACTTAGAATGGTATCTGTCGATCGTGGGTCGCGTCGATATAGAAGTTAGATCTGTATCTACCCTCCGGCGACACCGGCGATGCGTGTGCGCAGTCACGGTTGACTTCCTGAGCGTTAGTTTCGAAGCTACAAGTAGCGCCATCTGTTGGTAACGGTGTAGACAAAGTTTTAACTAAATTACAATTTCAATATTGAATTTTTTTTTATACGATGTAAGCAATGTACTGAATTATTGTCATGATAGAGCTTTTTGTCATAATAATATTTTCCTTTTTTGGAGGCTGTTTATTATTATTCTTAACTTATCGACAATTAATTTTACACTGCGCGTAATAAGCACTTGCAGCTCATATGGTGGTTATGATCGTGGTTTAGCAATCGTCAGCGGGTTGCAATCTAAACGACACGATCGCGCTCCGACTACTGTCATTACGTAAAAATTACGATTACCGTAATAAAATAATCTTAACTCATATTATGACTACTAGATGTGACATAGAAAATACAACAAAAACAAATGACGTATTAAACGATAAAGAACGAAAATAAGAACTCTACGTTCTTGATTCTATACTATTTGGATTAGTACCTTGAAGGACTTACGTTCTGAATAAGGTTAGGGCGACTGCCCAGGGCACCTGGCATTAATGGGCGCCGCATGTGCCAGAGTCTGACATAAATGGGGCGTCTAAAGCGCCCCCTAAGTTAACCCATCTTTGGATTTCCACACAAAAAAAGTGGTGCAGCAAAAATCTCGCACAGGCACTGAAAACGCTAAAACCAACACTGTACTTTCTTTAGTAGTTTTATGTATACAAGCTATAGTAGTATTTCAACTTAAAATTACCTAATATTTCTGCGAATTTTTTTATAAATCAATTTTTAGATGTAATATTATCAAGTCGATAAATTTTGTCTAGTCTCTTCCATTTATTTTACATACGAATAAAGACAGTCGTACGAAATAATTACGGAAGGCTTCTATCATTACTGGAGACGATTATTTTCAAGATAGTCGCACTCCTGTGAGCACATACTTTAATAAAATTATATTAAACTAACTAACGCATGTGACTTCGTCCGTGTGATTATTAGATTTTCTTAAAAACTACGATATCAATGTCAATTATTATTGAAACGAATTTTTATGAATTTTTGTGTAATTCTATTGAAAATTATTTCTCCTTAACACTTAAGGAGTTGAAATCTTACTAATATTATAAATGCAGATGGATGGATTTTTGTTTATCTTTTTTTTAATCCTGCACAGACGGAGTCGCGGGCGATTGCTAGTAATCAATAATTTCATAGAAGTCACTAAACAATGAGAAATATTTTTGTCTAAAATTTCAAATCTCTACATCCAATTTTGACAATGTTTCAGTCAGTCAGTTTTTTATTTTATATATTTAAAAAAAAATGTCTCCGATGTCATTGCAACTGTGATTCTATTGTTTATCATTGCTTTTTGAAAATCAACCTTATCTGAAGTTAATAGAGTTGATATTTATATAATAAGATTAGTTTCCGATATCCACAAGTTATTAACTAAGAGCACGCATCTATAATTACGCAATAATTGTCTTTACAATTATTAGAACAATGAAAATGTAGGAAATATTAAATTATTATTTGCTTATTGCAAGTTTTTTAATCGACGCAAAGTTTTTAACAAGAACAAATCTTACTAATATTATAAATGCGTAAGATGGAAGGGTGTTGTTATGAAGGTATCTCCGCAACAGCTGAAATTTGGCATACACGTAGAAATTAGCCAAAAGAATACGTAGGCTACTAATAAACAAAGTCGAGGGCGACAATTAGTAAATGCCATAAGCTTGTTTGGGTCTTTAAAAGTCTACTATCGCGGTAAGTTCTATCAGAAAACATTTAAAACTTATGTGGGCACAGAAAATGATGTAAATCGACCAATATGACTTAGCGTCCTTCAGGCGAGCGTACTACATATTTAAGGCCGGCAACGCATCTGCAGTTTACTGGAGTTGTTGATATTCATGAATAAAGTTGTTTTCTACAGTGCAACTAGGATCTTGTGACACTTTTTCGACTTTGACAACGGGGCTCTAGTGAGATATCGTAATTTATTTTATGCCGACCGCGTCAGATAATACCACGACCACACAGAAGACAGGCGTGAAGTGGAAGCAATTCCGCGTTTCGTCTAATGAGTGTGCGTCCCGGAGGTCTAATTTAGTCCTCTTTCCCTTCTCACACTTTTTCATATAAGGAAAGGATGGGAAGTGGAACTGGACTTTCCAGATGAGAGAATGCATGGGAAGGGAAAACATTTTCTATCTGTGCATCCTCTCCTACATCGATTAAAGATAGGCGACGCATATGCAATTGCATATGTCTATGGGCAACGTTCACTTCGCTAACTCAGCGATTTCAGGTGGCCGCTCGCTCGTTTGCCACCTTATGATATAAAAAAAAAGATAACTTTGTCGGTCTATAGTTGAAAACATATATTTATCGTATGTTCAGAATATTAAAAACTATATCCGTCAACAGTATAAGGAACTCCACAAAGGTCTGCTTGATAAATTATATATTTTTTTAATATCAATCATCAGGTAAATATCATCGCGTACATTAAACACAGGTGAGCGGGCTACATATAAAAATAAATGTACAAAAAGCAAAGTTGTTTTAAATATATTTTAGTCTTAACGAACAAGCGAACGTTGATATTGCGAATTATAATAACAAATATTTATTCCTTAATATATTTAATAGTAGTATAGACAAAGTTTGCTTAAATGTACCTATTAAATTTGTGAATATTTTATAGTCCGATCGGAAATATATAAAACCTTACCATGTTGGGGTAAAGCTGGGCTTAAACATTAAGTACGCTCGTGTTGTTTGTTTTTAAACATCATCATTTGATATTACTATAGTATTAAAACGTAATAACAGACTTATTACCAACATGTCTGTTAAAATTGTTTAAATAGTTTTGTTGAAATTTCTCATTTAATCAATTCGACTCTGTGAAAACACAAAATTGATAGTTTGCAGCGAATCTTTGTTCGGTGCGAATGCACATGTCCTTAGCGAAGTATATCCGTAAGCCGGTGGCTCGGACAATTTTCCAGTGGGCCCTCATAAAGGCGATATAAGCAGCATATATTTTACGCCTTACGCAGTAACGCTATCTAGTTTCGGCATCTCGAAAGTGTCCGTTCGCGCGAACGTGTCGATGTGTCGCGTACAGGTGGAAAGACAAGTACTATAACATATTTTATTAATTAATTAATACATTTTATTCAATAATACAAATAATTCAAAATATAAAAATGTTTTAAGAATTACGAAAACGGTAGAAAGGCATGTTGCAAATATTCAGGCATTTTAAAATGTCTTGTTTTAGACATTATCATCTCCTTGCTCTTGTCCCAGTTACGTAGGTACGGCGATTCAGCTTTCCCTCCTGCAAATCTATCAACCGTCATCTTAGTCGTTACCCCCTTTTTAATCCGGTCATCTTGTTTTAAACAAATTTTCGTAAATTGATTTGAATATTGCTAATTGTGCTGCACGTTTTATTTCAATTCTAGTTACCCAGTTTTTAAAACCTCATTAAATATGTAACAAAACACTTTCGTGCGCGATCACTCTGAAACTTACTCATAGCGTTCTGTCATTCTCAGAAGTGAACATTATTTTTGAGATACAAGACTTTTATGTAATACGAATAGCCCACCGATTAGCGGCCGCTGGCAGCTGCTGACATTTGTACGTTGTGTGCGCGACTGTACCGCCATCTTTGCTACATTATTGACAAGTTTCGCTCTTTACATTTCGTTTCGCGGAATTTTTCTCTGAACTCATGCGTCATCTCAAAGTCGTGTGAATGTTTGAAATACATAGAAAAGATCATTTTTTACAAATTATGGATAAAATTCTTTACATGTTTTAAATTATAATGACATATCACTTCAAATGTGTTAATAGTAACTTTCGACATCTAAAAAATTTAGGAAGGCTGTCTATCTTATAAATGCGAATGTTTAGATGGTTGGATGTTTGCTTGAAGGTATCTAAAGAACGGCTGAACGGATCTCGATGAAATTTGGCACACTTATAGCACAGTCTGGAAGATAACAGGCTACTATGTTTTTTTTTAATTCTGCGCAGACCGCTAGTATAAAATTAAACGTATAACAATTTTTTTAGTTACAATAAAACATTACTAAAGAGACTGATATTTCGATCTATTTCGAAGACAGTCTCGTAATTTTCTATTTAAATATGACGTAGTAAAACCTCAAGGCAGCCACAATAAAAATCGAACATAAACAAATTAAGAAGTTGATTAAAAATAATGCCATAGAAAATATAATTGCTACTAAAACTAGAGAAGTAGTAAAATTGTCTTTTTAAAATTTATAGATAATTTAATAGTTAGTTTATTGCATAGATAACAGTAAACATATAACAACGTCGACGTTCGATATAAATTCAAATATAAATCGGTGATAATTCGGCAATAAAATATAGTATTTAAATCACCGTACCCCATTCCAATAGGGACGACGGAGAAATAAATGTAAGCGTTTCGGATTCGAACTCATTACCTCGCCTCCGTAAGTCAGACCAGCAATCGGAGTCAATTATCAAAGCAATAACAACATATATTAATGATTCTTTATATTCTGACGTTGCCGCGGCCCGCGCGTTCCGAGAATATCGGCCTAAGACGTACGTGCATCGGTTCTTTACCGATTTTTATCGAAATCGGAACGGGTTTTTGGGTGAAACATTAAAAAATCTCAATGTCTCGGTTCGAAGAACAATAAAATTTTATGTCTCTATCTAAGCGCGTGTGATCGAGTGTGATAAAATCGATTTTTTTGTTGTGCGGCATAACACGGACACTGTGTTTTGGTAAATAGGCAAATGGGTATCAAAGTATGAAGTGAATGCGGGTCGTTGAATACTGGAATCCGATAAGAGCTTTGCTTCTATAGTAACAGGATGCAGTTAATGTAAAATTTAAGACCTCTCAGTTTTCTAACCAGAAGCCAATTGGCGTAGCGATCCAAATTATTTGACGCGCAGTCGCCCGCGACACAGTTCGCGCGGAATTTAAAAAAAAAACCTAAACACATACATACATGAAAAAAAAAATCAAAATGTAGCCTATGTGTTCTTCAAGAATATGTCATTTATGTATGCCAAATTTCATGGAGATACCTTCAAACAAACATCAATCCAACCATCCATCTAAACATTCGCATTTATAATATTATTAAGATGATAATTTTTTAAGTATTTACAGTGTTGTTCTATCTACTTTAATGTATTTAACTTTATGTACAATTATAATTATTTTAACGTGAATTTTTATACATAGAGAGAGAGAGAGAGAGAGAGAAGAGAAATATAAATATATAAATCTGAAACTTCTATTGATAAAAATCATCTCCATTATCAAAGAACAAAGCAATCAAAAATCAAACTTTAACTTGGAAAGAGCTTTCCGAACTTTCATTGTAGAACTTTCAACAGCGTTTAAAATTAAATACTTTAAAGCTTTAAATTCACGAAATTTCTCTTGCTATAATACACAATAATACCGGTAATAAACAAAACGGAAACATCGCACGTAACATTATCGGTATACTTTTGAATTACCATAAGGTGTTTGCGGGGACCGAACTTTGCGCGCTCTCTGCAATAATTCACCACTTCTTGACTGTTAATAGCCAATAGGATTTTCTGTCGCCGACTAGGGGGTGTTCGGGAAGTCATTAGAGCTACAATTCTCATAGTAATAAACACCCAGCGATAAATATCAAACCCCTTCTGTTTATAAGTCTAGGGTAACCGTCTGGAGGACGGCTGATGCGTTTTTGTTTTGGATACAAATTCTACGGCGATGTATTCGTGCAGGACATTAGTAGAAAATATTAAAATCCCACTCATTCTCTTTGAAAATACTAAAATAGATAGATTTCTTTGTACAGTCAGCTGCATAAATTTGTATGTACTTATAAAACTGTAGAAAGTGGTATAGGTCTTCGATTTCAAAAATACGTAGGCACGTATTCGTTAATTAGATACAATCAAAATCGGAAGCATAGAGACGGATGTGTGTAGACATATTCTACACTACTTTTTGAAGCTATGTATGTGTACATATTTATGGAGCTGACTGTACATGTACCGATGCATTACATTTACATATCTATATTATGTTTACCAACTGTTCCTAATCCAATTAGATTTTTCAGACACGTAGTTAATTTTATTAATTATGATAGTAAATATTATCCTCGTGTTAACTTCGTTTAAATCGTATTTATTAATAAAGGTTACCGTAAAGTACATGAGACATTTTTTTTTTCATTTTCGATGTTAAAATTTATATCCATTGCATGTCTGTTGTGTTGGTACAATTGAATGTTTCGTAGTGAAATGTTGGTAATTTACTGATTCGCCATAAATCCTATAGAGTCCGTTCGGTTTCCAAAAAGCCATTGCTTGTAATCGGTTTGAATTCCTTGTGTAATTATGTGAACCCTTTCTCGCACTAAATTTCCAGCGTGTCGCAATTAACGCGCGATACTCGAATGTGTCTCGTTTTATAGCTCCTACTAATTGACGACGATGGTAGGGGTCAAATCTATTAATAATTGCGCTTACTGTGCTGACACACTACATGGATCGTGGATTTACTTTCAGCACTTGAAATATCGGATTAAACAACATATAAGAAAATCGACAGAAAATTTACTGTCATACTAGCTATCGCTCGTGATTCTGTCCGCGTGGAATAAGAAAAAAACATAACTATTAACCTATGTGTTCTTCCAGACTGTGCTCTACACCCATGCTATATTTCATCAAGATCTATACATATAAACATTCGCATTCATAATATTAGTAAGAAATATACAGATATTGATCCGTCTCACAACTGACACAAACCAGCAGCATATCAAATGATATTTATATCAAGGAAAATATATTTAAAAACTAGATTTTTTCAACCAAAACATAATATAACCAAGTGATACAACTAACTAATATTTTAAATGTGAACGTTTGGATGGATGGATGTTTATTTGAAGGTATCCCCAGAAAGGGTTCATGAATCATACTAAAATTTGGCATAGTTGTAGAACATAGTCTGGAAGAACACATAGGCTACTAAATAAGATATGTTTTATTTTCCGTGGACAGAGTCGTGGGCGAAAGCTAGGTCATAAATCACAGTTACTCTTGACATTTGGTTAAGTCCTTCGAGTCGGATACAATAATAAAATTGAGAAAAACATATTTAATTTATAATGTTTTTTTTTAAATCGTTCGTCTTATTTGAATAGAATCCAGTCCAGTGTGTCTCTGTACTAAACGTTCGAGTATTGTCTTAAGTTTGGGTATAGAGAGGTCGCGGGTTTTAGTGTCTATTGACCCGCTCTAAGTGGTGTGAGAGTTCTTAAGCCAAGGGTTATTGGTTCGATTCCTTTGCGTCGACCATTACTACTACGAACATAGTATTGATTCATAGGAATTCAAAACTGTATCTTCGGTTTTTGCAATGTAAAAATATAATGATGAAATTTCAAATATTTCGATTAATGTTGCGTAAGACAGTTCGTTGTTTTGACAATCGTAAACGTAAGTTTTTATATGAAGCGCTTTTTAATTGGTAAACGATATTGTAAACATCTGAATATCGCAAAAAGTTCTCATTCGCCGTTATTTAAATATTCCTTGCAATGGATTCACTTTCTAAATAACTAATATACAAGATAAAATAAATTGAAATTGATTGTAAAAACAATCTTATTCTACACCGTAAAGCGAACTTTTTGTAACCAAAAGAAAAGATGGCGTCATTTATATTTTTTGTTAAAGAAGTAATCCGAGATACGGAGTTCGATTTTCAATAAATACTATCAAGTCGTTAAATCCAAAACGTTTATTGCCCATAAACACTGGCCGCGAACACAAACGAATGTATGAAATTAAAATTAAATGCATTTTAAATTTGTGTAATCGATTCGTTTCCATATTTACATCGATTTTACGATGACGCTTTTGAATTTTAATTTACAGAATGTAAAGGTTTTTTTCTTCATTTTCTTTTTCGGCCTCACAAGTGGACAGTTGTTTTTACGTAATTTATTAATATAAATTAAAAAGAAAAATAAATTTTAGCTGCTTTACTGTTTGTTTTTTGGCCTTAAAATGTATAAATTCCATTAATTTTGTGAATAATTACAAACGAGACTTGGGTATTCTTATATGCAGTATTGGGCGACATAAATATCTAGGTTTATTTAAATTCTTAATAAAGAACCGTCCACAATATTACCATGAAGCATGTTTGATTAAGGCCCCGGCATCGGCAACAAAAAGCACGCCATTAAGGGGTAGGCAGAGTCAAGATTTATGTGATGAAGGGTTGTACGAGACGATGGGGTGTCTTCGATTGGTACGCTATCTAATCTTTGATATTTTGCAGTTAATTGTACGAAGAAGTATAACAATTTATGTAAGATTAAATAAAAAAAATTTAGATAGATCGATGGATAGATGTTTGTTGGAAGGTATCTCCAGAACAGCTTAACGGATCTCGATACAATTTGGCATAGATGATGAACATAGTCGAGAAGAATACATAGGCTACTATTTTTTTATTCTATACAGGCAGTCTCGGGCTACCGCTATTACAATATAAAGCCTATAAGAATAATCTTTTTTCATTTTTTTTATTCGATAAAAATACAGAAAGTTCTAAAAATTCTATAGGTTTACGAGTAAACTATAAAACCACCAGTTAAGTAACAATCTGTGTACTTAACGCGAATGTATGTTACGAAATAACCGACTCATTGGTTCCACTAAAAGCTTTTATCGATATTTCGTCACCAAAAAGTTATGTGTCAGCACTTTCATTGTGAATGAAGTGTTTTTTTTAATGTTTATCACTCGGAGAGACTCTCAAACGACACGCAGCACGACAAATGATTGTTTCGTTCAGCTATTGATTTGTTTTATAGTTATTAGCGCCGTTACTTTAGATTTGGTTGGAATAGAATGGATAAGCTAAGTTTAATATATTTTTAGTGCAAAATCGTTTAGGAAGTCAAGTTTGAAATAACAAAATCTATAGTATGAATATTTAAAACAAATAATTTCGTTTTTTTTTTCTAAATAAGTAATTTTTTTTAAGTAATTAGGCAAATGTAAGCGGCCTGTTTTCGCTAAAGTAACGAGGCGACTGCCGCTTACCTACCACTTTCTGCTTTACAACAAGATAAATGTTACACTATATATTGTATATTTTTAAAACAAAGAGAAGGAGACATTTTCTATATTATTTCTATCCTATAACCACTTCCTTTACAGTCCCATTTGCAGTAGTACAGGGTATGTTACATGTTACTTTGTTTTAAATGCTTTTAAAGGCATATCCATGCTATTCTAGCATCGGTCAATATCAGGGCGGTGTATCGTTATATTTATCGTTATTATCGGTCGTTATATGTGAAATAAAGATCCAACGAACAGAAATATAAACATTAATAAGATTTAAAATCGTTACCTGCGCCTGCGCCGATATTCAAACCCTTAAATTAGACTTTACTTTGATTGATACGAATTACCGTAGCATTTACAAATTCAAATTTTATAATTCCTTTTTTTTATTTTATTACTATCTCTCGTATACGACTTCGTATGCACGGAATTAAAAAACAACTTAATAAGTGGCCAGTGTGACCTTCCAGACTATGTTCTATATGTGTCAAATTTCAACGAGACCTGTTTAGCTGTTCTGGAGATACCTTCAAATAAACATCCATTCATCCATCAGTCGAAACTTTTGCAATTATAATAATATAAGTAAGATTTTATTTTAGTACTAGCTGTTGACCGCGACTCCGTACGCACTGAATTAAAAAAAAAACTTAATAAGCAGCCAATGTGTTCTTCCAGACTATGTTATACATCTATGCCAAATTACAGCGAGACCCGTTGAGCCGTTCGGAAGATACCTTCAAACAAACATACGTCCAAACATTCGCATTTATATTAGTATGATTTTTATTATTATTAATCTCTAAAAAAGTGTTTTCACTAGATATTAAGTGAATTATTTTTAAACTTTATCTAAAATTATTTTATCTAGTATATGACTGAAACCTGAACTATCAGACTATTGACGCTTTTGTTAATTATAATAATAGTTCCATTAAGTCAACACTTAGCTATTGAGTTGGTAATTTTAACACTTTAACACAAAACACTTCGTTAATGCTTCATAAAGATACCGCATCCAACTTGTATCGGTTAAATAAAATTTTACGATCTCTAATTTATGATCATAGATAAATATCGTGACATTTCCGAGTTTCTTAAAAAAAAAAACAAGTTTAGTCTATTGTTTTTTTTAAATTATCGATCAGTATTCGCGAATTTGAAAACTCTATAAATTTTTAACGACTCTACAATGTTTTATCATTAATTTACTACGATAATATTTTACGTGATAAAATTTTATATGTTATTTAAGATAATAGAATAACAATTAAACATTAAATTTTAACAGTTTTTCACATTAAATCATGAATAATTTTGAATGTTAACACTTTAATTTCTTGTTTTCAACAGTTGACAAACATGATTCACTCGGACATTACATCGAGTTACCGTGGGTTTTCTAAGATACGTTTTATACAGAGATTTCGGTCTTAGAAACCAACGGTTACAGATGTGCTTTATCAGACAGTAACCAGTCACTTCGTATCCCAAAAATAGCAAAGTGACCATTGCATATTAGGAAAGGAAGGAACGTGGTAGAGATATCATCTTTTGCAAAGACCGGTGAAATACCACGACCAGACAAGCGCGAACTGGAAGTCTAATTGTAGTCCTCTTTCCCTTCCCACTCTATTCTTAAAGGGAAAGGATGGTTAAGGCAAGCATATTTGACAGAAGAGGGGACGCATAGGAAGACATATTACTATGCGTGTCCTTATCCGTCGATTAAAGTTATAACACGCATCAACAATTGCAGATGTCTATGGGTAGCGTCCGATTCACTATTTCGGTGAGCTCAGATGGCCACTTACTGGTTGGTCGCCATAAAATACAGAAAAAGAAATGCCAAACGCACTCATCACACGAAACGACACACTCGTCTTTAGGCTGTCGTGGTATCTAGTAGTAGGTAATGCTGGTCTGACTGTACCACAAACAGCGATGAACTAAAAATACTACAATTTTACAACTATTATTAAGCTTAATATGACGTATAAAGGATATAGAGTGTATTAATGTTTTGAATTATGAAATGTAAGTAGTCATCAAAGCGAATGCGCAAGCGCAAGTCCAAAGCAAACACGCGGGCTGCGGTTGATTAAAAACATCGTTCGGTGCACGGCCGATGCCTTAATTAGAACTACTAGTGATGATCACACAATCGATAATTGATGGATCGATATCGATAGTTGTATCGATTTAATGTTTTTATTTATAGAAACTATACCAATTAACTTTAACCGTCTAATACTAAACGTAATCTGCTACCAAATTTGATAAAAAAATATCTCTTACCCGAAATGTTATAATATTGATTCTTGTATTATTACAGTTAATAAAACGATGTTATCTTTTGCACTCTTATTTATTAATTTCTTTACCATCAAATAACTATTATATTCAAATAAAAGCCCGCATAATACTAATACCTATAGTCTTTTCTACTAATACTAATGAACGTTAAGTTTGTCAACATTTTACGATATCGTAAAGAGCGTCTGCCTTCATCTTTATATCGATAATTGCAATACATAACGAATGTACATCACTAGCAGCGTTAATAGCTGTAACACCACAGTCATTGAATATGGTCGTAATCGTAATTATTTTTAATTAATAATCAACACGCCATTAGCCGGCACTCACGTAATAAGGATGTGAGTGTCGATGTCCCTTCGGCAATTGAGACTGTTGTATTGTTTGATGCGTTGCTTACTTTCATACTTAGCTTAATCGATAGATTAAATCATTTATTGTTTACTTAAGTGATTTTTACTGTTAACATCCCTGAGTGCAGTAGTTAGCCTAATAAGTTTCGCCATTGGACGACATGACAGACCGCCAGGTTCCATCCACACCACCTGGATGGCTGGCATATCACAATGGTGCGATTCTCGCGCAATTTCTTGCTTCGTATAGTGTTGTGGAACGGTCTGTCCTCGGCGGTATTTCCAAACCAATACAACTTAGGGACCTTCAAGAAGCGAGCATACCATTTCCTTAAAGGAACGCATCTGCAGTTCCTCTGGTGTTGATGTCCATGGGTGTCGTTGATCACCTCGGTGTTTCCGCCGCTCGTTGTGAAAAAAAAGTGTGACTAATAGTTGTTTTCTGACTGAAATCTCTTAAACCATATGATCTTCGGTTTATTTCGGTTATTAGTGTATACTAATATTATAAAGGGAAAGATTTGATGTTTGTTTGCATTGAATAGGCTCCGATACTATTGAACCGATTTGAAAAATTCTTTTACTGTTGTGAAGCTAACTATCTCCAGACGATATAGGCTATATTTATTATGATTTTTTTTAATTCCGCTCGGACGAAGTCTCTGACAACTGCTATATACGAGTATAATAAAAAAAAAATACAGCAAACGTTTTCGCAAGGATCAATGAAAATCATTAAAAGGTGGCATATGTTTAATTTTATCAAGATCTCAAGTAATAAATAATATTAGCTCAAATACTATTTACATCTCTTCAGAAATATTGTTGGTTTTAATTATAAAACAGAGCTATAAATAGATGTTTTTTTTTATTTTTTTCTCTATCGAATGTTACAAAAAAGTTAATGTTACAAGTGGGACAAATAGAGGGAGCCCACAAAGCACCTCGCATCGATAAATCTCATCGTATCGCGCATAATTCAATCGTACCTCTCGATTTTGGCCCCATAAATAACAGATTTTAACATTTTAAAAATGTAAAAAACAAAACTTTTAATATGCCGTATCGGATATAAATCACTATAAAGTGTCTTATTCGTCTTTGGTGGTACACCACTTGATTTTACTACGATTAAAAATCAATCTTATTTGCAATAGAATAAGTATAAAAATTGAAAGACAATATTTTACATCAATCGTTAAAAATATGTAATGCAATTTAAATCTTATTCAATCGTATTAAGGTTTAATATGGTTTGGTAAAAAAATTCTCATATAAATCAATCCGTGATCTTCGATACGTAACTATTGATACGGCACCGAGGTGTTGTGGAGAGCTTGTCACGGGTTTAAGAATTAGTGTTGTTACTTTTTGTGTAGAGAAAAAAAATGCAAAAAGAAACTGCGCCTGCGCATACAATTGTTTAATATCGATATAGTTAAGAAAACAACAAGATAAAGGAAATAATTGTGTCCTAAGAGCTATAGAAATACCTTTATTTTGACACTTATTATTTTTTTTTATTCCCGCGCAGACGGAGTCGCGGTTATCATCTAGTATTAAAAATACTTTTGTAGTAATAGTAGAAACGGAATATTGTTAAGAAAACTGTACCAAATAAATAAACTAAACACTAAACAATTTTAAACACGGGTTTAACTATGACTCGAAGTTCACGAATGATAAGTTGAATCGATTATATTAAACCGCGTCAAAACATTACGCACCACGACAGAATAGTCCACCCACGGCCACCATTCATAATTACCTACCATCGAACACGGCATAACTCAGCCTTCAGACACAATGGCCCGGCGCGGGGGGCTATTACTCAGGCCACCGATATGTCGGCCTTGCGATTGGCTCAATTATTGTTATTTAAAATTCCCTTTACAATGCCTCAATGAATGTTACGTTATTTGTTATTCCGTCTTTTACTTATTCTATGTCGATGTCGCTTTGAGATAACTAAGTATGGAAATTGATTCGTTTCAGAAAAAAAAAACTTTATATAATTTAGGTTTAAATTATGACAGTATCAATATCATAACATGGCAAGAACGTTAAAACTGATTAAAAAAATTAGCTTCCTAATTAATGTGATACTTGTCACAATTATTTCTACAGTTAGTAACCGAAACAAATTTACACATGACATAGGTTTCGGATTATTTTAAATTTTATCTATACGTAGAAGAATATAATTATTCGATTAAATTTCGGATACTGACTAAAAAATTCTACAATCCAAAAGCAAATTTAAAAAGTCGCTTCCATGCTAAGGTACAGCATGGTCAAGGCGTGCGGGCTAGCGCCCTCTATGGGCTACTGTGGGCGGCTTAGCGCACACAATGCGCGCGCGTCCTCTCTCTAAATCATTCGTATTCGATACGAACCACCAGCCGAGACCAGCCAAGACCAGCCAAGAACACTTGGCTTAAATCAATATTGATTTATAGTTGCTTACTTATGTTTAAATATTAATTATTATTTAATGTTAGTTAAGTATAGTTGTAATCGGATTGTATCGTGATACAATCCGATTACAACTATACTTGAACTATACTTGGGGGTCGTGACCCGCTGCTAGAGTTTTCGCAAACAAAGCAAATATTGACGTTCATTTGCAAATCAAATCTTACTAGTATTATAAATGCGAAAGTTTCACTTATGATCGAAAGGACAACTTAACGGATCTCGCTAAAATTTAGTATAAATGAAGAACATAGTCACGAAGAACACATAGGTTACGAATTAAGAATTGTTTTTTATTCCGTGCACACAGAGTCGAAAGTGAAAGTAATCATTTCTGGCACCAAAGTTTCATGTTAGTGAAGAACTAAACGTTTATTTCTATCACATCACGACGCACACGACCCTCGGGACAGATCCATATCAGGTCACGGATGTTCTCAGGTTCTATTCCGTGATCTGATATCAAATCATCTTAATTTCTATCATTAACTTGTTTTATTACCTTACGATGTGCTGTTTAGTTTATCATTTACGTTTCAACTTTGAAGACCTATGATTGACATTACTAATACCTAACCGAAATTATAGCCTGGTTTTCATTATGCCATTACAGCGTAAGCGTAGCCGTGCATGGTCTATATGGGCTGCTGACTGGCGTTTATTTACATTATGCCAGTGGTGATTTTGAGCGCTACTATCCTTCTGTTTTGGCATAATGTAAACCAGCCTAGATCCATGGATGTGGAAGAGCTAAGGTGTGCCAGGACTGCGCCAATTGAAAGTCTGTAACCCTACTATGGGTTACTTAAGGCCAAGATTGCTAGTTGCTGTCACCAGCGAATCGTTTCGCGCGTAATTAAAAAATAAACGATAAGACTTACATTTAGATTATGAAGTTATTTTTATACGTAATAATAAAAAAAATCATAAGTAATTAAATACATCAAACAGAACCGCGGCAAATGATTAGTTTAAACAATATAAGTGATGAGGGGTATTAAGCAGCAATATCAGAAGATCAACAAGTCTCAGTGAAGTGAGAAAAATCGTCGACTACTGTTTTATGGTATTTTATTATCGGTTTAAACGGACCGCATCTGGCCGGATCGGTATGTGGTGATAACATCGACCCGCGACTAACATATCTCGCTTTAATTTACATTTTTTCCTTTGACATTTATAGACGTCTATCGAATAAAAAGATATATAAATATGTATTATATTGAACACAAACACACAATAGTATAAAACAAACAGACAAACTTAAACGTATGTCAACCTTTTATCCGGCGTGGATTTTTCATAGATCATGAGTCAGTAGTCATGTCAAACATACGTAGACTTACAAAATTACTTCTTACTTAATAAATACTGAAATATTTATACAGAAAGTAGTGTGGTGAAACATAGCACCACTGTGACGTCCATGATATCGTTCACCGGCGGTCAAAAGGTTAAAACACGTGTTTAAACAAACTGTGTCTAAATATATATTTTTTGGATAACACAGACATTTTTTTTATTTTATTACTGTATCGTATTTATATTCGTTTAATTACTAACTTTTATTAGGTCAAATTAACTACAAGTCATCTTGCCTTTACAAAAGTATGTTGAAAAAGAGACAGTAATTATTCAAACTTCACACTTGAATTACAAAACTTTGTGTGGCATTTTCAGTTGAAATTTTATCAGAGAATCGAATAAACCAACGTAATTACTCATTGACGGTTATTTGGCTTATTTGGTGTGAAAAAGTGCGGTGAAATCCGAACAACGGTAATTAATTTTGAAGCTTATTTAAGTTAAGAGGCAAAATGATATAGATACAGTATGAAACTTAATATAACTCCAGTAAAAACATATCGGTTATAATGACCCAAACCATAGACAACATCATCATCATCATCAGCTCACTATACGTCCCTACAGAGGGACTCGGAACTTACACTAAGTTAGGGGTGACTAGGCCATATTCAACGCTGGCCTAGTGCGCGATAACTTCACATATATCTTTGAATTTCTTCTCAGATATGTATGTGCAGGTTGCATCACGATGTTTTTCTTCACCCTAAGAACGTCGGATAAATGTCCATATGAAAAACACATTGGTACATGGCGGGATTCGAACCCAGGACCTACACATTGCAAGTCAAGTACCTGAGTAACTGAAAAGCCAGTTTTGACGTTATTATAGTCAGTTTTGATTATTAATATACCGTTTAAAATACTGATTCACTCTAATTATAGTAAGAATCCATAATAAATTTCTATTGCTAATATGAAAAAAGTTTTTAAAAGCATAGACTAGTAACATAATAAGGGTCAATTCATACGAAACCAAAATCCGTGAGGTGTTAAGGATAGGACAAATCAGCTGCAATAACTCACACGGTCCGCGTATAATTTATCAGCTACGTGTGAATTTATGTGCAAGCGTTGGCAACGCAATCGGACAACATTTAGCTTTTTATCGACTGTTTGATTCACTGCAAAGACCCAAGACAATCCTTCAAGACGATACCTTCTCTACAGAGGATTATTCTGATCAACACTTTCGATATTATCAAAACGATTATTATATAGAAATTAATATACTAGTTAAGGGAAGAGACTATATTTTTATTACTGTACCATCTTTTAGTCTGTCATAGCTCTCACTCTGAAATGTGTTTCTAAAATGCTATAATACGAAATTATATTTTTTATGTTTCTTCTCTTGTATCATGTAATTATTTGTGAAAATCGCCTAAGTATCGTCATCGTTACTTATCTCAAAATTAGTACATGATATTTTTTACTACATTTTATTTTGTGCCTGACGGTACGATGGCGATCGTCACTAATATTAATGTAAGGACAATACTTAAATTATTTTAACAAACGTAAAATCAAAATCGTAATTCGAACGTATCTCGATTTCAGAATAATCCCTCACTATATTTGATATGTAGCAGGAGAAAATGTTAAAATTATTGCCCGCGTATTGGCGCTTCGTGTCGTCTGTTTGTTTGTTCTTACAGCGATGTTGTCTTTGTATTGCCAATTAATCTTACACTACGGCTTGGACAATTTTTGTATAACTCTATTGATTTGTCGCGTAGGCGAATGCGATGCAAATTTTATGTTAGCACAATATCATATATTATGAAACATTACATCTTTGATGTTGGCGTGGACACTTTCATTTGTCACGTGGTTTGTCTTTTTATAATAAGACAAGTTATCGCCCGCGAATCTGCCCGCGTGTACTTAAAACAAACTTAATAAGTAGCATATGTTGTCTTCTAGACTATCTTCTATGTCTATGTTAAAAACAAAAAGAACGGTTAAGCTGTTCTGGAGATATCTTTAAACAAAGGTCCATCCATCCATCCATCCAACTAAACATTCGCATTTATAATAGTAGTAAGATTTATGATTTGTCTTGTAAATTATTAAGACATGATTATGAATTTCTCTAAAAGGTACTTCAAACTTTAAAGCTTAATGTGACATCAGCTAAAAATATCGAGAATTTCTGTCCTTTTGGGGTTACCTCACTAATAATATAAATGCGAATGTTTTGATGGATGGATAGATGGATATTTGTTTGAAGATATCTCCAAAACTGCAGCATACTTCGTTTAAATTTGACACATAGCATGCAAGAACACAAAGCCTACTAATTAAGTTTTTTTTTTAATTTCGCGAGAACGGAGTCGCAGGCGATAGTTAGTTATAAATAAAGCATTTAATATAAAGACATTTGTTGTTTTATCTCTAGTTGTAAATATACACTTAGGTTTCTACGACAGAGCGATCAATTGCGACACAAGTATCGATAAAACGTGGACAGACTATGAAATTAATTGCAGTACATCAATGAAGATTTGCGATAAATTGTCACTTACTCTGTGTTCCCGTTGGCAGTGGAAACGCACGGTTATATGTTAACAAAAGAAATAACACGAAATAACTGTCACTAAAACAGCTATTTGTTACTGAAAAAAAACAAAAGCTTTGACAAACTGAAATGTGGTATTCCAGGACAAGAAGATCATATGACACCTTACTCGTCAAAATCGGTTTTGTCATTTAGCCTCTAGGAACACAAACCCACATACATAAAAACAAATCCTGTTGTCAGTCAGATCATATTGTCAAATTGTAAGCGCGGTAAATTCAAAGAGTAATTATAGCAATAAAAAATCGATAAAGCTCAATAAAATGTAAAATCGATTCATCTGATTAATATCGATTACAAGAACTCAATGCGAGATATCGATATAGAAGGAGATAATTCGCAGTCACCGGTAATTTGAACACAAAAGTCCAGATCTAAAGAGATTCGAATATAATATTAGCTAGAGCGGACATTACGAACAGTCTGCCATAAAATTTCATAAATGTGAATGTTGAGATGGATGGATGTTAGAAGCTATCTTACTAAAATTTAGCATAAATGTAGACTACAGAAGAACACATAGGCTACTAATTGTTTCTTTTTATTCCACGCAAACGGAATAGTGGGCAACAGCTAATCGCACATGTCAACACCGCTCACAAGTGTCAAACTCAACAACCGAAGTTAATAATGTCCGGTCTATTGATACAGTCCTTGTATAAGTCTGTATCTTTTTAAGTAATTTTAATGTCTAACATAAATGAAATAGGCATACAGTGTAACGTGTAAAGGATTTATTTATACAACGACGAAGAATCCAGTTCTTTGCTGATAAATGCAAGTACATTTGATAATTTATAGTATTGTCTTTTATAATTAACATTTGCAATTACAACGACTTTCCGATTCAATAGATGTTAATTAAACAAATAAGAAATGATCTTTAGTACGTTATTAATATGAATCTTAGTGGTATTATAAATGCGAAAGTTTAGATGAATGTTTTTTAGAGGATATCACCGGAACGGTTCAACGAATCTTGATGAAATTTGGCACAAATATAGAACATGATCTGGAAGAAAATGTAGGAGGAATATTAAGTTTTTTTATTTTATACAACGCGGACAGTTAGGTCAATCATAAAAGCGTTAAGGTTATGATTTTAAATCTATTTATTTAGTATTGCAAATTTCTTTTAGGCAATGTTTGGTAACAATTTTAATCCAAAACGTCCATGTTTGTAATAAAGACGTTAAAACTATTTCATTATAAATCAATAATTCAATTTAATTCGAGAACATTAACTCCATAAAGTCAAGTATAACGTAGGCGTTACATTTGCCTTTTAAATTAAAAATAAAACGAGGCTAGTTATAGGCCATTAAGACAGCGTATAAAATAAATCCGAATAGCGTTTTACAATAAACAGCTATAACATCGATTAATCGTGATCTCGTACAATCGATACATAATCGAATTAACATAATCGTTAGAGTGCCTACAACGAATTAGCATTAACATTCCAAATACAAAGATTAATCGTAACTAGATGCGACATTTTTTTTTTAGTTTACGTAGTACAAGTATAGTATACATAGCGTAGTTCAATTTTACTAAATGTGTAATGTGTAGTGGTCATTTCTAGTAAAAGTTTTGAATTCAATTTTAATTTCATTGTTTAAATTTCACTCAATACATATAATAAAATTGGAATGTCTGATAACAACGAAAAAGAAATGTTTGTTTTTTTTTCTTTCTACCCGAAACTAGCGTTTCTTCTGTGTAATCTCGGTTTGACGGGGCTTTGACTGGAAGGTACACACGTTTCTCGATCGATTTTTTTTTTGTTCGACACACATTCGACAATATGTAGTAATGGTTAAATAATCGATATTCTATACACAGTATAATAATACTATTTGGTTATAGAGAGTCGTACGATATCAGTTTCCCCGCAGATTACATACGATGTTAATCTCTTGCTTATCGGCGATCATTGGGCCATTAAACTAGCGTTGTAATAAATTAAAACAGATGTACAATCGCTCAGATGTCGCTTCCATCGAGATATATCGACCATTTGATTTAATTATACATTAATAAAGTTTTAATTGATTTTTTAAAGCTTTCATTGATTTACGATCTTTTGTAGAACTTTATAGGATTTTTAGTAACCTGTTATAATAAGCATATGACCTCATAAAATTAAACAACGTGGACATTACTTTTAGCAATTGAATTTTGTATTAACCTTAAAATTTTTAAGTGGAATTTGCTTAAATTCACACTAGCTGTCACCCGCAAAAACTCCAAAACGTAGCCTATGTTTCTTCCAGACTATGTTCTACATGTGTGCTAAATTTCATCAAAATCCGTTGAGCCGTTCCGGAGATACCTTCAAACAAACATCCATACAAACATTCGCATTTGTAATATAAGTACTCGTGAGATAGACAGGAAATACACACATTAAACGAACAAAACGTTTTGTAGAAAATAATCTTCTGTTGTTTTTTAGTATTTTTCTAGTAGTACAAATATTAATCTCGCAATTACCTTTACCGAGTCACACACACAAAAACCTTCAAGCAATACGCTATTATATGACATTTTTGTGTGTATTCATTAAAATACCTAAATACAATAAACATCCCGCGGCTGCGACGCGTTAATTGCCGGTAATTGGTGACGAAAAAATAAATCGACTCCGCACATCCCGGAAGCGACGAACTGACCTCGTGATGATAATTACTGGACGAAATGTTCCATAAATTGGAACGTATCAATATATTATATACTAGTTGTTACCCGCGAATCCGTCCGAACGAAATTAAAAAAAAACTTAATTAGTAGCCTACGTGTTCTTCTAGACTATGCTCTATATCTATGCCAAATTTAATCTAGATCCATGCAGTCGTTTTGGAACTTCTAAAAACATCCATCGATGTAACTAAACTTTCGCATTCATAGTATTATTAGTAAGATTACTTCTAGTATGAAAAGTTTAAAAACAATAGAAATGAGAATAAACAGCGAAATGCATGTTAAAACTATATATCCGCTGTGGTAAGAAAACCTTAGATTTCGGCTTAGTACGAATGAATAAGGACATTTCGTTTTGACAAGTTTTGACTTAACCAACTTTTTTTTTTAATATGCGAAAGAATGAAATAACTCGATTCAACATAATAGTGGTCGTCTCATTTTTTCATCTTTTTTGTTAATTTTATTATTATTAGAAAGTGTTTAGTTCTTCGGAAGTCTGAACTATTATTAAAAACATTTATTCTACTCTCATACATTGTATAAAATTACCATCCAAATCATCAAAGTGCGAACAATACATTTTTTATATCAAATTTAACGAAGCTAACCATATCATTAATCAATTTAATTGCAAAACGGATCTTATCCAGTTTATTAGAAGTATAATAATTATAAAAAGTGTCGGTGTTTCGTAAACATCAAAGGGCCTGTTCACACGTGCAATTAGCGATTGAATTATATCAGAGAGCGCGTGCCTCGGGAGCGATGGGAACACAGGCGGAGGCATGCAGCCAACCACCTGCTCTTACTACTAGCAGGCTAAACTTTTATTTTGATTATTGTGGATAAGACCACTGCAGGAAACAAAAGTATTGAAAAAAGTAAGCCTAAAATCACGAAACCTCAATTGCCAATATTTATCAAATACTAACTGTCGCCCGCGTTTCCGTCCGCGCGGAGTTAAAGCAAAAACATAATTAACCTATGTGTTCTTCCTATGTTCTATATATATGCCACATTTTAACGAGACCCGTTCAGTCGTTTTAGAGATACCTTCTGTAGTGTATGCATAAACGTAGTGTTGTTTGTCTCGAGCGTACACGCCATAAGTACATGCCGGAGAGAGGGGACGTCAGTCGATGTCAGACCTTTGAGCCGGCAACACGTGTCGGTACGTGAACGAGCCAAATATAGCACAACGAATGCTACATTGGCGACGAGGATAAAACCGTGAGTACGGAAATAAATTGTATTTGAAAAAAAAAAGGAAGGAGAAGACCAATGTGTATAAAAATAACATTTCAGTAATTGATGGACGAAAGTATTGTTTAAATTATTTTGCCTTACCTTACAAAAAAAAAAATTAAATAGTAGGTAATGGATTGCCAAAAATAGCAACAGTCTTCTCTGTTTACATATGATAGTTATTTGTAAAACGTGGCCTTAAGTTGTTCCTAGCCGTGAATATTTTAAAAACGGTTCGGATTGTAAACTTAACCAATTGAATATCGAAATAAGATCACAATATTTGACTATCGGAGAAACAGATTCATTGCTGTGCTCGTCCGTCTAAGTTGTTCACTACAAAGTGCACTACGATGTCAAATCGAAATACATGTGCAAGCGACAAATTAATTCCGGTCTATTGATGATGCAGGAAATGAATAATGAATAAGAATAGAAAAAAATCGAACTTTACAATGATAAAATAAACATTACTACGAGGGTAGTATATCCACGACATGTATATATTGTCATGATTTCGACCAAAAACAATAATCAAATGCATTTTTAAGACTGTCTTCGACCGATGGTTGACAAATAGTGTGTAGATGGATAATAGCATTCGGCGATGTTAATCTCGGTCAACCTTATGTGTATACATAACTTCATTAACATAGGTACAGTCACCTCCAATAAAGTGTCAGCGATGGAGAAATTGCAAAGAATGCAAAGAAAAAAAAAGAACTCGGCTTGTACGATCGCTTGTATTCTCTATATTCCTTTATGCGTCCGAAACGTGGACCCTACGAGAGAGTGAGGAAAAGAAGATAGACACGCTCGAGATGTGGTGCTGTAGAAGAATGCTGAAGATACCTTGGACCACCAATGTACTAAAAAGGCAGCGTCTGGTAAAGCGGGTCACTGATACTTGATGACCACCACCAGTCTGACAAGACTGTAACGACGAAGAAGAACAACTTTCGCACTTGTCTTCAGAGTACGGCTGACCATTAAATTGGTTAGATCATTGAATTGTTACAGGTATAAAAGCACCACGGCTGACCATTAAATTGGTTGGATGATTCATGTCTTACAAGTATGAAAACTGCATAGCTGACCATTAAATTGGTTAGATCATTGATGTCTTGCAGATATAAAAGAACCACGGCTGACCATTAAATTGGTTAGATCATTGAAGTGTTACAGGTATAAAATCACTACGGCTGACCATTAAATTGGTTAGATGATTCATGTCTTGCAAACATGAAAGCTGCATAGCGGACCATTAAATTGGTTAGATCAGTCATGTGTTACAGACGTGAAAGCAGCACGGCTGACCATTAAATTGGTTAGATCATCTAATCGTTAAATCGATAAGTTCATTTACAGCCTGAAAAGTTGTCAAGTACATAAATTAAGAAGATTGAAACCCTGATCGATAAATTGATATTACGAGTGGTAAGATGTTTAAAGCTAAAATTTCTCTGAGGCAAACTGTTAACTAAATTAAGGTGAGAGGTAACTAAATTAAGGTGAGAGGAAATACATTATCTACAATAAAATCAAAATAATGACTATTAATCAACTATGTGCCTACAGTACATGTTTTATAATTAGAAAAATCATCAACAAAACAAATCATCAATAACATGTCGCTTGTAAAGTTACAGATTAATAAACGCAGCACTCGGCGAGCAAGTCTAATTGTTGTGCCGAAAGTGAGTGGAAAGAGATATATGTATAACATACGAAGGAGTACAGCTTTATAAGTTGTTACTGTCATCTTTATAAATGTAAGTTCATTTAATCAATTTAAATGTAAGCTAGCTGAATACATTTTAGATTTTTGTAAAAAAGTAAAGTAAATTTAAGTCAAATCAATGGCGACTATATTATGTACATTGTACGATATTGTTTTCAAGTAAGTGACTATTCCTTTGTCTTTTTGAGAAGTAATTCTTTTAGCCCCGTTATAAGCACGTTACTACAAAATACGTAGTACAAAATGATATAAAATGTGATTGACTATTAGTCACGTTTTGTTATGAATATTTACAATATGTATAACGCAATTTCTAATATTATATTGCCAGTTATTAAAGTCATCATAATTGGCTTTATTAACGAATCCGTGGCTAATGCTGGATTGGTGAAGTTTCCAGAGATACTATTAACTACGAGTATATGTAAGTTCAAATCTCGTGATGTACTGTGCACTAAACGAATTTCGATTCAATAATTGTGAAACAGATAAATAGTTTCCGCTTCCGGCGATAGATGACTCTGTATTTAAAATACATCTGAAATTGATTTTATTGCTCTAATTTGGTAAAATAAGAGCGGACACGTGTTTTTCTTTGATAAAGACATGCTACAGTTGCCGTAAAATATTATATAATAGTATAAATAAAAGTTTAATGTTTTCTTTCTGAAATAGCTTTATTTATAGCATAATTATTGGACCAAGTCATGGAGGAATTCATTGTAAAAGTCGCTGTTTAGGCAACTCCTCGCTGAGGACACACTAGTCGCAGTCGGATCTATATCATACTTCTTGCATAGTATGTTGAAGCTGGATTTTGTTATCAATAACCCACAAAAAATTGGTGAGTCAACTTGAATTAAGTTTTAACGGCTTTAACCTCAATTTAGGGAGTAGAAACACCGATTTATGAAATATTGAACCAAAATCGCACTATCGACTTATTTAAACGACTTTAGCACACCGCCTAAAAGTGTGTTTAAAATCAAAGAGATCTTGTGACATA
Organism: Papilio xuthus; assembly: GCF_000836235.2. Lineage (NCBI taxonomy): Eukaryota > Metazoa > Arthropoda > Insecta > Lepidoptera > Papilionidae > Papilio > Papilio xuthus. The sequence continues at coordinate 516,668 of NW_013530970.1, read as the reverse complement.
TAATTTTACTTTAAAATGGTATTCCATTTGGATTATTATAAGCTGAATAAAAAACGATTGTGGAATAAAATGCTATCGCTTAGTTCTACAAATAACTTAACTATTTTCATACAGAAATAGCTACCTGTTTGATTGTAAATAACATTAGAGAATAAACGGCAATGACAAGTTCATTTGCTGACCTGTGAAAAGAAGGGACAAAGAGTTTGTCTTTTTATGTTTATTTATGTTACGCTTATATTGAAAAAGACTTTTACTATATTCAGAGTAGTCATTAGCAATTCATTGTTACATAGGTTGAACATCTGATAAATTGAAAACTTATAGTGGCATTTAAATATTGTCCATCAAGTTAAATATAAAGTTCAACATAATTAAATACCGTTAGTGACTCTGTGTTGTGGGTTGAAAGATCTCAAATAAGCTGGGAAATAAATTTGGTAATTAAATATAAAAAAGGTATAAGTCTTGACTTTTGAAACCTTCATTCAATAGAAAATGTAACATCTTTGAAGGAGAAGAAACATTAAATTGTTAACATAGTAAGTTAGTCATTTTCAGGTTATGTATTAGAAAAGAAAATTATCATTGACTATTCCATAATATAGGGATAGAACATTCTTATTGATGCGTGGGTGCCTTCATCTGTCTGCCTGTCTGTCTATCTGAGCTTAATTCAAGCGGAAACTGCTGGGTAAATTTGGATGAGGTTTGGTACATTGATGGACGGGAGCCTGGGACCATTGTCATGGACTGATTTTGATGTATTGGAATATGTGAAGTTTGTGCGAGTTTTTGTGGGTTTAATATGTTTCAGTATAAAACTTAATAATATTAAGTGATTAGCCTAAGTGATTGAAATGCTATCCAAGTCAGTATTTCGTACGAGCGAAGTCGCGGGCACAGTTACATCTGAAAATTAAAAAGTAAACAAGTTAAATGGTCACACAATCAGTTACATCTTTTGGTGTTCCAACCAACTAGTACTGTGTCTACAGTGCATATCATTCATAGTAGAGAGTAAAATTTTATTGTTACTACTAGCGTAAATTGTCACGCCTAGGATACATTCAAACTGTTAAGTACTTTTAAGTACTGTTAATTATTAAACATATCTTTTTAGCAAAATATTTGGCTTCGACATTAATAATTTACACAAAGATAACAAAGTAAGTACCAATTAAAATCCTGCTTCCCATACCGTAGAGACAGGTATTCATGGCGATATTGAAGTTCGGAATATTTTAACGTGACAAATCTCAAGACGAAAATAAGTTTATTTAAAAAGAATTGACGGACACTGGAGCGTTCTAAATAACAAATGGAAGGAAGTAGAGCATATAGAAGAAAGAAATAATGGAAACATGGAAGATAAGTATAGGATGGTAACAAATATCTATACAGTTGTTGTGAAAATAATTATTAAGTGAATTTATATCTATTGTTATTGAATCTAAGTTTATTAAACTTACAAAATGGATATACATGTAGAAGTGTAGAGAAACTTAGAAAATCGAACTTTATGTATACTTGTATTCTATTAATTGATAGTTTTAGAATACAAGTACCTATACTTAGCATGATTAAATATATTAAAAAAAGGAAGGGATGTAGTGTATGCATAAACGTAGTGTTGTTTGTCTCGAGCGTACACGCCATAAGTACATGCCGGAGAGAGGGGACGTCAGTCGATGTCAGACCTTTGAGCCGGCAACACGTGTCGGTACGTGAACGAGCCAAATATAGCACAACGAATGCTACACCTTCAAACAAACATCAATCCATCTAAATATTCGCATTTATAATATTAGTAAGGTAATTTGCTACGCAAGTGTTAATGTACCAGTTATTTATGTAGTGTCAGAAAATCGCAATTTTCTTTATCTCTGTTCTTCCAGTGCTAGATAAAACTTTTGCTAAAGTTAACAATATTGATCAGTTCTTCAAGCAATTTATCTTGCATCTATTTTTTATAAAGATCAATTACTGGTACATTTACCTCATATTTGAAGACATTGGTACTAGATAAAGAACTCCATTCTTGTTTAGCTGTAGCTAGACTGATTAATAGATATTTTTCTAGCCTCTTCCTCCTCGCTCTTGTAACTATATGTCGATTTTTTTTTATCTAAGGTCTCTTTTAATTGTCCAATGTTCCACTGTTGGTTAAGGCATGACCACTCTATTCTGTCGTATATGTGAATGTCACAAGCAATTGCCACCGCACTACGTCGCATTAATTCATTGACTTCCTTCAGTTCTAATTACCGATTTCATTTGAAAGATCTTCACTGACATTTGATGCCTTAAGAGCTTTTGACGGCTTTTGCAGAATCTAAAGTAATTAAATAAAACTTATGTTTAAAAAAAATTGTCTATGATAAGGTAAAGACTGTCCTGCTCTATACTCTATAATTTGTTTATTTATTCAACAAATTTAGTTCTTATAAAATTTTATTTCAGTTTCACTTGTTCTGATGTTTGTCATCAAATCTTACAAATTTGATCCTCTCCCCAATTACTGATTGAGCTGAAATTCAACATATGTAAATCGTGTGACATTACAGTTTTGATGATATGGTGCTGATCTGATGATGGAAGAAGGTGGCTTTAGGAACTTCGAAAAAAAACTACACAAGCTTAATTTTTTGTTTAAAAAAATACTTTTATTTTTTTATCGGTTACTGTTATGTACATTAATTTTATATCGAATCTTAAGGCACTTTTTATAATATAAATGTAATAAATACTAGCCGTCGTCCGCGATTCCGTCCGCGTGGATATATAAGAAAACTTAATATATAGATAAGTTAAATAAAACCTCCTCACCAATTTTCAGGCATATCGGTAAAGCCGTTCTTGTGTTATAAATAGTGTAACTACCACGACTTTCTTTTATATATATAGATATTTTGGTTTTCTACACACCTGTACTAGTTCATGTAAAAATGCTCAAACCGCATCTTTGATGTTCAAGTAAAGTTCGGTGGCTGTATGATCGTACCTCCCACTGATCTTTTGATTGAAATCAATCTTAAAGCATCGATATTGTGTCTATTGTCAGCGATATCATTCCACTACGAGCTCGCTCGAGTAAACTCGAAATTAGATTATAAATCAAGCTATTATAGTCCTTAGTACTGAAGAAATAAGCATTTTATTCACTTCTATTCATACGTGGATGTAACCACTTATGATTTACGGTTGAATTTTTCATTGATGTATCTTATGCTGTTGGTCATAAGTGTTATTTTAGAATGATGGTTTGGTTATTGATTGTATGATTAAGTTTGTCAATGCATAGACAATTTTCTTATTAAATATCGAGTACAAAAAGCTCGATGAATCGTAGATTTGCGTTCGGTTCCCATCGATGTTGCTTCAGAGTAATGTCTCCTCGTGGGATGGATTAACTTTTTGTCGATCGCAGTGGATTTGTAGAAAGCTAAATGAGTTTAGGTAACGAATAGAAAATTTATAAAAAGATTTAATTGTGTTGGATTGTTATTTTTTTCTTTGCTATCTGACATTAAAATATGTAATTAACACCTTTATTGCGCCTAAAGAATAACATGAAAATATAACGTTACTCTTTTTTTTTTATATCATAAGGTGGCAAACGAGCGAGCGGCCACCTGAAATCGCTAAAGTAGCGAAGTGACCGTTGCCCATAGACATACGCAATGCATATGCGTTGCCTACCTTTAATCGACGGAGGAGAGGATGCACTGAAAGAAAATATTTTCCCTTTCCATGCATCCTCTCATCCGGAAAGTCCACTTCAACTTCCCATCCTTTCCTTAAAAGAAAAGGGTGGGAAGGGAAAGAGGATTAAATTAGGCCTCCGGGACGCACTCTCATCAGACGAAACGCGGAATTGCTTCCACTTCACGCCTGTCTTCTGTGTGGTGGTGGTATTTCACCGGGAGAACCTGGCCAATTCGTGCGAAGATGTTAAAGCGGGTTCTACCACTGTTAAAAACAAAAGAAACAATATAAGTATTCTAGAAGTTATAATTGTTCGCGTGCTTTCTAGAATTATAAATTCCTCAACGTCAATAATCGATCCAATTATCGTATAATAAAACGCCTAGTTAAACTGAATTATTTTACAAAAAACAATATCCAAGTGTTCGATTCTCTGGACCATTTTACATTTCATTAGTGGTATACTGAATGATAAAAAATTTATCGGAAACATTTCCTCGCATTCTGTTCATTTCGCGCACCGAATTAAACTTTATTTAATTTTTTACTTTTAACTTTAATTTCCTTAAATGACTTTGATCGAATGATTAAACTTTTTTGTATTTTAACCATTACAAAAATAAACACTATCGAACGTAATCTAAAGGGATTCTTGCTTCTTTCTTACCAGACTTATAAAGAGTTTTTAGTAATATATAATCTTAATAAAAAAGCTTATAGACAAAATCTTAATTCAATAGTGAGACTATTGACATCTAATCGTGAGTTTCTGAGACAAAAATCCCCGTATAAATTATATTGTTTTCTCTGTTGTCAAATATAACGAGAGGCATGACGATATGGTTTGTAAATATTTTGGCGTCAGAAACCAACTTTAAATCAAACTTTATTATGTTTTCGAGACAACCAAAACATCGAAACAACTTTGAGAACTTTGGTTTATAAATATTTAAAACTTATCGTAGTTTAGTATGTTGTATTCGAACTTTAATACTGTATTTATAATGTTAATAACTCTAACTTCTGTGTCACCGTGGTTCAGGCGAGCGCCGTCAATGACAAAGTAAGCGAATTCCTCCACGCCTCAGCTCTCGCTACATAAAAAGGTTTTACAGGGAAACTTTTAATCAGGCACCATCTGGGTTACTATTGTAACTCGATTCGAACTCACTTTCAAAAAGAAAAATTAAAACTGATAATGGAAGCTATAATAATTGCTTATTTTTTAAGAATAAAGAATTTATAAGCGTTCATGACATCACTAATCTTTACTGATTTTCATTTCTCGATTTTAATGTCTGAGAATTATCCCTTTAATCTATTTAACCCTTTTAAAGACCCTTTAGATTGCATAAGTAATACTCACTAATCTTAACAGCTAAATATTTGTAGTACTATCATTTATAAATAAATATTTTCTCATTAAACACTTCATACATTGTAAACAAGAATGCCGAATTTGTGAGCTCTTGTTTTATGCGTGACTTTGAAGTGAGAAGTGAACTGTTAGTAGGGGTCCAGCTCTGGAGGACATCGGGCTTAAAAATGAAAGCATAAATCTCGATCTTCGGCCCTAATTAATTCCTCCAGGCTTCGTTACGTAGCGAGGGTTGAATTATATCAAAAAAAACTTTTCACATTTCCCTACTCCTTTTTATCTTTTCACCTGTTACAGATTAAATTATAGGTATATTGCATTTTCTTTACAGTTTCATTTATAATAAAATTAAAAATTATAATCGTTTTTAAACTGTAAAGGTAATTTTTATGTTTACACAAAAGGCTTGCACTTCACGAATCTAAGTAGAAGGTATAATATAAGTGAAAATATTGTCTTTATCTGCCTAATATTATAAATGCGATGGATGGATGTTTGTTAGATAGATACCTCCAGAACGACTGTATGGATCTCACTGAAATTTGGCATAAATGTAGAACACAGTCTGGATGAATACATAGGCTACTAATTGAGTTTTATTTTTAAATCCGCGCGGACACTGACGCAATAGTATTCGATTCGAACATGGTTGTACTTTAAAACTGTTAAATTGGTATACTTGGTGTACTTTAAAATTATATGTTTTACTTACATTGTATTCATAACTTATAGACTTAGTTAAGTTCACCTGATACTTAATAAGTTAAAATGTGTACGGAATTTAATTATTTCAGTTTATAACAAACATATGTTAAACATTAGAAGTTTTTGTAAACATGACTACCATCACATACGCTTATTTGCAAGGCTATAAACTCGATGTGGCGAATGTGGCGGCTTCGAGTCCACAAAGAGTTTTTTTTACAATCTTCCATCCTTCATCCTATCGTAATAAAAGAATGAGACGCACGACACTTCAAGTAGCCCTTTTGATGTCGCCGCCGCGGTCAATGCATCGCATAACTTATTCGTCATTCTTTTAGTTGTTTTTTTTTATTGGAAACTAATATGAAAAAGTCTGAAATGATTGTATTTGGTCGCTTCGCTTCGGTAGTCATTTCGCGTAATCCGAAAATTTTTCGTTGACTGTGTACCCTAAGATTACAAATTACAAAGTTATGTTTGCCGCTAAAAATATACTAAACAACCTCTAGAAAGATGAAAATAAGGGTTATTATTGCGTAGTTTATTGTTGTCAATCGATATATTTTACCAGCATTTGTCATTACAAGCAGTTAATTGATTTTGGCAGGCGAACGTCGATCGAAACGACCTCAAATTGCCTCCCATGTTCATTTCACGACTCTGTTTATTTATTTTTGATGAGACGTTTTGCTCGACGCATCGTTTTAATGTCGCAAAATAATCAACACACGAATCTGTACTACACTATATAATAATTTATCATCAATTTCCTCAAGAACATTTAATAATCTTTCCCAAAGTGAGAATAATCTGATCTAAATCTTTGAAATTTCAAGGTCATTTCGGTTTAAAACTAAATAATGTCCTAATAATAACTTACTTTTAAGTTCTAAAGTCTGTTAATTATTATAACTATCTGTGCCTTAATATTGATTAAGTGTCATCGGTGAAGGCAAACATCGTGACACATATCTGCACGAAAATTCAAAGACATGTATAAACCCACACGCATTAGGTCAGCGTGGTTGACTATGGCCAAGTCACCTCTAACTTATGATAGGATCCGAGCTCTTTAGTAGTGACGTATGCTCAAGATGATTCTTCGGTGAATAAAACTAATATAAGGTCATTAAAATCAATCAATTAGATTACAAGCGACCACAATGGAAAGAACAAGAAGGGTGAACACGCAGTAAAAGACCAAAGCATAATTTTGTTTGACTTTGTTAGTAAAGATGAAGACAGACTTAATAATAATAGTGAATCTCGAAGAGTAAACAATTGCTGGGTACTCGAAGTGTCGCGACGTCAGAGGGTCACTGAGGACCGAGAGCCCTCCAGTCAGCAAAGGGTTGTTACACTCGATCTCGAAAATTTTACAACAGTTGATTTGTAGAATTTTCCAATTGCCACTCCAGCCGTCGCTGTTACGTGTACCGATGGAAATTCCTTAATGGCAATAGGAATAACTCAAAAAAATTGCCAAGTAATCGTATTCTTAATGAGTATATTTTGAGATGTTCTTAACTTAATTTAGTTCATAAAACAAATATTAGGTTCAAGTTTTGTAAATATGTTTTTTATTGAAGGACTTAAAGTTTCTATCAAAGTTTAAATAAAAGAAATTTGAATATCAACATTTTACACGAAATGTTAAGAAACCAATCGTCTTGTCATTTTGTTTGTCACTTGTAATTTTCCGTCAGATTGCCGGAGGGCACTCGGCGGGGTTCGATCCTCTCTTCTTTCACTTCATACACTCGATAATTCTCCACTTTCTAATTAATTTCGCATCTGACAGATGTCAAATATGAAACGGAACGTCTTATTGATTTGATGCTTACTTTTGAAGCTTCACATCAATTGAAGTTTTATTACTTTGATGATATTTGTTTTGCTTTTATATAATAAATTTTCATATATTAGTAATACAGACATTAGTACTAAACTATTTGTTATTTACTGGTACCTAATGTATATAGCGTTAATTGGAAATAATATAAAATTTCATGTTTATATAAACAACACATATCTTTGCAAATTTTACTAATTATACATGTCCCAACCGAGTGGTTCCTACTCAAAAAAGGGTGACGAAACTATAGTCAACCATGCTGGCCCAGTGCGAGTTGGTTGACTAGATCTTTGTGTTACTTATACAAAAAAAAAAAAAAAAAAAATTCCCCTCTGGGTGTTAAAAAAAATAAAGGGCATTTTTTAAAAACTTAAATATTTTACACCTTCTGGGCAATTTTGTAACCAATGACCTACAAATATTGCTACATTGAAAAAAAGTTATTATGTTATCGTCAATAACCCTTTATCAATGTGAAATAAAAAAAAAACAATACAACTATTTTCCAAACCAATACGACTTAGGGACCTTCAAAAAGCGAGCATACCATTTCCTTAAAGGCCGGCAACGCATCTACAGTTCCTCTGGTGTTGCAGATGTCCATGGGTGTCGATGATCACCTTGGTGTTCCCGCCGCTCGTTTGCCCCCTTCTCTTATAAAAAAAAAAAAAACTAACAAAAATTTTAAAGAAAATTAAAATTGCCCCAGAAGGTGTAAAATTTTTAAGTTTTTAAAAAATGCCATTTATTTTTTTTAATACCCAGAGGGGATTTTTTATTTTATTTTTCTGGTGACCCTTGTGACCACCCCTATCATCCCCCTTCGTATGTACGTAACCTTTTGGGACACCCTGTATGTGCAGGTTGCATATGTCTTCCTTCACTATAAGTACGTCAGATAAATGTTCATATGAAATTCGAAAAACCACTTTAATTGGTACACGCCGAGAATCAAACCAGGACGTATAGATTTCGATCCAGTTTTGGTCAAGCGTTTAATAACTGCGCCACTGACGCTCACAAAATTATACCTAAAACTTCTTAACTACAACATTAGTTAAATAATTTCACAAAATCAGAATCTATCTAATTTCTAGTGATAAA